>NW_027636159.1:0-366443 GCF_903797595.1 Erithacus rubecula
TCCTTTCTTTCACTCAGGACAAAGAACCAAGTGTCTGCAAAGTCTCATTCTGGGCAGTGAAAGAGTTAACATCTCGCTCAGCAGGGCTGGAGCAGTTGGGATGGAGCATTTCAGACGAGGAGGGCCCGGCTGCCCAGGAGCCAGCTCTCCTGGTGGGAAAAAGACCCTGCGGACCAGGGCAGGGCAGGGTTTGAATGTCGGCTCGATGTTCTGCTGAGCCATGGGCCCTTGGGCTGTGCCAGGGGAAATCTAAGGTCTTGGCAGTGGTGTGGCCCTTGCCCCCCCCCCCCCCCCCCCCCGTTTCTATTGGGGGCTCTGCTGAAAAAGGGGGCCCAGAGTCAGAGCCCGGCCCTGGCCCAGGTCCGGCCAGGCCTGTGGGCTGCGCGGAGGGACCTGGGCTGGTGTTACGTGTACTGAGACCAGAAGCAAAAGAGAACTTTCTCAGCGTTTTTTCACCTTTATATGTGTGTTTCACAAAGAACCTTTCTCATTGGTGTGATGTGGGAATCCTTAAAATCAGAAGGTTGTGGGAAAGCTGAAAAAAACCAGGCCTCAGAGACAACAGAACTGCAATTAGAGCTAAGCAGAAAGCGTAAGGCATGCCAGCAGAAAAGTTATGTGAGATGTAGAAAGCAAGGACAAATAGAGCAATGGTCTGTGTATTAAGGCTTGGCTAGAATAACTCTCTAAGCTGCAGAAAAGTATATCTAGCAAGATATTAGGAAGGTCTAAGCTTAATCATGGAGCTCTGTGCATTGTATTTTAAGACTTACAAGTAGGTATTGTATTCAAAAGAAGCAAGTATTGTTTTAACCAAAGGTATATGCATTTATAGTGGTTGGATGAAACTATTGTCATCATGCTTTTGCTTTTTGTGATTGGTCAAAAAACTTTCAAAGTGCATTGTAACATCACTATTCTCTGGCTGTTGCTGAGAGCATGAGCTGCTGGCATCTTCCTGCTGTTCCAACCTTGAAATGACTCTGATGCTTGGGAGGAAAGAAAAAATAATAAAGCAGCTTGAGAGACATTCCACAGCAATCTTGTCCTGTTCGTGATTCTGTGCATAAACCCTTGGCCTGCATTAGTGTAACAGTGTTTCAACATTAAAAATCAGAGATCAATTGGTCCTTGTCAGGTCCATAGGAGGCTGCCCAGGTCCTGGCTGAGAAAAATTTCAGGGAATCTTCACAAACCATCACAGCAGCCTTGAAGTAACAGGGTGCTTGGGTGAGAGATGGTCTGATGGATTTGAACACATAGAAAGGATCCCAGTCAATGCATTGAACCCTAAGTGTAGATGCATCATTGGCCAGGGAAATGGGTGTGTTAAGACCCCAACCAATCACATGTGTTTATCTGGGACATTCAAACCCTCGACTGAGAAGAGTCCCAAACAATAAAGAAAGCTTCTGTCATACGGATCACTGAGGATTTGTGTGATCTCTCCCACCACAACCTGAATTGTTGTAATAGGTGTGGTCAGTTGGAGTATTCATTTAGGTGGTCAGTGGGATGTGGTCAGTGGGGGTCGTCAGTGGGGATGTGGTCAGTGGTTTGGTCACTGGGATGTTGTCTGTGGGTTTGGTCAGTGAGTGAGGTCAGTGGACCATGGTCATTGCAGTGGTCAGTGAGGTGTGGTTGGTGGGGGTTGCCAGTAAGTGTGGTCATTAAGGAGGGGAGTGAAGTGTGGTCAGTGGTTGTGCTCATTGGAATGGGAAGTGAGTATGGCCAATAGGTGTGGTCAGTGTAAGGGGCTGGTGAGGTGTGGCCAGTGGGTGTGGTCAGTGGGTGTGGTCAGTGGTTGTGATAAATGGAGGTGTGGTCAGTTGGGTGGTCATTGGGGTGTGGTCAGTGGGTGGGCTGAGTGGATGTGTTCAGTGGGTGTGCTCAGTGGAGGTATGGTCAGTTGGGTGGTAAGTGGGATGTAGTCACTGGGTATGTTTAGTGGGGTGTGAGCATTTTGGCAATGGGTGCAGCCAGTCTGTGTGGTCAGTGGTTTATGGCCAGTGTTTGTGGTCAGTGGTGGTGAGGTCAGTTGCGTTCTCAGTGGGTGTGGTCAGTGGGTGTGACCAGTGGGTGTTGTCATTGTGTGTGGGCAGTGGGATGTGATCAGTAGCTATGGTCAGTGGATGTGGTCAGTTGGGAGGTCGGTGGGGCTTGGTAACTGGGTGTGGTCAGTTGGGTAGTCAGTTGGTGTGGCCATGGGTAGCGGTCAATGGGTGCAGTCAGTGGCAGTGATCAGTGGGGTGTGGTCAAAGGGTGTGGTTATTAAGGGTAGCCTGCAGGGTAGTCAGTGGTTGTGGTCAGTGGTAGAGTGGTCATAGGATGTGGTCAGTGGGGGTGGTCAGTGGGAGGTGGACAGTGGTGTGTGGGACAAGGGTATGGTCAGTGGTTGTGGTCAGTGGGTGTGGTCATTTCTCAGGACCATATGGTTGGGTCAGTGGAGTGGTCATTGTGTTTGGTCAGTAGGTACCATCAGCAGGAGTGGGCAGTTGGGTGGCCTGGAAGTAGGTGTAGTCAGTAAGGGTTGTCAGTGGATGTGATCAGTGTGTGTGGTCATTGAGGTGGTCAGTGGATATGGTGAGTTGGTGTGGTCAGTGGATGTGGCCAGTTTTTGCAGTTACTGGGGGTGGTCAGTGTTGTGTGGTCAGTGCGTACAGTCAGTGGTCATGGTCATTGGGGTGGTCAGTGGATGTGGTCAATGGGTGTGGTCAGTCATGGTGTGGTTAGTTGGGTGGCCAGTGGATTGTGGTCAGTAGGAGTGGACTGTGGGTGTGGTCAGTGGGAGAATTCATTGGGGTGTGGCCAGTGGGTGTGGTCAGTGGGCTGTGGGTATTGGTGTCTTGCAATGGGTGTGTTCACTGGGTGTGGTCAGTAGTTGTGATCAATGGGGGTGGTCAATGGTGTGGTCAGTGGCATGGTCAGTGGGTTTGATCAGTAGGAGGTGGTCAGTGTTTGTTGTCAGTGGCAGAATGGTCACTGGCGGTGTGGTCAGTTGGTATTTGGTGGATGTGGTCAGTGGGGTGTAGGCATTGGTGTCTTCATAGGGGGTGTGGTCAGAGCAGCGTGGTCACTGGTTGTGGTTAGTTAGGGTGAAGGGTGGGTGCAGTCAGTGGGTGCAGTCAGTGGTTGTGGTCAATGGGGTGTGGTCACTGGTTTTTGGGAAAGGGTGTGGACAGTGGTGTGTAGGCAGTGGTTGTGCTCAGTGGGCTGCAGTTATTGGGGTGTGGTTAGTGGTGATGGTTTGTGAGTGTGGTCAGTGGGTGTGGTCATAGAATGTGGTCAAATGGGTAATGGGTGAGGATTGTCAGTTGGATGATCAGGGGATGTGGTCATTGGTGTGGTCAGTGGGTGTGAGCAGTGGGTGTGGTTGGTGGGTTTGGTCAGTGAGGGATGGTCACTTGGTGTGGTCTTTGTGGGCAGTGGAGGTGATCAGTGGGGGTGTGATCAGTGGGTGAGGTCAGTGGGGGTGTGGTCACTTGGGTGGTTATTGCATTGTGGTCAGTGGGGTGACCATTGGGTGTGGTCAGTGGGGTGGTCAGTAGGTGTGATCAGTGTTTGGCGCCAGTGGGCAGTGGTCCTTGTGGTTGTCAGTGGGGTGTGATTAGTAGGTGTGGTGAGTGAGGTGTGGTCTGTTGAGTGGTCAATGTTGTATTCAGTGGGATGTGGGCCTCAGTGTCAGGGCAGTGGGTGTGGTCAGTGATGGGGGTGATTGGGCATTGGAATGGGCTGCCCAGAGCGTTGGGTGAGTCACTGTACCTGGAGATGTTTCAGGATAGACCAGATGTGGCACTGAGTGCCATGGTCTGAGTGGCAAAGTGCTGTTGGGTCACTGGTTGGCCCTGATGCTCTCCAAGGTCTTTTCCAGCCTGGGTGATTCTGTGATGATTGTGACACTTCAGGGCCATGGGGAAGCAAGGGGCCATTGTGACACTGCAGGGCCCCATGGAACCAAGGGGCCAGTGCTGCTCCTCAGGGACTCCTGGAATGAAGGAAACATGTCTGACACCATGATGCCCCTTGGGACAAAGAGGCCATTGTGATACTGTGGGACCAAGGATAGCATTGCTGCACTGTGAGACCTCGTGGAACCAAGGATCCATTGTGACACTGCAGGGCCTTGGGGGATCAAGGTGCCATTGTGACACTGTGGGGCCCAAGGATCCAAGGAACTTTGTGACACAAAGGAGTCCCAGGGAACCAAAGGGACATTGTGACACAGGGAAGCCTCATGGAATCATGGAGACCACTGTGACACTGCAGGGCCTCATGGAACAGTGGAGACACCAGGTTGGCTGGGAGATTTCATCTGCTGCAGGGTAGGAGGGCTCTGAACAGAGACCTGGACAGGCTGGATCCAGAGCCCTAATCCAACAAGGTGAAGTTTAACAAGGCCAAGTGCCAGGCCCTGTACTTTGGCCACAACAACCGCTGCAGTGCTACAGGCTGGGAACAGAGTGGCTGGTCAGTGACCAGGCAGAAAGAGACCTGGGGGCACTGATGGACAGCAGGCTGGACATAAGCCAGCAGTGTGCCCAGGAGGCAAAGAAGGCCAAAGGCTCCTGGCCTGGATCAAGAATGATGTGACCAGCAGAACCAGGGAAGTGATTCTTCCCCTGTACTCAGCACTGGTTGTTCATCACTGAGAGTGCTGTGTCCAGTTCTAGGCCCCCAATTAAGGAAGGACATGGAGGGGCTGGAGCATGTCCAGAGAAGGGCAACAAGGCTGGTGAGAGGTCTGGAACACAAGTCCTGTGAGGAGTGGCTGAGGGAGCTGGGGTTGTTTATCTTGAAGAAGAGGAGGCTGATTGAGACAAGGTCGTGTCAGGGCACAGGTTGGACTTGATGATTTCCAAGGTCTTTTCCAGCCTGGCTGATTCTGTCATTCTCTGAATCCATCCACGGAGCAGTTGCAGGATAAGCCCTGGGCCTCGTCTTCAGAAGCTCCAGCAGACCAGGTCCCTCAGCTTCTTCACACAGCTCCAAAGCCCATCCTGTCAGTCCTGCAGAGCCTCTCCAGCCCCTCCTCATTGCCCAGAAGAGGGATCCTCACACCCAGACACAGCAGCCCAGATGTGCCCCCCTGGCCTGTGGCAAGGGAGCAGCACGAGGCACTGCAGGACCCTGCAGACAATTCCTAAAGCACTTGTAGGATGATCCTCCTTCCAAGGGACATTGTCCTGGCTCCAGCTCAGGAACTGAAATGGGGAGTGGGGCCAGAGAAGAAACGGCAAACAGGATTGGGCTTTTCATAGGGGAGGGACAGGGTCAGGCAATAGGAAGAAATTGGTACCACAAAGAGAAAAAAAGGAAAAGGTGAAGCAAAGGAAATGCTCAGGGCAGGTTGGGTGTGGCTGCCAGGCAGCCCTGGCTCTGAGCAACCATGTCTGCAGTGGGACAGGAAATTCACAGCTCATGGGAACAAACTTTGTGGCTGACTGTAGAGGCCACAATAAACCTGAGTGGTTTCCCTAGTGTCCCCAGGGGCTGATGGCATTTGTCCTCACTCAGCTCCATCTCCCCAAAGCAGCACCATGGGGGGTGCTGATGCCTGCTCTGTGCAATGCAAACAGGGGCTCCTGAGCCAGTGCTGCCGTGTCTGTGCCTGCAAGGATGCAGCACCTGTGTGAGCTGGGGGAGAGGCCAGGGCTGCAGAGGGGAGATGTTGTTGGCAGGTGCATGAGGACGCTCTGGGACGCTGCCCTGGGCTGTCCAGCGCAGTGGGGATGGATCAGCCCCTGCTCTGCTGCTCCTTGCCAGGGTCTCTCCCTTGCAGGCACCTTGCAGAGCACCAGCCATGCTGTTTGCCCCCAGTCTGCCCACAGACAGTCTGGGGCTGCTCATGGGGGTTTTCTCTGCTCAGCACTGGCCTGGCCAAGTGTTGTGGAGAGAGCCTGGCCAAGGAGCCTGGAGCCCCCAGGCCCTGCCCTGAGGTGTCAGCACTGCCCCAGCAGTGCCCATGGCCTGTCCCTGCTGCAGCCCCAACATTGCCACCCCCAGGGCTGTGCCGGCCCCGAGAGCACTCAGGCCCTGCAGCAACACGAGGGGCAGAAGGGCAGCGGGGCAGTGGCACGGGAACAGCACTGGCAAGACCAAGTGCTGCTGCTGCTGCTGGGCATAGCTGCTGTGCCAGCACTGATCTGCCCCAGCTCTGCACGCAGACATTGCTGCTGCAGCTCCAGAGAAGGGAACAAAAGGGTCATCTCTGGAGAAAACTTTGCTGGGAGATCCTGAATTCATTTAAATCCAACCAGGAGAATAGACCCTCATCAAGACAGTCTGCGGCCACAGCAAAGATGGAGACAAATAAAATGAGAGATTGCATAAGTAAAGATTTTTCTCGGTGGACAGTATTAAAGAAGAAAACGAAAGAAAAAGATATTCCAAAATTGAACCAATGAGAACTATCAAATATGACTTTTATTGCAAGTAATTTTCAAGATTAGCCAGCAGTGTAATGTTCCTAAAAACATCCACTCAACAGTGTCCAAACTGCAGCCTTGAGCTCCTGGTTCCTCAGGCTGTAGATGAGGGGGTTCAGGACTGGAGGAACCACCGAATACAGAACTGACATCACGAGATCCAGGGATGGGGAGGAGACTGAGGGGGTCTTCATGTAGGCCAATGTGGCAGTACTGAAGAACAGTGAGACCACGAGCAGATGAGGGAGGCAGGTGGAAAAGGCTTTGTGACGTCCCTGCTCAGACGGGATCTTCAGCACGGCTCATAAGATCTTCACATAGGAGAAAACAATGAACACAAAACAACCAAATGATAAACAGACTATAACATCAAGAAACCCATGTTCCCTGAGATAGGATTTGGAGCAGGAGAGCTTGAGGATGTGTGGGATTTCACAGAAGAACTGGCCCAGGGCATTGCCATGGCACAGGGGTAGGGAAAATGTATTGGCTGTGAGCAGCAGATCACTGAGAAAGGCACTGACCCAAGCAGCTGCTGCCATGTGGGCACAAGCTCTGCTGCCCAGCAGGGTCCCGTAGTGCAGGGGTTTGCAGATGGACACGTAGCGGTCATAGCACATGATGGTCAGGAGGAAATACTCTGTTGAAATGAAAAAGACAAAGAAAAACACCTGTGCCACACATTCTGAGTAGGAGATGTTCCTGGTGTCCCAGAGGGAATTGTGCATGGCTTTGGGCACAGTGGTGCAGATGCAGCCCAGGTCAGTGAGGGCCAGGTTGAGCAGGAAGAAGAACATGGGGGTGTGCAGGTGGTGGCCGCAGGCTACGGCGCTGATGATGAGGCCGTTGGCCAGGAGGGCAGCCAGGGAGATGCCCAGGAAGAGGCAGAAATGCAGAAGCTGCAGCTGCCGTGTGTCTGCCAATGGCAGCAGGAGGAAGTGGCTGATGGAGCTGCTGTTGGACATTTCTTCAGTCTGCACATTGTGGACTGTTGAAAGAAAACATTGATACGCTTGGACAGATTTCCGTGAGTCAATCCTATGCTTTTTTTCTCAGTAATTTGCTCAAAAATTATTTTCTTTCTTTGGAGAAATGTCAGTTCCTATTGTTTATATTTTTAAACTGTGGGTTTTGCTGTTAATGTATTGCCCCCTTCGTTGAAGGGACAGAAATACTTTTTCAGCATTGCTCTCAGCCTGAACATTGGGGAGCCCAGAGGGGAAAAAGGACTCCCCCTCCCAGAGCAGCCACACCTGCAGGCCCCACAGAGCTGGCACTTGGTGATTACACCTCTCTCCATTTCAGGGTCACTGCACTTAAAATTTTTTTGCAGAAATAAAGAGGACTCTTTGAAATGTCCGGTTTCAAAATCAATTTCTCTTACCACTACTCTCTTTCCCGAGGTACCTGAAGATGGAGATTGATCTGGCTGTTTGCTGCCGGAAGTTGTGCCTACTGGGAGCTTCTCTTCTCTATCCAAGGCTTGTCCCTACTATGCTGCCAGAGCCCAGCCTACCAGTGGGGGCTCAGATCTGCCCTGCACACCCCTCCCAGCACAGGGCACTGCCCAGGGGCAACTTCCTGGCAGCAGGGTCTTAAGGGCAGCTCACACAAACACAAATGCTGCAATCCAATGTGCTGCTGCTGCTGTCTGTAGGCAGAGGAGGGTGAGGAGGCACTTTGTGAGGGAGATGTGAGGCAGATCTGCTGATGCTCAGTGGGACAGTGCAGGAGTCTCAGTGACACAGACACACCTGACAGCCCCTTCTCCTTGCCTTGAAGAGAAAGCTGAGAGCAGCTCTGGCCATGCAGCATCATCTGCACAGCAGGAGGAATCTGCCCTGATGGGGGTGGCTCCTTCCACCCCAACTTCTCCCCACAGTCCATGGGGAGCTGCCATGCAGGCTGAGAGCTGCCCCTATAATGTGGCACATGCCCTCGGCTCACCAAGAGCCCTGAGGGCTGCAGGAGCTGCTCTGCAGGACAGCCCTGGGCAGCCCTGGCTGCAGCCCCAGCTTCACTCTTGCAGCTGTCTCTGGCAGCAGGAGCCACCCTGCCCTGTCCCTCTGCTGCTGCCCAGGGCAGCCTGGCTCGGCAGCACATCCTTCTCCTCCTCCTGTTCCTCAGAGAAACTGGGAGAGTCCTCCTGACACATCCCCCAGGCTGTGGGCTGTGCTGGCTCCAGGAGATCCTTCCAGGAGCACAGGGGACATTGCCCTGCACCCACACACTCACCGTGCCCAGGACTGTGAAGATGTTTCCCCAAGTGAAGTCTCAGCTCAATCTCTTCCCACTCCTGATTGCCTTTAGCCTGTCTGTGCCTGGCTCCTGTCCCCTCAGTGGCTGCAGGCAATGCCCTCATCCCTGCTGGGCTGGGAGAGGAGCTGTCCCTCAGCAGAAATGTCTTTTTGAAGCTCTTCTTGGCTCAGCCTGGGAGCTGCCTCTGTGCCAGGAGACCAGCCCAGCTCAGCAGCACACACACAGCACAAGGATTTTAATGACCCTCACAGGGATTTGGTGCTGTTTACATCAGATTAAGTCCCTCAGTGTGTTAAAGAAACTTCTCAAGACTTCGAAGTTAAATTGAAACACCAATTTTCCTGAAGTTTAAATGGACTCTGCTGAGAGATATGTCTGTGAAGGCTGATCAATCTTTGCTATATTTCAGTGCCCCCATACCCTACTAACTCTTTCCAGTGTGTCAAAATACAGGCTAAAGGACTAGCCTTAGAAATCTCCTTGCTTTGTCTAGTACTCATTACCTCCTCCTTCTTGTCTTATCCTGTTTCCACCCAAATCTCTCTCCACACAGCCTCACAGTCCTTTCCCAATCTTTCTCCCACACACATGCCTGAGTTGCAGGTATTGAATGTGATTTGCCACACACACACTTTAGGATCTTAGGTTCAAAATCAGCTTGGTTAGGATGTCTCGATTTACACTGAGGGCATAGACCTTGCCGTCTCTCAGAGTACCAATAACAAGGTTTTTCACAAATCTTGAACTGTAACAGTAGGCATGGAGACTGCCAACTTCTAGAAGCCCCAAAAAGCTTCTAGAGACCCACAAAAGCAAGCTATTCCTCTTCTCTCTTGAATGTCCAGACCCTCTTGTGCAGACTCTTCCCAGTCCAAAGCTACCAACCTCCCTGCTGAAGTTCGATATATTCCATCCAGTTTACAACACAGAAAACACAGGGAAAAATTACCAGTTTGCTGCAATTGTAACTTTTGTCACAAGATGGCAGTCTTACTCTAAAATACACAATGACCTCCTGCAGTCTGAATTGGAGGCACTGCAGGTCAGCGACAGCCACTCTGTGTCTGGAATGCTCAGCAGATGCTCAGCCTGGGCAGCTCCTGCAGCCCCAGGGCCAGCCCCACTGCCCAGCACAGCAGCAGAGTTGGCCCCACGGTTCCTCAGGCAGCTGCTGCCGCCCCAGGGACAGGGCAGCCTCTTGCCAGGGCTTCTCTGCATCCCAGGGGCTCCTGCCCTGCTCCTGGCACATACCAGCTGCCCACAGAGCCTGTGCCAAGGGAACACGTCTGTGCTGGCCTGAGCAGCCACTGCTGCAGCCCCTGCCCTGCTCCCAGAGCCCGAGCTGGGGCTGCTGCTCTGCAGAGCACGGGGACTGTGCTGCCCGGGGCCCTGGGCTGCCTCTGCTGGGCTCTGCTGCTCAGCCTGGGACACAGAGGCAGCTGATGGTGCTCCCTGCACTGACCCCCTTCCACACAGGCTCTGCTGGGGCCATGCAGAGTCTCAGAGGTGCCTGCCTTGTTCCAGGGCTGCCAGATGGTCTTGGGGCTACCCTGCATCCTCCTGGGGAAGGTGCCTGAGGCTCAGAGCACTCAGTGCCCAGACTGCTTTCCCTGTCCCTGCTGTGTCCCTGGGGCTCAGAGCACTCAGTTCCAGACTCCTTTCCCTGTGCCTGCTGTGTCCCTGGGGCTGCAGAGCTCTCCTGGTCACAGCAGACATTCAGTCCTTGATCTCCAGTAGACCCCACCGTGGGCAGGCCTGTGCCCAGTGAGCTCCACTCCCTGCTGCTCCCTGGAACACCCTGTCCCTGCAGGTCTCCTGTGCTCTCCTGGCAGCTCCCAAGGCCCTGCAGACAAACATTGCCCTGCCATCAGCCCTGGGACAAGCTGCAGAGCCCCAGCAAGGTTCAGCACAGACCATTCACCATCTGCTGGGCACTGGCCACCAACAAGACAAACCTGACCCATACCTGAGTCCTTTGATGGCCACACTGGGATCCTGATCTCATCCCACTGAGCCCTGAGAGAACAGGGAACACAAGAAGCCTCTTCAGAGTCTGTTCTTTGGGCCTGTTGCTGAGAGTGACTCAGGAGGAGAACAAAGCCTTCCTGTCCTGCCCTCAGGAGACCCCTTTGCTGGTGGAGCTGCTGTGCTGGAGCCCAGCTGTGTCCCAGCAGTGCCCATGGCCTGTCCCTGCCTGTGATCACAGCTGTGACATGCAGCAGGACAGTGACCAAGCTGCCAGATCACTGAGGCCTTACAACCACAGAAGGGATGGCAAGGAGAGGGTGGAGTTGGGAAGAGAAGATGTGGGAAGAGCCAGGGCCATTGTCCCTGGCTCTGCTACTGTGCTGGGAGTCCCTCCACTTCTGCTCACAGGCACTGCCCTTGCAGAGACAGAGAAGGGCTGGGGAAGCACCTGGGTCACACAGGGCAGAGCAGGACACTTTATTTTACCTCAATGCACAATGATCATGGCTCCTTACTGTCTATGCTGAACACAAGCACAGTAGATACTGATGTAGCAATGCTGTGACTAAAGGCATCCCTTTATGGAAAATACTATGAAAAGTTAAAAAAAAAAAAAATGAAGAGTAGAACACACGAAATAGAAAGACATGGAACTAAGCAGTCTGGGCAGTCTGTAATGAGTTCCATTATGAATGCTATGCAGAAACAAACAGGCACTTGATTGTTTCTGGAAACACAGAGTGGTCATATTCCTCAGGGCATTTATACTGTTTTTATACAGTTTTTCATAGCCTGGAGCAGAGGTCTTTCTTTTCGTTGTTGCACATATTCATATAGTCTTTCTCTGCATTGGGCTGGACAAAACCATGTCTGGGAAACTATGAAATTGGTGAATGCAGATCTCAGTTTATGGGAAGTCGGCATTCAGATGTAGTTTTCCTGATGGCTCTGGTTATCTTAATCATCAATAATTGACGGGTTCTCATCACTTGGGTGTTTCCTGAACAGTTTCTGAAAGGGCTATCTTCGAACAAGTAATTATTTGGCTTTTGACTGGGAATTACCACCAGTTGAGAATAATTTCAGAAACCCACAATGGTGGGGACTAATAATGGTAACTCCTTGCTTTTTGTGTGGGCGGACGATTTTTCATTGTGGACCAGGGTGACAACCAAGTTGGGTCCTTCTCTTCTGTAGAGGGTGCAACAAGAGATGGCATTTTATATCTAGTAAAAGGAGACCTATGTGCCCCAGGTATGCCCTGGAACTCCTGAGATCCTATAATTAAGATGTAGCACATGATCAGTTTGAGATAGTGAGCCCAGTCTGTGGGTAAGGGTTAAAGCCGGAAAATTTGAATATTTTTGAAAAAGACTGGGAATGGTGCCAGCTTGGTAAAATGAATTATAACACTCCCCTTGTAGTTTAACTTCTTGTATTTGAGATACAAGGGTGTATTTATGGAATTTCTGCCTGGTCAAATAGGAGAAGGAAGCAGCCAGCTGTTTGAGCTATTGTAGAAGGGGAATTTTGAATAACAGAAGACAGAGCAGAAAGAATCAGGACTGCGTGTGCTCAGTATTTTCGGAGGGGTTGTTGTTGGGTTGGTCAGGGGGGTGTGGTCAATTGGATTTGTCATTGGGGTGGTCAGTGGGTGTGGTCAGTGGGGTGTTGGCACTGGTTTCTAGGATATGGGTGTGGTCAGTGAGTGTGTGTAGTGGTTATGGTCAGTGGGTGTGATCATTGGATGAATGGTCATTTGGGTGGTGAGTGGGATGTGGTCAGTGGGTAAGGTCAGCAGGTGTGATCAGTCAGCGGGTGATCAGTGAGTCACCTGTTCCTATTTCTGTTCCATCATTCCTGCTGTGATGAGGATGGATCCTCAGCCACTTGGAGGATGCTAATGAATTTTACTACTCCAGAGGCCTCTCCTTTCTTGAGCTCTTCAGTTCCGGAATTCAGTGACAAAGGCTCATAAACACCTTTTAAAAACACCCATAAGAAAAGCTCCTGGGGAAAACTTAAGTTTCCGAATCTTTGGTGGTTAATTGGATAGATTTCAAAAGTGTATTCCAAGTGAATATTATATATTGAAAACAAGGCTGAGAGAAGTGATTTCTCCTGGTTCTTTTCCTGTTTATATATGGATATCAGAACTGTCCAACTGATAGTGACCCCCAGCACCTTCTAATGCAGTCTGAATAGATATGAAAATCAAGACCCTTCATGATGGTCAATCAATCACACTTTGTCCCCATCCCCATCCCCTCCTCACCATTTCCCTCATCCAACCCCTCAGACTCCTGTTGACCAGGAGCAGTGCAACCAGCAAGCCCAGAGCAGTGATTCTTGCCCTGTGCTCAGCAGTGGCTGGGCAGCACCTCAAGTGCTGTGTCCACTTCTGGGCCCCCAATTTAGGAAGGACATGAAAGAGCTGGAGAGTGTCCAGAGAAGGGCTACAAGGCTGGTGATGGATCTGGAACACAAGTCCTGTGAGGAGTAGCTGAGGGAGTTGGGGATGTTTATCCTGGAGGAGACTCAGAGGAGATCTCATCACCCTCTACAACTCCCTGACAGGAGAGTGCAGCCAGGTGGAGTTGGGCTCTTTCCACAGGGAACAGTGACAGGAAAACAGGACACAGCCTTAAAGCTGCACCAAAGAAGATTTAGGCTGGATTAATAAACATTATTCACAAAGAAGGCAATTGGGCATTTGAATGAGCTTCCCAGGGAGGTGGATGAGTCACTGTCCCAGGAAGAGTTTCAGCATAGACTGGATGTGACACTGAGTGCCATGGTCTGGGTGAAAGGGTGGTGTTAGTTAATTAGTTGGTTAGTTAGTTGGAATTTTAAGATGCATCATTACAAGTTTTGAAGTTTTACATGATTGGTTGAAAAATGCACATGGCGGCAAAGCTGTGCGAAGCAAAGCAATTTAAGATTGGTGAAAAAAGGCATTAGCAAAGTTCATAAGAAATATGTGATTGGCTAAAAAACTAATGTAAGGCATTGTAACTAAGAATGAGATGGCTTCCGATATTATAGCATTGGATATAACACCTTTAAAATCTTACCCTTCCATGAGACTGGTGCAATAAAGCAATAAACTGTTCTTTACGATGTCTCTGAGTAGTTCATCTTTTGTTATAATGATGTTCTGACAGGCATATTTTGGATATCAAGCCTGCCAATTGAAATCAATAGGGATTCAAAGATACCAGGTCTACCCAAAAGAAATCAATAGGGATTTAGAGACACCAGGTCTACCCTGTTTAAGTCTCAGTGGATTTACGGACACCCAGCCTATCCATTGAAATCAACAGGACTTTTGTGGAACTTTGGTGCTAAAATGGGACAACTTGGGTAAATCTGAGGGAAATGTTGGGCTCATTTCCAGGTATTTCCCTTCCAGGATCATGATGCTGATTCTGTGGGAGTCCTGGATGAATTCCTGGAAGCCAGTTCTGAATCCCTGATCCCACACCTTCAACCTGTGCTTGAGCTGTGCCTCCAGGTAAGCCCAAAAATCTCCATTTTCAGTTCAAATTCTGGGAATTCTGAAGCCAAAATGGAAATTTTTATCAACAAAATTTTTGGGGCACTGGGTTTGGCCATTAAAGTCAATGGGAATTTAGGACACCAAGTCCACCCAGTCAAAGCAATGAGGATTTTTGGGACACAAGTTTTGGGGGGCCCTAGTGGTTTTGGTTGATCCAGTTATCCAAGAGGTACCCAGATGTATCCAGGTGATTTTTGCCATGATCCAGGATATACTGGAGGCTACCTAGGTGTATCCAGGTGATTTTTGTGGATGTCCAGGTGATGTTTGGAGCACCCAAGTGTCCCGACTCTCCTGGATGGGCTGGGAAATGATAGTGGCCACTGTTGCATCCTTTCAGTCAACGTGGACACAGATGACCCTCCGTGGTGGGGGGGCTGTCCAGGGACAGTCGGACATTCAGGGTTACCCCAAAACTCCAGGCGAGGGCCCCAGAGGTGGGAGGGAGCCCTGAGTTACCTCAGGAGATGATGCAGCACAGGTACACCCAGGTGCTTTGGTCTGTGTGGTCGGTGCAGGTGGCATTCTGCACCGGCTCCAGCTCTGAGGTGGGCAAAGAGGGTGCCCCGAAATCTCAGGGGAGCAATGGGGTCACCCAAATTGATGCACAAAAAAACTTTATAACCCACAAAGTAAGTTATAGGTATGTATTTTATTCAGCACTGAGGTGCATGGGGGATAGCTCCTCCAAAAACAAGCACACCTTCGGTGACCTGCACCTCTCTTTTTATTGTCTACAAACTAGGATTGCACAATGTACCTGATACATATTCATTTCCTAATCCCCCCTGTCCCTGCTTTGTATTAAAATAAGCTCCACGGCACTTTGTGACTGCACACTGCTCCTTGTTGGTTGTTCTGGTGGCTGTCTGGGCTGAAGTAAGCACTCTCCCCCTCAGTTTGAAATTTTAACCTCACCTTCTTTGCATATTAGTCTAAGGTTCCTTTCCAGACCTTAATACCAGTTTTTGCTGGCTCAGGGGTCTAAGATATCCCTGTTATCTGGAATGGGCCTTACTCTTCCATCCTGTTTGTGCATTCTTGGCCCTCTATCGTACTTTGTAGCCTTGCTCTGTCCTCCTGTTCTTGTAAAGACAGCAAATGTCACACATTGCTAGAATCCTGTCAGCCCCCTTCTATTTAAAGTATCCTCCTGTATTTTTATCCTTAACATTTTAATTTTAATTCCCCCTGTTTCAGTGTCACAATGGCTTCTTGATTCTATGGGGCCCACAGTTCAATCCTTGACCCTTGGTTACACAGGGGTCTGGAGTCACAATGGTCCCTCTGATTCCATGAGGCAGCAGAGTGTCCCAATGTTCTCTTTGGTTATATGAGCATCTGTAGTATCTCTACGGTGTCCTTGAATCTGCTGCTCTCCATGTCACAACTGACCCATGGTTCCATGAGGTTCCATGGTGTCTCCAAGTTATCCATGAACCCTCATTGTCACAACTGACCCATGGTTCCATAAGGTTCTGCAGTGTCAACATGGTCGCTGTCAGAGGCTGGATGAGATCAATGTCCCAGACACCTCGGGATGAGCTGTCAGTCAGTCACACAGTGGGCTGGTGCTGGCCCAGGCTCTGATTGCTCCAACAATCACAAGTCCCACCTTGGGGGAGGACTATGAAGGCCCAGGGGCTGAAAAAAACATGAAGCATGTGCTCAGTCCAAGTCCCTGCCTTCTGCTCCTGTGGTCTGTGTCACACCAAAGGTAATGCTCCACACTCATCCCTGGAGCCCCAGCCCAGCTCCTGAGTGACCAAATGACCAAAAGTCCTACCTGGGGGAAGGACCCAGGAAGACCAAAGAGAATTTCAGGCAGACCACTAGGCAAGAGCACATCTTGACCCTACCTCCTCTTGGAATTTCTGTCTGAACAGTACTGGAATACAAGAGTGGGCATCTCTGTATCTTTTTTGTCTTTCTCTCTATGTTTTCTATTTCTTCTGTTTCTGTCCTCTTCCAAATTTTGACTAATTTGGGGAATGGGGATATACTAGACAGCGCCATCGGCTGCTGAGATCCTGCCTGCTTCCCCCTCCCCCCAGAGTGGCCAGACCAGCCCATGGCATAGCTGGAATGCTGCCCCTGATAAGTTTTTCCAAAAATCTCAGGGTCAAGGAGGAGGGGAGGCCGTCAGCCTTTGGGTGCTGCCTCATAAGTTGATATGGTCCTCAAAAATACTTATAGGAAACCTGTAAGTTGAGGAAGGGATTTTTACACAGTGATCAGATTTACATTCTCCTGAATGGTTGATTCACTGTGACATAGAGGCCAGGAGAAAACTGTTTTCTTGTTAAACTTGTTAATCTCCATAGACTGATGAAAAGTTCTCCTCACCCAAGTAAATGGGTGAAAGGCTATTTGTTGAGATGGTAAATTGACTGATCTGTTTCTGTACATTATCAGTGTGAAAGAAAAGAAGTTTTAGGGGGAAGAGAAATATTCTGAAAGTTTTATTGAAATTTTTTTCTTTTAGTTTCTAGTAATAAAGCTTTTTCTTTGTACCTTCTAAAGTTTGAGCTAGTTTTGCTTTCCTCCTAATCCCATCTCACATCAGAAAATGAGTAAATAATTCTAGAGGGTGCACTGGCAATTTAGCCAGTGCAAAATCCACAACAAACTTAATATTGAACTCTTCTTTCTTGACCTCTTCAGTTCAGTGATTCAGTGAGAAAAACTCAAAAGTATTTGTTCAAAACACCCAAACAAGAAAAGCCCCTGGGAATAATTTAAGTTTTCAATTCTTCTGTGATTAATTAGACAGATTTCAGTAGTGTATTCAAAGTGAATATGCTATATACTATACTGAAAACAATGCAGGGAGAAGTATTTTGTCCTGATTTCTTTTAGTATTTACTGATTGATACCAGCAGTGTCCAATTGATATTGAACCCCTGAATCTTCTAATGAAGTCTGAATAGATATGAAAATCAAGACCCTTCATGGATGACAATAAATAACACTTTGTCCTCACCCCCTCCTTCTAATTCCCTCATCCAACACCTGGAATTACAATGAATCAGCAATGGTGTGGCCAGCAGGAACAGGACAGTGATTCTTCCCTTGTACTCAGCACTGGTTGGGCAGCACCTCAAGTACTGTGTCCAGTTCTGGACCACATATTAGGGAAGACATGGAGGGGCTGGAGAGTGTCCAGAGAAGGGCAACAAGGCTGGTGAGAGGTCTGAAGTACAAGTCCTGTGAGAATCAACTGAGGGAGCTGGGGATGTTTATCCTGGAGAAGAGGAAGCTCAGGTGAGACCTCATCACTCTACAACTCCCTGACAGGAGGGTGCAGGCAGGTGGAGGTTGGGCTCTTTTTCCAGGGAAAAGTCACAGGAAAAGAGGACACAGCTCTGCTACACCAGGGAATAATTAAACTGGACACTTGGAAATATTCTTCACTGAAAGGGTGATTGGGCATTGGAATGGGCTGCCCAGGGAGGTGGGGGAGTCACTGTTCCTGGAAGTGTTTAAGGAAAGACTGGACATGGCACTGAGTGCAATGATCTGGGTGACAAGGGGGTGTTGGGTCACAGGTTGGACTTGATGCTCTCAAAGATCTATTCTAGCCTGGGTGATTCTGTGATGATCGTGACACTGCAGGGCCCTGGGTAACTGAGAGGACCAGAGTGCCACTGTATACAACTTGGCACCACGTAGCCAAGGGGCCACTGTGACACTGTGGGGCTACATGGAAGCAAGGAATCCATAGTGGCTGTCTGGGTCCTTGTGGAAACACAGAGGCCACTGTAACACTGCAGGGCCTTGTGAAACCAAGGGACCATTGTGCCACTGCAGAACTAAGGAGAACCTTATGAGAGTCTGGGGCCAATGGAATCAAGGGGCCATTGTTCCACTGCAAGGACTCTTGGAACTAAAGGAACAATTGTGGCACTGTGGTGCCCCATGGAACCAAGGGTCCCTGGTGACACTGCAGGATCTTGTGTAACCAGGGCTCCATTGTGACACTGCAGCACCAAGGAATTCATGGCAGCACTTGGAGGCCTCATGGAACCAAGAGGCCACTGTGACACTGCAGGGCCTTGTGGGACCATGCAGAGCATTGTGACAGAGCAGGACATCGTGTAATGATGGGACCATTGTGGCACTGCAGGGCCCATGGAACCAAGGGGTCAGTGTGGAGACTCAGGGAATGAAGGAAACATGCTTGACACCGTGGTGCCCCTTTGGGACCAAGAGGCCATTGTGACACTGCGGAACCAAGGAGAGCATTTCTACACTGTGACACCTCATGGAACCAAGGATCCACTGTGGCACTGCAAGCCCTCAGGGGACCAAGGGACTTTTTGACACTGAGAGGTTCAATGGAACCAAGGAGACATTGTGTCATTGTGAGACCACATGGAATCATGGAGACCATTGTTACCCTGAGGCCTTAAATGTACACTGGTCTAGACACCATGTGTGGATCTACTAAGGGCTGAAGGGTTCTGCAGAGGCACATGGACAGGCTTGATCCAAGGCCCAAATCCAACAAAGTGAGGTTTAACCACAGCAAGTGCTGCACTATCGCCACAACCACCTCATGCAATGCTACAGGCTAGAAAAAGAGTGGCTGGACAGCGGAGAGGTAGAAAAGCACATGGAAGCATTGATGGACAGCAGGCTGGACACGAGCCAACAGCGTGTACAGATGGCCAAGAAGGCCAAATGCTCCTGGCCTGGATCAGGAATGGTGTGACCAGCAGGACAAGAACAGCGATTCTTACCCTGTACTCAGCACTGATTGGGCAGCACCTTGAGTGCTGTGTCCAGTTCTGGGCCTGCCAATTTAGTAAGGACATGGTGGGGCTGGAGCGTGTCCAAAGAACGGCAACAAGGCTGGTGAGGGGTCTGGAACACAAGTGCTGTGAGGACCAGCTGAGGGAACTGGTGATGTTTATCCTGAAGAAGAGGAGGCTTATAGGGGAGACAACGTGGTTTCAATGCACAGGTTGGACTTGATCTCCAAGATATTTTCCAGTCCTACTAAATTCTGTGATTCTCTGAAACCACCCCTAAAGCTGTTGCAAGATATACCTGGGCCTCGTCTTCAGAAGGTCCAGCAGCCCAGGTCCCTCAGCTTCTCTACACAGCCCCAAAGCCCATCCTGTCAGTCCTGCAGAGCCTCTCCAGCCCCTCCTCACTGCCCACAACAGGGAGACCCCCACCCAGACACAGCAGCCCAGATGTGCCCCCCTGGCCTTTGGTGCCTCTGGCAAGGGAGCAGCACAAGGCACTGCAGGAGCCTGCAGACAATTCATGAAGCACTTGTAGGATGATCCTGCTCCCCAAGGGATGTTCCATGGTGCCAATTTAGGAACTGAAATGGGGAGTGCAGCCATGAGGAATGGGAAAATAGGGATGGGCTGTTTGTAGGGAAGGGGACACGGATGGTCAAGAGGCATAAATGTGGATCAAGAAAGAAGAAAGAAAGGAAGAGTGAAGCAGAGGAAATGCTCAGGGCTTTGTGGGGGTGGCAACAAGGCAGCTGTGGCTCTGAGCAACAATGCCTGCAGTGGGACTAGAAACTCGTAGCTCATGGGAACAAACTTTCTGGCTGACTGCAGGTGCCACGACAAATCTGAGTGGTTTCCCTTCCATCCCCCAGTCCTTGCTGGCCCCAGGGGTTGATGGCATTTGTGCTCACTCAGCTCCATCTCCCCACAGCAGCACCATGGGGGTGCTGATGCCTGCTCTGTGCAATGCAAACAGGGGCTTCTGAGCCAGTGCTGCCGTGTCTGTGCCTGCAAGGATGTGGTACCTGTGTGAGCTGGGGGAGAGGCCAGGGCTGAAGAGGAGGGATGTTGTTGGCAGGTGCATGAGGACGCTCTGGGACGCTGCCCTGGGCTGTCCAGCGCAGTGGGGATGGATCAGCCCCTGCTCTGCTGCTCCTTGCCAGGCTCTCCCCCTTGCAGGCACCTTGCAGAGCACCAGCCATGCTGTCTGCCCCCAGCCTGCCCATGGCCAACCTGGGGCTGCTCACACGGGTTTCCGCTGCTCAGCACTGGCCTGGGCAAGTGTTGTGGAGAGCCTGGCCAAGGAGCCTGGAGCCCCCAGGCCCTGCCCTGAGGTGTCAGCGCTGCCCCAGCAGTGCCCATGGCCTGTCTCTGCTGCAGCCCCAGCACTGCTACCCCCAGGGCTGTGCCTGGCCCCAAGAGCACTCAGGCCCTGCAGCAACACGAGGGGCAGGAGGGCAGCGAGGCAGTGGCACGGGAGCAGCACTGGCAACACCAAGTGCTGCTGCTGCTGCTGGGCACAGCTCCTGTGCCAGCACTGATCTGTCCCAGCTCTGCACGCAGACATTGCTGCTGCAACTCCACAGAAGGGAACAAAAGGCACATCTCTGGAGAAAACTTCGCTGGGAGAGAGATTCTTTAGTTCATTCAAAGCTGCCAAGAGACCAACTCTCCTTGACATCATCTGTGGGTCACAGTGAATGTGAAGGGAATCAAAATGAGAAATGGCACAAACAATGGCTTTTCTTTGTGGTCAATATTTTGGATGTAAACTAAGACAACCTCCAATATGAGTCCAACAAAAAGTATCAAATATGCTTTTTTTTCAAGTGGTTTGCAGAAATTGGCAAGCAATTTATGGTTTCTTAATCCATCCAGTCGTCAGTCTGCACATTGCAGCCTTGAGCTCCTGGTTCCTCAGGCTGTAGATGAGGGGGTTCAGGGCTGGAGGCACCACTGAGTACAGAATTGACAGGGACAGATCCATGGATGGGGAGGAGATGGAGGGTGGTTTCAGGTATGTAAATACAGCCGTGCTGGTAAAAAGGGAGACCACAGCCAGGTGAGGGAGGCAGGTGGAAAAGGCTTTGTGCCGTCCCTGCTCAGAGGGGATTTTCAGCACAGCCCTGAAGATCTGTACATAGGAGAAAACAATGAACATAAAACAACCAAACACCAAACAGACAGTAACACCAAGGAGCCAAAGTTCCCTGAGATAGGATTTGGAGCAGGAGAGCTTGAGGATTTGGGGCACCTCACAGAAGAACTGGCCCAGGTCATTGCCATGGCACAGGGGCAGGGAAAATGTATTGGCTGTGTGCAGCAGAGCATTGAGAAAGGCACTGGCCCAGGCAGCTGCTGCCATGTGAGCACAAGCTCTGCTGCCCAGGAGGGTCCCATAGTGCAGGGGTTTGCAGATGGACACGTAGCGGTCATAGCACATGACGGTGAGGAAGGCAAATTCTGCTGCAATGAAAAAGGCAAAGAAAAACAGCTGTGCCACACATTCTGAGTAGGAGATGTTCTTGGTGTCCCAGAGGGAATTGTGCATGGCTTTGGGGACAGTGGTGCAGATGCAGCCCAGGTCAGTGAGGGCCAGGTTGAGCAGGAAGAAGAACATGGGGCTGTGCAGGTGGTGGCCGCAGGCTACGGTGCTGATGATGAGGCCGTTGGCCAGGAGGGCAGCCAGGGAGATGCCCAGGAAAAGGCAGAAGTGCAGGAGCTGCAGCTGCCGTGTGTCTGCCAATGGCAGCAGGAGGAAGTGGCTGATGGAGCTGCTGTTGGACATTTGGTGTCTCTGGACATGGGGACCTGTTCATGGAGATAGAGACAGTGAAGAGATAGAGGAGATACCTCTATGTGAAGTCAAAGCCATTTCCCATACATCCTCCCCTCTAATACACGCAGACATCCTTTAGGGTTTAAGAATTCTAGAACAGTTTTTTAAGCTTCCTCCGTATCTCTCCTGGTATCCCTGGATATATCTCAATATTTCTGCTGCCATCAGGGAGACCAGAGAATGTTCTGTGAGGTAAAGTGATGAGTGGAGATAGTGGGAAGATGATCTGTCTTTCTGGCCTGTTCATGCTTTAATTCTGTTCAGGTGGAAGGTGATTATCCCCCCATGTTTCCCTTGAAAACCACCAGGTGCTGCTGAGAACCAATGGATTCCCCACACTAGCACCATATTTGTAGCCAAGGACTCATGTTGCTCATTTTATTACTCCATCAGAGTTTTCACTGTCATAACACCTCTGCCATTCCCTGTGAGTCTTTCAGATAACACAAAGATCATCTAGGACAGATTTGCATCTGGATTGAAGCTCCCAGCTTGGGAGGATATCTCAGAGACACTTCCATGTGTCACAATTATGGCATTGGATTCCGGGACATCCCACTCCTTCCCTGGCTGTGCTGACAGCATTGCCCACAGCTGGGCACTGGGGACAGCGTCACCCTGAGCCAGCTGTGCCCCTTCCCAGAGCCCCCAGTGCTGGGCAGCTGCTCCCAGCCCTGTGCTCTGCAGAGGGAACTGGGCCCAGGGCTTCAGAGCTGCCCCACAGCTCTGCAGCAGGTCTACCTGCACAGGAGGGGCTTCACACCTTGGACCCCCAGCCCTAAGGGCAGAGGCTTGGCTGGGGGACAGGAGGGAGGAGGCTTGTTCAGAGGGAGGGGCTGCACTGCAGGGAATCCTACAGGGATCTCTAAACTCTCCCCGACACAACATTTCTGTGTTTTTCTCATTCCCTGATTATCTCTCTGCATCCTGGAGGTTTTTCTCTTGGAGGTGTTTCCCTGTGCCTGATCTCTCCCTGCCAGTGCTCACAGCCCCCAAATCTCTGTGCACTTTCCCTGCCTCTACAGAACCTGCCTCTTCTCAGGGCAGTGGCTGGTGAGGTTCTGTTTGCAGGTGGGGGAAAGGACAGTTCAGACTGAGCTGGGTCCAGCAAAGGAAATGCTGGTTCTGTCCATGGGCAGAGTGGATGAAAGCACATCAGGAATCTCCTGTGAAGCAATTGATCACTAAAAATAACAGTTTGGATGTCTCAAGCACTTAGGAAAATTCATAATCCCATTAATATTTATCCCTACCTCCCTGTCATTTTCCAGTAGTAGGAAACTGAATACAAAGTCTTAGGAAATTTCCTCATTTTTCATCAAAATCCTTGTCTTGGAAATATTCTATGACTGATCAAAAATCCTCAGCATGTCAGAGCTTCATGAGCATTTCACCTCCCTGACATCAAAAATAATCAGAGAATGTACTCACGGCATCTGTAGGCATTGGGATGTTCCATCTTTAGGAGATCACCACAGGAGCTGCAGCTGCCTTGTCCTGCAGCCAGAGGCTTCCTGTGTCAGATGCTGGGAGTGATTCTGCCCCAGTCACTTTTGAGCATCTTCCCCTCTGTGGCTGATTGAAGCTCTCTGTGCCTCTGTGCTGTGCCTAGGGTGGCTGCAGGCAGAGCCTCAGACCTTCTGGGCTGTGCACAGGAGCTGCTGCTGGGCAGAGTTGTCTCTCTGCTGCCCTTGCCAGGAGCTGCCTCTGTGCCAGGAGCCCAGCCCAGCTGAGCAGCACAGAAACAACACAAGGACTTTAATGACCCTCATGGGGTTTGTGCTGAGGCCCTGAACATCAGTCCCTGAGAGGGAGATGAAGAAACCTCTACAGAACTCCAAGTCAGAATTAAACTTGAAAGTTTCTTAAAGTTTTAATGGGTCCCTCTGAGGGACACAACTGAGAAAGTGTCCTCAAGCCACAATAAGAGCCAAGAACTGGAGGCAGAGATGACAGGTGGGGACAATGACAAGCCAAGCCTTGGTGCCCTGGGGCACAGCAGGGTCTGTGCCACCAAGGGCTCTGAGGAGACGCCTTGTCCTGAGGCACTGGGGCCTCCTGGCACAGCCACAGCAAGACTGGGCACTGTCACCCCTTGTCCTGCCCTCAGCATCCCCCCACATCCCAGTGGTGTCAGGGATCTGCTGGGATCAGTCCCTGGGGAGCCTTGGTCAGGGATGGTCCTGGGGGGTTCCTTATGCTCCCAGGGAGTACAGGTTTTTCAAAGGACTTTGGATTTTGCTTTTGCCTTGGGGTCTCTGAGAGCTTTGTGAAATCATGGCCTCCTGTTATCTGCTTTAATTAGTCACTTGAGAGCCTTTGTCAGTAACAACACTCAGTGATTGTCACTAATGCTTCAAGGTGTTTCAGTTTTTTAAGGTACTTTCCTTTTTCCTTTCCTCTGTGACTCTCTGAGAGGTTTTTGGGCAATCATGGGCTCCAATTCTCTTTTCCAAGGAATCCATGAGGAGCCTGTATTGGAGATGGACCTCAGTGGGTTCCATTAATGCTTTGAGACACTTTGGGTTTTTCTTCTGACTTGGACTCCTGGAAAGGTTTGTGCAATCTCCTCTCAGGCCCTGAAGTTAATACACCACAGGGCTCATTGGGATCAAGCAAGTCCTGACAAAACCATGGCTCTACCTTGATTTCCCTCTGTTCTGATGAAGTTCATTAGGAAGTTTTTTCTACAGCTATGGAGAAATATTTCAAAGAGCTTCTTAGAAATAAGTGTTCCTATTTTAAAGCATGTCTTTTATTACTGTTTCTCTTTAGAGCAGAGTTGATTGCAGAGCTCTGTGAATGATACTGATCCAGGGTCTCTCCTGAAGAGGTCTGGCCTGCTCAGAGAAGCTGTGCCTTGAGGTCTAACCCAGTGTGGACAACCTTGCTCCACATTGCCTAGCCCCATCCTGTCTGTCCTCACTCACCTGGGACCTGCTTTGCTTGGAGAACTGGCTGCACTCAAGCAAACAGGGGTTTTCTCCCTTTTCTTTTTTTGAAGCAATCAGAAACTCCTGAGTTTCCCCATTGCAAACAGACACCATCCTCAAGTATGTGTCAAGATGCCACCATGGAGGTTTCTATTCCCAAGGGAGATCCATGCAAGATCTGTTTTAGTCCTTTGGACTCCTTGGTTCCACAAGGTCTTGTTGTTTCACCGTGGACACTTGTTTCTGCGAGGTTCTTGTTGCAATGACCTGGTTCTGGGTTAAGCCCAGCATGACGGCCCAAACCCCAGGGCCACTTGGTCCATATGCTCCAGACACCAACTTGGTGGACAGCAAAATTGTGTTTATTGAAGGGTCACAAGGGTTTTTATAACTTGGCCTGTTAGTGTCATTTCCTTCTGCTCACGTCCGGCTGAGTAAGGCCAGGCACGGAGCAAAGGTCTCACTGCGATGGGGGGAAGGGGTCCTAACTGACCGTACAACTCAAATTCTTCCACTTGCATATCCCTAGCTCTCCACATTTCCCCCCATTCTCATGATTAGTAAAAATCGTATAAAATTATAAAATGTTGACATTATAAAATTTCATGGGTTAATAAAGTTACTATAAAATTGTTAATGTGTTAGTAACTGGCATGCCTTAAAGTAATTGTCAGTGTTCGCCAAACATCATGTTAACCGTTTCTAGAT
This sequence comes from Erithacus rubecula, assembly GCF_903797595.1. Lineage (NCBI taxonomy): Eukaryota > Metazoa > Chordata > Aves > Passeriformes > Muscicapidae > Erithacus > Erithacus rubecula. Next base: position 25,443 of record NW_027636159.1, read on the forward strand.
GCTTTTTAATGAATAGCACCAATTTGTTCAGTATTCAGGGCCCGAACATTAGTGTTAGTAAGATTATAGTGAGTGGGCCTATTAGGGTAGAAATTAGGGTGGTGAGCCATGGGGACTGGTTGAACCATGACTCGAACCACCCTTGTTGAGCTTCTCTGTCCATTTTTCTCAGGTTCAGTCGATGTCTCAGTTCGGTCATGGAGTCTCTAACGACTCTGGTGTGGTCCACATAAACGCAGCATTCCTCTTTCAAGGCGGCACATAGGCCTCCTTGCTGCATTAACAGGAGGTCCAGTCCTCGCCTGTTTTGGAGGACGACCTCTGAGAGTGAGGAAAGGGATTTTTCTAGGGAAGAAATGGATTTCTCAATTCTCTGCAAGTCCTTGTCGACAGTCATCTACAGATGGGCCAGTCCTTGATGTTGTGTTGCAAGGGCTGAGACACCTGTGGCAGTGTCGGTAGCTCCTAAACCGAGGAGCATCGTGATGGTGATGCCTGTTATCACTTCTGGCTCGCGGAGCTGGTCGGTTTCCTCGAACAAGCGGTACACTTCTTCTTCATGGCGATACAGGACTCTGGGGACAATTAAAACTTGGACACAAAAGCCAGTAGAATGATGGAATTTGTCAAGAGGTACGCATGGGCTTACCCTGGATTGTTGTCAGACCCACATCCCTGATGCAACTGGGATCACCCACTGGAACCACTTTAAGTTTGACGAATTCCTGGTAGACATTGCCCATCCGCTTTGCCAAGTGTGCATTGCCAAAGGATTTGCCTTGGCCTGTAACCTGGCTTGGGGTAATGCCTCTCCAGGGGGTGTCCCATCTGCATTGGCGTGGATTGTTTGACTTTGAAAAGATGAATGGGAGATCGAGGGCTACACCTTTGTAAAAAGGGGGTTGTGCATCATAGCATAACCAGCAGGATTCTGTGAGGTTCAAGATGGATTGGTTTAACGATAAAAAAGTAGCATTTAACACGCTTAAGAGTGGATTAGAGAGGGTTGGTTTGGCTAAGAGATCAGATGGGGAGGAGGTAGATTTTAGCATCTGTGTTTTGTGGCTAGAGCTATGGTTAGCTGCAATCTTCTGCCTGGGTCTACTCATTGTAAGAACCGGATTGGGTCCGACTGATTGGGATATTGGAGGTGGGAATCTGATAATTTGTATGTTCGCCCAAATGCGGCAAGAAAGGTGAACAAACGCTGTCCACACTTTGCCCATGGCCCAGCTATCATGGCTCAGCTGCAGGATTGTCATGATATAGCCTGTGCAGGTGTGCTGTTTCCTGCCTTGGGATCACGTACCCATCCATTTCAAATTTTGGTTCGAGACAGCCGTGGGGAATATACTTAATTTGCAGGAATTTTTAGGCTGTTGTGGTTTCCATCTATTGCCTGTTACAATAGTTTCACACCCCCAATATCCACAATATCCATACTCTGGGTAATTGCAGTAATTTTTCCTGGCACCAATAGGTCTGAAATAATGTTGTCTCTTCAAATTTGGGGAACCCTGTATGTGAGGGAAAAATGTCTTTTAGCCTGAACTCGAAAGATGGGGTGTCGGCTGTAACAATTTCTTTGATAACCCTCTCACGTGAGAGATAGAGTAGAACCCACCTGAGGAGCTGGTGAGGATAATGCTTTGTGTCTGCTTGTCCTCCGCCTACTAAGCCTAGAAACAGGATAACACAGAGATACCGTTGCTGCTTTGATTTTGATGGTGCGAGCTTCTCAGGTGATGCCAGGTTGCTCAGTGGTCTCTCTCTCTTTCCTGGTAGTGGGGCGTACGGGTTGCGGGAGCGCCCGATGATCGAGTCCTGCAAACAAGGCTCACAACTCTCATTAGCTCCACTCTGAAGGTCTGGTTTGATTGATTTGAGTGGACACTATTTGATGTCCCCAACTCTTTTAACGGCTGCATACCCCCGCCCCATAAGCACTAGTCTCCAACCTTGTTCCCACTCCCCCAGTTCATTTTTGATCACAACCTGTGGGCCTGTCTCTAGCGCTTGAGTGGCCCAGTGTCTCTGGGCAGGACTGTTTGTTTCATCCCCCCTAGGGAATTGATTTAACTCTAGCAGCGCCGTTGCTAGTATGCAAGCCTGGTCACCCGCGGGAATGACATTGGCGGAACCTTCTGTCTTTGCTAGTACTTCCAGTTTGGCTTTCAGAGTCTGCTTTGCTCTTTTAATGATGGCTTGTCTGGTGCTGTTTATGGGATGCCATGTACCAAGGTGATGTTCCATTTTGAGACAAACGCTTGGACTGTCTTTGAGGTGGAGTTTGTGCTGTTGTCTGTTTTGATTTGTTTTGGAACTCCAAGACATGCCATGGCTGTCAGCCAATGTTGGCTGGTCGCTTTGGAAACAGTCTTGAAGTGCTGTGTGGCCATGATCATGCCGCTGTATGTATCCACTGTTACTGCAAGCCACTCTTGGGGTCTTGACAGCTGGCATTGTGTAAAGTCTGTCTGCCATATTTCTGAGGCTTTGAGGCCCCTGGGGTTCACGCCGCTTGACCACAGTGGTAATTTCTAACAGTGAGGGCACGTGGCTACGACGTGCTTTTGCGTCTGTGGCAGAAATTCCACACTTCTTTGCAAGTGCTTTTGCTCCAATGTGAAGGGATTCATGCAACTGACGGGCTTCTTTCAGCATCCATATGTCTTTTGCGTCAGCGTCAGCCTTGTCATTGCCAATCTGGCAGAATCCTTTGATTGGGTTATGGCTGGATGCGGATGACAGAGATGGTGCCTGTCCGAAAATAGAGTGCTTCTTCTAGCATCGTTGCCACCACGGACACTGACACACCTGGTCCAGACATGGCTAGGCAGAGCTTGGCAACAAATATGGAGTCAGTCACAATGTTAAGGTGTTCTGGGAACAGTCCACATGCTAGCACTACGGCAGCTGCTTCAAGATGTTGGACTGAAAGCATGGGGTCGGTTGTCTTGACACACTGCCATTGTTCTCCTGACTGCCATACTGCTGCTGAGATAGAGGTCAGTGATGATGCATCTGTGAAGAGGGTTGGTCCTGCCTGCAGTCGGTCGATTATCTTTGGTGGGAGGTCAATGTTGACGACTGCGAGCAGCTGAATCTAAGGGGGTTTTGCCGTGTAGCGAATCTCTCCTCCGAAGCCTGCAAGGGCCATGGCTAGGTATTCAGATACTGTTGTCGACTGCGCAGAGAGCCGCTTGTGGAAGAGCAAGTATATCGTGGCAGGTTCAATGCCCAGATGTCCTAAGGCAAGTTTTCTGCCTTTCATGATGAGGTTGCTGAGACACTCGACTCCCGAGGAAAAAGCGCATGACGGTTTTCCCAAGACCACCCATTGTATCGGCTGGGCTTTGTCAGGGGGTCCTTGGGCTAAGGCTCCCACACCCCCTTTTTTTGTAAAGTGAACATACAGATCGATTGGTGCACTTGAATCCCATCTGGTGAGCGTGCTCACTGACATCTGGTGTTCGATAAAGTTGAGCGAGCTTATCGCTTCCGTTGTCAGGGTTTTCTGCTCCTATGGGTTCTTTCCTCTCAAGAGGTTGTTTAGAGGGTCCATGACCTCGGGAGGAACCAGGACAATGTTGCGGAGCCACTGCAAGGACCCTACCAGCTGCTGCACATCATGGAGCGTCTTGATGTCTTGGTGGATTTTTACCTGGGGAGGAGTTACATAGGAGCTTGTGATTCCCACTCCTAGGAAGATTATGCACTGTCCCTTTTTTATTTTTGTGCTCACTATTTCAAAGCTATTTGTCTTTAAGGTCTTGGAGATGGTTGACACCAGCTGGTCCACTTGGCTTGTTGATGGTGCATCGATCAGGATATCGTCCATGTGCTGGATGATGGCCGCAGTTGGATTGCTCTGCCAGACTGGTGCTAGCACTCAGTCTACTGTGATCTGGCAGATGGTAGGGAAGTTGATCATTCCTTGGGGTAACATTTTCCAATGAAAGTAGGTTGGGCCGCTGGCTGTTTGGAAAGACGATGGAAAAGATGAACCGCTCCTTGCCATCTTCATGAAGGGGAATAGAAAAGAAGCAGTCTTTGATGTCAAGCACTGTGCAGGGTTGCCCTCTCGGTATCATTGAGTTCATGGGCAGCGAAGTTTGTACTGGGCCCATCGGCTGGATTCTGTTGTTCACTTCCCGCAGGTCGTGGAGGAGACGAAAGCCTTCGCCGGACCATTTAGGTATTATGAAGATTGGGGTGTTCCATGGGCTCGTGGAGGGTTCTATATGATTCTTGTGTAGCTCACAGCCAACTAGCTCAAGGAGAGCAGTCATTTGAGGCTTGGATAAGGGCCACTGAGCCATCCATACTGGATCGACTGATTTCCAAGTTAGTTTGATGGACAATGGCAGGTGTGCAACAGTGGCCCTTAGAATAAATTTATCACCCTAACGTCCAGCATGGCTACGGCATCTCTCCCCAACAAGGGTGGGCAATCTGACATAACATATTTTATAAGGGTGATAGTCCTTCCTGGTCCTCTCTTGGTGCAGAGTGTTATTGCTATTGGTTGGGTGCTCTTGCTGGCTTGGGTCATCCCTCTAACTCCACTCACCATGGTGGCTTCTTCTAGCTTCCATGGCAGAGGCCAGTGTATGTCTGGGATGACAGTGATTCTGATCCTGTGTCCACCCAGAAGGGAAGGCAGAGGGCCGAGTCATCTGAACTGTTGTGGAGACAAAACTCTGCCCACACGATGAGTGGGTGCCTACCCACCTTCACAGCATATTTCACCCATGGGTGTTGTTCCTTTGCTTTCATGGCCAAAGCCATCTAGACGTGTAACTATTTCTAGGGTTGGTTGTTTTCCAACCCCGGGGTCTGCAGCCCTGAGTCCAGGTACTTCTGAATCCCGATGCAAAGCCCCCAGCTACTCATAGTGAAGAACAAAGGCTTGAGATCACTCAGCAAAGTTCCAAGGATAACTTTATTTTCCTCGAAGGGGGATGCTAGCAACGGTCTAATTATATCAGATAACAAATCAATCACTTTATATAGGTTTCCAGAGGATTGAATTTCTAACCAATAAAAACTACAACTTACAAACTAACCAATTATCTTAAAACTCTAAGTGAGAAAAGAACCAATTAACTTGTGACTTTAAGAGCCAATCAAAATCCTAAGTGATAACGGGGTTTTCGAAAAGGGAGGGGGGGTTTCGTTTGAAGGAATTTCTTTGTTTCATGGGATGGCATCCCAGGGGTATGCTTTAGGGAGTGTAACATCTTCTACAATTCCTCTCTCTGTATTTGCAAAGAGAGCGTTTTTAACAGTTTTCTTAAAACATTGAACTAAACATGAAAACATAACTAACACAACAAGCATAACAATGAAAATCCACACGATTCCTTTGACCAAGGACGAAGCCCATCCTGTCAGTCCCCATTGGCTAAAAAGGTTGTTGACCCAGTCTGGAGTGGTTTCAGTTTTGAGGTCTTTTACGAGGTTTTTCAGCTTTTGGATGTTTTCTTGAATGGATGTGGAGCGGGAAGACAGGTTGAAACAGCACATTCCTTCAAAGTCTTTGTAGCCATGTCCGTGAGAAAGCAACAAAAAGTCAATTGCTGCTCGATTTTGAAGGGTTGCATGTCTTATGGTTTCTTCATCATTCAAAAGGTCACTCAGAGCAGCAGATGTACCGTTGGCCTGCTTGCTGAGCCAGCACCCTAAATGGTCAATGTCACAAAGGTTTTTTGCTGCTGCTACCCAAGGATAAAACAGGGAGGCAGCAATTCTTTTTGGTTTGTTCCAAATATATATTTTGGGGTCACAATTTTCTTCAAATTCAGTATAAGATCTTTTTTTCACATTTTGAATTGCTATTTTTCTTCCAATTGTCTAATAAGGTAGTGTTGGGTGTGAGGGTAGAAAGCTTGCCAAGGCTACAAGGTCCCCCCTGGAGACGAGAGGGGATTCCGGCCCAAACTTGATCACCACAGATGAGAAACATTCCCTTGGGCAATTTCTTGGGATGAAGCGAGGACTCTGAAATTGTGGGAGTGGTGTAATTACAACAATCTGGATAATTGTATGCTTTACTGATGGGTGATATGTCTTTTCTGTATGTGTTTTTGTGCAAATCCAATTCCTGTATATTTTGCCTTGGGCGTTTAAAGTAAAATTTGACATAGTATGTTGCTTTGGAGGACCCCAGCAAATCTAATTCTTGGGGTTCCTCAAGGGCATTTGGCAAAATTTTTGTCCAATCATCCCAAGTGTCCACGGGGTTGGGTCTCTTACCCGTGGTGCTGAGAAGTTCTGAGTTTTGAACGGGCCATTCATCTGCTGTGAATGGAATTCCCACTAATCATGTGGGAAGTGGATTGTCAAGGCTGCCTAGGGATAAACACAAGTTATCTTGTTTCAATGTCTTTGCTAAGATCACCCAAATATTGTGGCTGGGTTGTAGGCCCATCCAGCCAAAGGCATGAGGTATGTTGAAGAACATCCCGGCAGCAGTGAAAACAACATCAACGAAGATAATTTTCATCTTTGAACAAGGATGAGGCTTCTGATAGGAAATACAAGCAAAATGCGTTATTTTGGACAGAGGAGGGAGAGGATTTTGTCCTTTCCCTTTTCTCCCCTTTTTCTTAACACTAAACATAAAAAATTGAGTATAAGGTTAAACATTTTAACAAAAGTAATAGTAAAACAAAACAAAAAAATTCTACAAAGGTTAATAATTTTTCAAACTAAAACTACAAAAAACTTAATTTCAGCTTAAGGTTTATCTGAGGCAGCTAAAGGCTGTTTGGTTTTCTGTTTCGTCCGCTGTCGAGTGACAGGACGATTTTTTCTTTGGTATGTGAGTGCTCTGCAACGCCTGCGTCTCTATGCAGAGCTGGTTTGGTCTTGAGGAGGTTTTGTGTTTGATTCAGTAGAATCTTTTTTTGTGCTTAAAGAAGTTTGTTCTGCCGTGCCCAAATATGTTTTTATGTTTTTTCCTGGGTACCATCTTGGACCAGATGGCAGGGATACGCAAGCATATACCCTTCCCCAGGTGATTAATTGGAAGGGCCCAGAAATTTGGTGTGTTTCTGGGTCTTTTACCAGCACTGGTGTTTTTTCAGTGAGTTTGGCTTGTGTGGAGTTTGAAAAATGATGGAGAATTGGGGGATCGGGTTCTGAAGTTGTGCAATTTAGAAAATTGATAGCATAGAGAGCTTTGCAAAGTCTTTCAACTGGAGATAAAATTTTTGTGTCTCTTTGTTGCTGGTTGACAACTATTTTGAGGGTTTGATGAGTTCTTTCTATAATGGATTGTCCTGTAGGGTTTGCAGCAATGCCAGTGGTGTGTTCAATCCCCCATTCACTGAAAAACTTTTTTTAAATTTTGAGATTTTTAAGCGGGACCATTGTCAGTTTTAATTTTTTGTGGAACTCCCAGAGTGGCAAAGGCTAGGAGAAAATATTTAATAGCATGAGTGGCTTTTTCTCCTGCATGTGCTGATGCAAAAACTGCTCCAGAGAACGTGTCAACTGACACGTGCATGTATTTGGATTTCCCAAATGATGGGGAGTGGGTCACGTCAGTTTGCCACAGCTGGCAGCTGTTCAGACCTCTGGGATTGGCACCTGTACCGACAGAGGGTATTTGGTAAGTTTGACAGCTTGGGCACGTTGCTACAATGGCTTTTGCTTGGTCTTTTGCGAGTTTAAACATTCGCATAAGAGCAGGCACATTTTGATGAAAAAATGCATCGGACAGCTTTGCTTGAGCAAAGATGTCAAGGACATTTGCAGTTTGTATGGGCATTGATAGAGCATCTGCTCGTCTGTTTCCTTCTGTAATGAAACCTGGGAGATCAGTGTGTGACCATACATGAGCAATGTGGTTAGGCTGTTTTCTGTGAGATATTAAGTATATCAGTGTAGGCATTAATTAGTGCAGTTTTTGATTGGAAATATATTTTAAAAAGGCATGTTCTGCTCTCATAGGTATACCGGCTACATATGCTGAGTCTGTGACTAGATTAAAAGGTTCATCTTTGAATTTTTCGGGTGGCAGCACGGTTTCTGCAGCCTGCCCCGGCTGTGTGCGTGGGGGGAGGGCCATCTGTTCCGTGGCAAAACCGAGTGGGGCTGCGGGGCAGGGCTGGGTGTCATTTGCACACGCGGAGTGGGAAGGAGGGGGGCACAGGGGACCCATCGGTTTGGGGGAAAATAATGTTTCATTTTGCTGCGCGGACTGGAGAAAGGGGGGAGAGGGGGAAACAGGCGGTTCGGTGAAGCACAAGGTTTTGGCAGAAGCCGGCTTGGGGCTTGGGGCTAGCGGGGGAGGCGGGGCTCGCGGGGGGAGCGGGGCTTTGGTTTTTCACGATGGCGTTGGGGAAGGACCTCGTGAAATGGGACCACCGGGGTCGGGGGATAGAGCGGGGGTGGGAAAAAACACAGATAGCTGGGGGGGGCGCAGAGCGTGTTGCTCTTATTATCTCTTGAAATAAAGGGATGAATAGCGCGGCTGCAAATTTTTGCTGTGTTTGTAAAAAGTAAATTTGAGTTCCCACAGCCTGCCAAAACTTTTCAGATGTGACAGAGTGAGAATTAGTATCAGGAAAATGAAGGAATATAAATTTAACAAAGGATTTTAAGGTAGACTTAGAAAGGGAGTTTTTAGAAAATTAAAAATTGTTAGCAGATAAAAAAATAATAATTTGGGAATAAAAGCCTTTTTCCATGGGAGTTAGGGAGGGTTTGGTGAGCAAACCACCCATGGATCTTCTTGGCTAGCCAGCAAAAAAACGACAATAAAAGAAAAGAATAAAAACAACTTGCTTTTGACCTTATAAAAATGTACGCATTAAAAAGCTAAGTGCTCACCAGATCTTAGCAGAGAAGGTCAGGTTTGCTGGCCGCTGCTAGCGACATCCAGTCCCAGGCCAGTGTCTGGGGTTGCTGGACAAGTCTTGGATTTTTGGTGTGAATTCTTATAAAACAGGAACTTACACCTCCAGATGGCTTGGCGATTCGGAGGCAGATAGGAGAACTGCTCACAGGGTCTAGCTAGGGTGTGAAGAAACTGTCCGGAGCGCCAAAATGTAGCTGGCTTTTTAGAGTTGGGTGTTTTCCTACACTGGGGTCTGCAGCCCTGAGTCCAGGTACTTCTGAACCCCAGATGCAGAGCCCTCAGCTACTCACTAGCGAAGAACAAAAGGCTTGAGATCGTGCTGCAAAGTTGCAAAGATAGCTTTATTGTCCTCGAAGGGAGATGCTAACAACGGTCTAATTATATCAGATAACAAAACACTTTATATAGGTTTCCAGAGGATTGAGTTTCTAACCAATGAAAACTACAACTTACAAACTAACCAATTATCTTAAAACTCTAAGTGAGAAAAGAACCAATTAACTTGTAACTTTAAGAGCCAATACAAATCCTAGGAGATTACGGGGTTTTCGGTAGGGAAGGGGGGTTTCATTTGAAGGAATTTCTTTGTTTCATGGGGTGGCATCCCAAGGATATGCTTTAGGGACTGTAACATCTTCTACACATATCCACTCCCTTAGGCCCTCGGTGGATTCCCCAGAAGTGGGTCAAGCCTTTTGTTCCAAAATATCCAGCTTCAGCAGAAGGGAATGAGAAGTAAGTAGCCACTGCTTCAAAAAAAAACGTTGCCAGATGGAAGAGAAAAAATCTTCATAAAGGAATACAGTCCAGCAGACAGAGACTTTTAATGTGTTTTAAAATGTTTGTTTTTCCTTTTAGAGAAAACCTACCCTTCACTCAACCCTGGGAAGTACCCCTTCCGAGTTGTCTTCTTGTTAACACTGAACAGTTTGGCAGCGGCATGGATCGTCCCTCAGCCATGTCAAAATGTTTGGGTCACCCTGGCACAGACGGTCCAACAGGAAAACATATGTCTGTCCACTGCAACAGCAAAAGATCCTATGTCCACCTGCCTGGTAGGAGTCCCATTGAAGGCTGGAGAATATTCAGCCAGCTTTGAAATACAAAAGCCCAGTGATAAAAATCCTAGGCAGCAAGCTGCAATGCGCAAAAACCCTATAAAGGCGTTGCTGTCAAAATTGCCCAAAGCAGCTCAGGAACCCCAAGAATTGGAGTTATTGGGTTCCTACTCAGCACAATACTGCATTCATTTTAATATTGTCCCAAAACCTACTAACACTAATGAGTTCCATTTCATATGACAATTTCATAGAGAATTTATGGCCAAACATTGGTGTAATATTTTAAATAATATTGCAATGGGCATTCCAATGTATTCCTGTCCCAAAAGTCTTGCTAAGGGATTGTTTTTAATTTGTGGAGACGGGGCATGGGTAGGGATTCCTTCTCGGCTTCTAGGAGGGCCATGTACCTTCGGGTGGTTGTTCCTATTAGCACCCAACAAAAGCTTAATTAGTGATTGGACTCACAAGAACAAATTGGCTGGAAAAAAGAGAAGTGCAGACAATTTGGATCCAAACTGTAATGCTGATATTTTCCATTGGGCCAAATCAAAAAGAATTGCTGTGTCCGTGTTCCTTCCATGGGTTGCAGCAGCCAAAGCTCTAGGTGAATTAAGCCATGTAGAGTGTTGGGTGGTTAAACAGGCAAACTTAGCATCAACTGCCATCAGTTCCCTCCTAGAAGATGAGGAAATTGCCAGGCAGGCCACAATTCAAAAATTGTGCTGCTGTAGATTTTCTTCTGCTACTGCATAGACATGAATGCCAGGAATTTGAAGGACTTTGCTGTATGAATCTGACTTGAAAAGCTCCTAACATCCACGCTGCCCTCTGAAACAAGAACAGATTGATCGGACAAGTGAAGCAAGAATCAGAAGATTGGTTCAATGAACTGTTCAAAGGCTGGGGGTTCTCAAAGTGGTGGACTTCTATTGTTAAAACAATTTTGTTACTCTTTATTATTATTTTCCTTGTAACAATGGTGTTCATAATCCTACGTCACTTAGTTTTCAAGGCTATTAATGGTATCATTCCTTCTACCTCTGTAGTCAATCACATAGAAATGAAAAACATAGAACAATCTAATTCTCCCATCAATTACAAATGTTGAGCAAAATCAAACTAAATTTAATATCTTGTCCTAACTTAATAAACAGAAAATGGTGAGATGTTGTAATCCGATACCAGAAGTATAAGGAAGGTCTTACCTGTTCCCTACTGTCCCTATCCTATTGGCAGAGAGCCAAATTATCCCCTCTCTGACCCTTTCCTAGAAAAAGCCAAGATCTGAGATCCTCTTCCTCTCTTTTGTCCTGGGACCACCTTGAAATAAAGGCAAGGAGCCACTCTTTTGAACCTTGTGTTTGTCTCCATGCTAAGCCTAGTTCCTTCTCATGGATACATAGGAAGAAGCTACAGTATTTAGCAGCACAGTTGTCTCTGATGCTGTTTCTAGACTTCATCAGCTTCTGGGCAGCTGTGTGCCCTGGCATTGTCCAGAGGGAAGGGATGGGAGGTGGCCATGGGGAGAGCAGCCCAGAGCCCAGCCACATGATTGCCTTTGCAGCAGGGCCAGCACCTGCAGTTGTTTTGGATTTGCCGTGGGGTGCAGGAGGAGGCAGGTGAACAACAGCTTTGGTAAAGACAATGTCCAGTCAAAGGCTTGTCTACTTGATGTCAGCCTTGATGAGAAAGGGCCCAATGTATCCCTGGCAGGATCTGATCCTTTCACTGAATTTTGAACAAGTCCTGATTTGGCTCTTTAGCTGTGCCAGAAATGATGGGATACTAAGGAAGGGTGTGCATCTGCTCCCAATGTCTTCACTCCCCTTCCTGGCCATGGCATGGGGGCCCTGGAGGTACTTGGGCTGGCAGAGACCTTCCAGAGAGCAGCAGGGCAGGGAGCTCTGCTGAACTTCCTGGATGCCAGTGAGCCTGAGATGCTGGAGGTGTGAGAGCTGGAGAGCAGCGAGCATCCCAAGAGCTCAGCAGCTTCTGGGCTTGATTTGGTCTGAATTGAAAAATCCTGAAGGCGAAGGAGGGGGAGCATCTCAGAACTTGTCTGAGCAAGCGGGAACAAAGGGCTCATGTTCTCTCTGATCTCCCTTCATTCCCCTTACACCGTGTTTTGTCTCCCCCCAGGCCCCCCGGTGCAAAGCCTAACTTTGTATTCTCCATCAGCTCCTCGCTGGCACTGCCAGGTTGGGATGAGGAGCCCCTCAGCCTTCCCTGCTCCAGGCTGGACAAGCCCAGCTCCCTCAGCCTCTCCTCACAGCCAAAGGGCTCCAGGCCCACCTTGGAGACTCTTCCCTCACCCTGCTCCAGCAGCCAGACATCTTTCCTGCCCTGGGGTACCCAAACCAGGCCCCAGTGACCTGGATAATCCACATCCTCGATGTCCTGGTCAAAAAGCCCAGGGTGCTCCTGGCCTGCATTGCTACCAGGGCACTTGGCTGCCTCCTGCTCAGCTCCTGCTCCCTAAGAGATTCCTGCCAAGGCCTGGTGGATGCAGTGAGGGCTGTGGATGTTGTCTTCCAGAACTTTAGCTGTTGATACTACATCCCACAATATTCCCTGGAAAAGCTGAAGCCTGTGGCTTGGAGTGGTTCATCCTTCCCTGGGCTAAGAAATATCTTGGTGATGCGGGCCCAGAAGGTGGTGGGGAATGGTGCCGCATTCAGCATGTGAGCAGTGGTGTCCTGCAGGGATCACTATGGCCCAGTCCTGTTTAGCATCTTTATTGATGATCTGGAGAAGGATTTGAGTGCACCAACAAAAAATTTGCAGATAAAATCAAGTTGGGTGTGAGTGTGGATGTGTTGGAGGATAGGAGGGCTCTGCACAGGGACCTGGACAGGCTGGATCCAGGGCTCAAATTCAACAAGGTGAGGTTTAACAAGACCAAGTACTGCGTCCTGCACTTTGGTGACAAAAAACCCTGCAGTGCTGCAGGGGACAGAGTGGCTAGACAGCAGCCAGGCAGAAAGGGACCTGGGGGCACTGATGGACAGCAGGCTGGACATGAGTCAGCAGTAGATAACCAGATAAGAAGGCCAATAGTACCTGACCTGCATCAGGAATGGTGTGGCCAGCAGGAGCAGAGCTGCTGTGCCAACACTGACCTAAGCCCAGCTCTGCACACAGACATTGCTGCTGCAGCTTGAGAGAAAGGAACAAAAGAGGCATCTCTGGAAAGAACTTTGCCGAGAGATCCTTTAGTTTGTTTAAAGCCACTGTGTGAGCACAGGCCCTCATCGACACAGTCTATGGCCACAGGGAAGGTGGAGAGAAACAAAATGAGAAATAATGACCTTTATCTGAAGACATTATTAAAACAGAAACAAAACAAACAAAAAAAAAACCACAAAAAAGTCAACAAGAAATATCAAAGATTACTTTTACTACCAATGATTTACAGAAATTGTCAAATAGCTTAATGTTTATGAAACCATCCAGTCATCAGTCCCCACACTGCAGCCTTGAGCTCCTGGTTCCTCAGGCTGTAGATGAGGGGGTTCAGGGCTGGAGGCACCACTGAGTACAGAACTGACACTGCCAGATCCATGGAGTGGGAGGAGATGGAGGGCGGCTTCAGGTGAGAAAACATAATAGTGCTAAGGAACAGGGAGACCACAGCCAGATGAGGGAGGCAGGTGGAAAAGGCTTTGTGTCGTCCCTGCTCAGAGGGGATCCTCAGCACAACCCTGAAGATCTGCACATAGGAGAAAACAATGAACACAAAACAAATGAGTGACAAAGAGGCACTAACAGCAAGGAGCCCAAGTTCACTGAGGGAAGATTTGGAGCAGGAGAGCTTGAGCATTTGAGGGATTTCACAGAAGAATTGGTCCAGGACATTGCCCTGGCACAGGGGCAGGGAAAATGTTTTGGCTGTATGCAGCAGAGCATGGAGAAAGCCACTGGCCCAGGCAGCTGCTGCCATGTGGGCACAAGCTCTGCTGCCCAGGAGGGTCCTGTAGTGCAGGGGTTTGCAGATGGACACATAGCGGTCATAGCACATGATGGTCAGGAGATAGTACTCTGCTCCAATGAAAAATAGAAAGAAAAAGAGTTGAGCAGCACATCCTACATAGGAGATGTTCCTGGTGTCCCAGAGGGAATTGTGCATGGCTTTGGGCACAGTGGTGCAGATGCAGCCCAGGTCAGTGAGGGCCAGGTTGAGCAGGAAGAAGAACATGGGGGTGTGCAGGTGGTGGTTGCAGGCTACGGTGCTGATGATGAGGCCGTTGGCCAGGAGGGCAGCCAGGGAGATGCCCAGGAAGAGGCAGAAGTGCAGGAGCTGCTGCTGCCGCGTGTCTGCCAATGGCAGCAGGAAGAAGTGGCTGATGGAGTTGCTGTTGGACATTTGCTGTGTCTTGGCTTGGGCACCTGTAAAAAAAAAAAAGCAATCAAGGAATAGTTCAGTTCAGAGAGACTTTAAATATCCCATCCCAGCTTGGTGGCCCTTTCCCTGCACTACCTGCCCAGGGCTCTTCTGCCTGGAGCTGTCCCTGCCAGTAGCTGCTTCCCTGTGCCCATGGCCTGTCCCTGCTGCGGCTCTGGCACGGCCACCCCCAGGGCTGTGCCCAGCCCCGAGAGCACTCAGGCCCTGCAGCAACACGAGGGGCAAGAAGGCAGCAGGGCAGTGGCACGGGAGCAGCACTGGCAACACCAAGTGCTGCTGCTGCTGGGCACAGCTGCTGTGCCAGCACTGATCTGCCCCAGCTCTGCACACAGACATTGCTGCTGCAGCTCCAGAGAAGGGAAAAGAAGGGGCATCTCTGGAGGAAACTTTGCTGGGAGATTATTAATTCATTTAAAGCCAACCAGGAGCATAGACCCTCATTAAGACAGTCTGCAGCCACAGCAAAGATGGAGAGAAATAATATGAGAGATGGCACAAGCAAAGGTGTTTCTTTGTGGACAATATTAAAGAAGAAAAAAAAACAAAAAAAAAATCTCTAAAATTTAACCAATGAGAACTATCAAATATGACTTTTATTACAAGTAATTTTCAATATTAGCCAAGAGTTTAATGTGCATGAAAACATCCAGTCATCTGTGTCCACACTGCAACCTTGAACTCCTGGTTTCTCAGGCTGCAGATGAAAGGGTTCAGGGCTGGAGACACCACTGAGTACAAAATTGACAAACCCAGATCCAGGGATGGGGAGGAGATGGAGGGGAGCTTCATCTAGGCCAGGGAAACAACAGCCAGGTGAGGGAGTCAGGTGGAAGAGGCTTTGTGCCGTCCCTGCTCAGAGGGGATCCTCAGCACAGCCCTGAAGATCTGCACATAGGAGAAAACAATGAATACAAAGCAACCAAATGATAAACAGATACCAACAGCAAGAAGCCCAAGTTCCCTGAGGTAGGATTTGGAGCAGGAGAGCTTGAGGATCTGAGGGACCTCACAGAAGAACTGATCCAGGGCATTGCCCTGGCATAGGGGCAGGGAAAATGTATTGACTGTGTGCATGAGAGCATGGAGAAAGCCACTGGCCCAGGCAGCTGCTGCCATGAGGGCACAAGCTCTGCTGCCCCGGAGGGTCCCATACTGCAGGGGTTTGCAGATGGACATGTAGCGGTCGTAGCCCATGCTGGTCAAAGGAAATACTCTGCTGACATAAAGAAAAAAAAAAAGAAAAAGACCTGAGCAGCACATCCTTCATAGGAGATGTTCCTGGTGTCCCAGAGGGAATTGTGCATGGCTTTGGGCACAGTGGTGCAGATGCAGCCCAGGTCAGTGAGGGCCAGGTTGAGCAGGAAGAAGAACATGGGGGTGTGCAGGTGGTGGTTGCAGGCTACGGTGCTGATGATGAGGCCGTTGGCCAGGAGGGCAGCCAGGGAGATGCCCAGGAAGAGGCAGAAATGCAGGAGCTGCAGCTGCCTCGTGTTTGCCAATGGCAGCAGGAGGAAGTGGCTGATGGAGCTGCTGTTGGACATTTCATCACTCTGAGAATTGCGGGCTGTTGAAAGAAAACATTGAGAAGCTGGACTAACCTCTTGGAGTTAATCGTATGTAATTTTATTTTTAATTCTCTCTAAACTGCTTCTCTTCATGAGAGAAAATTTCACAAAATATTTTCAGTTTTGATTTTGGGTTTGTGCTGCTGAGTCACTGCCTTATCTTCAGCATCACTCAGCCTGAGGAGCCCAGAGGGAGAACAAGGCTCCCTGTGCCTCAGTGCAGTCAGACCTGCTGGGACCTCCCACCCAGGTGTCCCTTGCTCATTACACCTTCCTCTATTTCAAGGTGGCTGAACAAAACTCGTTTGAAAAAAAAAATGGACTTTTTGAAGACTCAAACTAAAAATAATGTTCTCCAAACCATCAACTCTTTCTCATGCAGCTGCATAAGGAAGAGTAGACAGGGTTGGTCTGGCTGTCTTCTGCCTGCTGTTCTGCCTACTGGGAGATCTTCCTTTGTATCCAAGGCTTGTCCCTGTCCCTGGTCTGTGCCCAGACCAGCCCTGGGGGCTCAGCTCTGCCCTCCACACCCCTCCCAACACAGAGACATCTCCCTGCAAGCAGGGCCTTATGGGCAGCTCAGACAAACTGAGATGCTGCAAGCTAAGGTGCTGCTCCTGTGTGTAGGCAGAGGAGGGTGAGGAGGCACTTTGTGATGGAGGTCTGAGGCAGATCTACTGATGCCCAGTGGGACAGTGCAGGAGTCTCAGTGACACGGACAGCCCCTTTCCCTTGCCTTGAGGAGAAAGCTGAGAACAGCCCTGGCCATGCAGCACCATCTCCACAGCAGGAGGAATCTGTCATGATGGGAGTCACTCCTTCCACCTCCAACTTCTCCCCACAGTGCATGGGGAGTTTCCAGGCAGGCTGAGAGCTGTCCCTGGCAGGTTGCACATGACCTGGGCTCTCCAAGAGCCCTGAGGGCTGCAGGAGTTTCTCTGCAAGACAGCCCTGGCTGCAGCCCCAGCTTCAGCCCCTACAGCCATCCCTGGCAGCAGGAACCATCCTGCCCTGTCCCTCTGACGGTGCCCAGGGCAGCCCTGCTCTGCAGCACATCCTCCTCCTCCTCCTGTGCCTCAGTGAAACTGGGAGACTGCTCCTGACACATCCTCCAGGCTGTGGGTTTTGCTGGCTCCAGGAGATCCCTCCAGGAGCACAAGGGACATTGCCCTGCACCCACACACTCACCATGCCCAGGGCTGTCAAGATTTTTCTCCAAGTGAAGTCTCAGCTCAATGTCTTCCCAGTCCTGATTGCCTTTAGCCTGTCTGTGCCTGGCTCCTGTCCCCTCAGTGCCTGCAGGCAGTGCCCTCAGCCCTGCTGGGTTGGGAGAGGAGCAGCTTCTCAGCAGAAATGTCTTTTTGAAGCTTTTCCTGGTTGCCATTATCTCCCTCAGTGCCAAGAGACACAACACAACAACTTTGATGACCCTCTCAGGAGTTTGGTCTTTTTTAAATTAGATTCAGTCCCTGAGAGAATGTTTTTCAAAAATCCTCTCAAGAACTCAAAATTAAATTTAAACTTGAAAGTTTCTTCAACTTTTAATGGGTCTCACTGAGAGACAGGACTGAGAAAGTTCCCCAAGGTACCAGATAGAGCAGAATAATGGAGGCACTGGTGACAGGTAGGAATAAGGAAAGTAAAGGTGTCTCTAACAAAAATTAAGTAAAATTTTTACCATGCCTGTGAATTTTTAGCACAAGAACAAGGCATGCAGGGGCTGCTTTCCCAGCAGGCAAGGTGTGAAGACAAGAACACATCTCGCTCCAGGGTGCAGTGATAGAATGAATAGGAACTGGGAAATTGGAATGGGTTTTACAAAATGGGTACATTCTAATATGCATGTAGCGACTTAATATAAGCAACACACTTGTAGAATGACGTATTCACAAAAGGATAGGAGTTATCATATTCTTGGACATTGGACTTGAGGCCTGAAAAAATGTTTTTTTCATCAAATTTGTGTTAAGGAGACTTATTTTGATATTTTGGAGATTTCGTTATAGTGAACCTTACAGGAGCAAGGACTCAGCTTTTACACTATGGAATCTCAAGGAACAAAGGGGCCTTTTGACTTTGTGGGCGCTCATGGAACCAAAATCCATTTTGACAGAGTGGGGCCACATGGAACCTATGGTCCCTTGTTACACTGCAGATCCAAGGAGACCACTGTGGCATTGAGAAACCTCATGGAACCAAAAATACATTGTGACAGAGAAAGGCCTCATGGAACCAAGGGGCCCTTGTGACACTGTGGGGCCTCATGGAACCAATGGTCCATTGTTATACTGCAGATCCAAGTAGGCCATGGTGACTCTATGGAACCTCCTGCAATCATGGGTGCACTGTGACAGTGCATGGGTCTCACAGAACCAAGGAGTCCAGTGTGACACTGCAGAGCGTCATGGAGCCAAGGTGACCATGTTATACTACAGAACCTCATGGGACAAAGGGTCCATGGTGATTCTGCAGAACTGTTGCTGAGAGTATGAAAGCTTATGGAATCAGAAGTGCATTGTGACCAAGGGGCCATTGTGACACTGTAGATCCAAGGAGATCATTGTGACACTGAGGAACCCCATGGTACCAAGGCTCTATTGTTAAACTGTGGGGGACTCCTGAAACCAAAGGTCCATTGAGACATTGCAGGGCCTCATGGGACAACAGAGACTATTATGAAACAGAATCACAGAATTAACAAGGTTGGAAAAGACCTTGGAGATCATCAAGTCAAACCTATGACCTAACGTCACCTCATCAACTTAATCATTGCTCTGAGTGACACACCCAGTCTCTTTTGAAATGCCTCCAAGGACGGTGACTCCACTCCTCACTGGGCAGAAGGTTCTAGTACCCAATCACTGCTTCAGTGAAGGTTTTTCTTGGTATCAAACCTATACTACTCCTGGCTCATCTTAAGACAGACTCTCGTTCTGTCAGTGTTTGTTCAGTAGATGAGACTGACCCCCACCTGGCTACAGCCTCTTTTAGGTAGTTGTAGAGTCTCACTAGAGCCTGTTGTAGCCATTGGGGCCATTGTAGAACAGCAGGGCCTCATGGAATCAAGGGGAGCACAGTGACAGTGTAGGGCTCCATGGGACAAAGGGGCCATTCTGACACTGTGGAACCAAGGAGACCTTTAATATGATGCCTTAAGTTCTGAGTTTTCTGTTCTGCTTGGGTATGCTTTTCCTTGTGCTTAGGCTGATGAAGACAAAACAGTCTGATTCCAGCTATTGATTCAAGGACAGTTTCTTCAAACTCCAGGCCCTAAGAATAAACAGTGTGAAAAAAGAAGAGCGGGCCAGCCAGGAGGTGAGGAGGATGATACCTTACAATTTGAGACTTAATTGTATGGTCAACTCCAAATGGAGTATGTAAATGGACTGAAATCTATAAAAATGTGAAATCATGTGACCAAGCTGATTTTTACTTCTTCCTTGGAACCATCCAGGCAGGTCAGGGGCCACACTGTGGCACTGGTACTGCCAGGGTATGGCCTTTGAAGACCTCTCAATAAATACCCATTTTATTTCCCTTAACTCTGTGTGATCTCTGTTCTAGCTCCTAATGGCAACAGTTACACTACAGGGCAGGAGAAAGAGACCCTTCTACCCTTTTGAGCCCTCATGAAACCAAGGGTCCATTGAGATACTGTGGTATGGGAAATGCAGGCATGGAGAGCTCTCAGGGCCTTCTGCATACAGGCTCAGAGATAGAAATGAATACAAGGTTTGACCTAAGACCTTGGAGAATGTTTGGAGAATTAGAGCGTTAAAGTGAAACAGACATGAAACAAGAATACAAATTTGCAGTTTAAGTAAATATATATTTTAAGCAAGCAGAAATAAGTATTTTATAAGCAACAGAATATGTAAGATAGTAAATATTTTAAAGTTTAGCTAAAAGACCTGTTATAGTTAGATGATTAAGATCTACCAATGTAATTTTGTGAAATGTTACATGGTTGTTTGAAAAATGACACATTGCAACAAAGCCACGGGAAGCAAAGCAATTAATGATTGGTTAGCAAACTTCATAGATTTTGCTAAAAAACTAACATAAGGCATTGTAACTAAGAATGAGGTGGCTTTGATATTATGGTGTTGGATGTAGCACCTTTAATGTCTCACCTTTTTTATGAGACTGATGCAATCCAGCAATAAACCATCTTTTGCAACGTCTCTCAATTGCCCCATCTCTTGTCATATTAATGTCCCAATAGGGATCTTTCAGACATGAGGCCGCCCCATTAGAAATCACCAGGGATTTAGGGGCATTTGGGTCTACCCCATTGAAGTCAATGAGGATTTAGACCAAGCAGGTTTATCCCATTAAAGTCAGTGGGGATTTTGTGGAAATTTGAGGATGAAATGGGGAAATCTGGGTAAAATTCAAGGAAATCTTTGGGCTTAATTCCAGGAATTTCCACTCCAGGATCATGGTGTTGATGCTCTGGAAGTCCTGGATGAATTCCTGGAAGACAATCCTGAATCCCTGATTCCTCACCTGTGGCCCATGCTGAAGCTCTGCCTTCAGGTAAGTGCAAAAATCTCGGTTTTCAGCCAAAAATCTGGGAATTCTGAGCCCAGAATTGGGACTTTTCGCGGGGGTGCAGAGCCGCTTGTGGAGGAATGGCGAGGGGATTAGCCAGACAATCAATATGGTTGATTAAGCATAATCCAACTTTATTGAGAGAATCAGACAACTTTATAGCCCAAAATAGCATAAATCAGCATTATTCATATTAGTATAATCTTATTGGTTTTTACTATGCACCCCTTGTCTTTTTATTGGTTATTGCAAGTGTGAGATAATCACGCTGAAGGAATTTCTAGCCAAAAAGCATACGTGCTACCTCACTGCTAGTCTTGGCTGCTACTTCCCTTATTCTTATACTTACTGCTATATAGTATCCGTCCCAGGGTTACACTTCACTAGCTATGTGTTTCCCTGGAAGTTAAGACCTTGATTGAACAATGGACATATGTATTACTTATCGACTAACTCTGCAAATCATGCTGGTTGTATTGCTTTTGCAAAAGTCTCTTAGCAGCAAACACTGCTGCTCAGCAAAATCTGCTTAAGAGCAAGGCCTAGCTACTACTTAGCAGGAGCTGCTCTCCTGCAACAAGGCCTCAGCCGAGCCATATCCACAGTTGCATCCATGGCTTTGTAAATAATTCTCAACAATTCCCCCTCTTTTTTTTGTGCAAGAAAAGCATGATTCATGACAGACTCTGCTATGCGTGTCATGCTTTTCTGCAAACATTGAAAAATGCACGGAACAAGCAGAAGTACAACCGCAATTACAAGTGCAATTATTATAAGGTGCTGTAAAAGAGATGTCAGCCATGGCCCCAAATGTAATGACTTTAGCCAATCAGTTGAACCTAATCCAGTGTATTCTTGCAAGTGAGTAGTAAGCTGTTTCAAATCACTGATTTGTTTATGAACGGACACAGAATGATCAGAAAGGTTCATACAACACATTCCTTCAAAGTCTTCACATCCATGGCCTTGTGCTAAAAGCAAAAAATGTATAGCTGCTTGGTTTTGCAAAGTAGCATGACGAACAGAATCAACGTCAGTCAAAAGTTGTGATAGAGCTATAGAGGTAGCATTAGTCTGTTTCACTAACCAACAGCCAAGTTTATCAAGTTGAGATAAAGCTCTTGCACTAGCAGCACCTGGAGTAAGAATAGATGGTACTATAATTTGTGCAGTTGACCAAAATTTGACATTATTCTGACAGTCAGATTTGTAAGCATGAGCCAATCTTTTAATGCGAAGATGTCTTCGGCGTGCCTGTAAAATCATTGACACATTAGGAATAAACAAGGTAAGTCTTTTAAGGTACATGGTCCTCCCCTCAATCTAGATGGTATGCCTGGCCAAGCTCTGTCCCCACAAATCAAAAACACACTTGGCGGCAAAGCAAAAGGAGTGTTTGTGGACTCTGAGATAGTAGCAGAAGTATAATTGCACCACAGTGAAGCATTTCGATACACTGAAAGAGATGCATTTACCAAAACTGTGTCTGGCTGATGTAAAGATTTTCTAGAGTAATTGAACATCACACATGCATCAGCTCTAACTGACCCCATCAATTCCAATTCTTGGGGTTCTAAAGATGCATGCCTTAAATATGGAACACATAAGTCCCAAAAATTAACATTGTTCTTCGGATTTGAAATGTTACAGACTGAAAGTGCATCAGGACATGGCCAGAAATCAAGTGGGATACCAACCAAGCATGTAGAAAAAGGATTACCTGGTGTTGATAAAGACAGGCATATAGCATCTTGCCCAGTCTTATTTGCCAGGGTAACCCACACATTAGTTTTGGGCTGTGTTGGTATCCATGCTTCAGTCGGGATGAAGGAAGCAATTAGCATCTCTAAGATTACCATGCCTAGATTCAGGCTGAAGATGCCCCTTAATAACATCATCCCATTGATGTTCTGGTATACAACAGTGACGTGTAATATCTGGGATATCCCGAGAACAGACAGATTTTAGTATTACTGTAGCAGCAAACCACTCTGTCTGTTGGATAGCAAACAAGTGACACCAACGTACTAACAATCGATACCTGTTCTTACAATTTTCAACAACATATCCTACAGTTACAAGAGAAGGTTGCTGGCGATCACGTTGTTCACCTCCTGAGGAAAAATGAGTGTCAATTAATGCCAAATCCTCTCGCTGCCAATTAGTATGTTGCAGTTTTTCAGTACAAATAAGACACATAGGTTGCCATAAATGTGTTTGATGTAACCAACACTTTTCCTTACATTTACCACATTTTATCAATACCCATGCACCTCTCTTACATTTTTTATTACAGCTTAAACATTGTCTCTTTCCCAGTCCAATTTGATCAGCAAATAATGAAGTTTGGTAAACAGCAAACTCTTCCAAATCAGAAAGAGTTGACCACTTAATGTTCCTCTTCAGAAGAGTCTCGAGTTGTTGGACTAAGGGTTGTACTGCCAGACGATCCCTCAGTCGCTCTCTCTCCTCTTGTTCCTCTTCTTCCTGGGTCTGAGGTGGAGGAGGTGCAGCCTCCGTCATCAATCACTGGACGAATCCATTTGCTGGGTGCCCAAATGAGTCCTGTGGGAGCAATAACACACACGTAACCTCTACCCATATATTGTACCTCAGCAGGTCCTTGTGTCCTAGGTTGCACAGATGTAAAAAGCCATTCCAAAACAAGTGTCTGATGATCTGCTGTGAGCTGTGTGAGAGCACCCATGAGGTGATCTTTTCCCTGTAAAATAGTAATGTCAGTGGGTACATCCTCCACTCTCCGAGAAACAGCTCTTTCAGAGATAATTGTAGCCAGTTTTTGTAAAATCCATGTCCAACCCCTTCAACTGCCTCCAGATGATTTTGCAGTGGCCAATCAGATGGCCAATGACGCTTAGCAACAATGGTAATAATGTCAGCACCTGTATCCAATAAGGCTCGAAGTCGCCTTTCCTGTTGAACAAAATGTAATATAGCCTCCACAACAGGGTGCTGATCCATTGTAAGGGTAAGTAATACCAAACCTCCTGTAGAACCAAATCCACCAGTTCCTCGCAGTGGTCCTTGGGCCTCCTTAATCAGCTGCTGTTGTGGAATCAGCTGAGCTATGTGGCTTCCTGCAGGAATACTGATAGGAGGAAAACATGTATGAACCATAATCATAATTTCACCTGTATAATCCGCATCGATAACTCCAGGTTCAACAGTTAGTCCCTGTAAAATAGTTGAAGATTGTCCCAATAATAAAGCTCCATAAGATTGTCCATTTAAATTAAAGGCTCCACAAACCCCAGTAGGAACCTTTAAAGGTTTAGAGTCTTTAAGTACAATGTCTATTGCAGTTGCCAAGTCCAGGCTGAGGCTCCCTCTTTGTGGCTGGCTGAAGTTCACCGGCAGGGAGCAAGGAACCTGTTGCAGTGGCTGGCTGACGTTTGCCGGCAGGGAATAAGGAGGGGCTACCGGAGGCACTTGGGTGACTTGGTACGCAGTTGGTGTCTTCGCGTCACGTCCCCTCATGCTTGTCTGTGGAATGTGAGTTACGCTGACAGATACGGCACCAAACATTTGTAGTATGACAGTCTTGTCGTATGTGGCCATTCCGCCCACATCGAAAACACCTCACATTGGAGTGAGACTTGTCAGCAGTCTGAAATTTATGTGGCTTTAATGGCTCAAGTGCAGCAACAGCAAAAGTTTGATCCTGAGACTGCCTGCCTTTTAGAGTTAATGTTAAATCCTTAACAGCCTCAACTAACATAGCTTGAGTTCCTTGTGGAATTTTACTCATACAATCTAACAAATCCACTGCAGTCCAATCACCTGATAATATAGCTATTATCGATCTTACTTGTGCATTGCTATTTTGTATAACACATTTCTTAAGCTGTGGCCCCTGCATATATTGAGGTACTCCTGCTCTCTCTGTTGCAGCAGTAAGCTTGTCCACAAAACTAGAAAATGACTCCTGTGGACCTTGTCTAATATGCATATAGGATGGTAATTCTCCTCTCTCAGTTCTAACTAAATCATACGCAGCCCTAGCTAATCGCATTGCCTCCTTTACTATATCTGGGCCCAATAATGCTTGGGCGTCTATCCCGGCAAATTGACCTATTCCCATAAATCTGTCCATTGTGACTCCCCTAAGTGGGTCATTAGGTGCCCTTTCAATATGTGCAGCCACTTCGCATAAAGCTTGAAAATGAGCCTGCTATAGCATAAACTGTGATTGTGTCATAATTAGTTTAAAAACATTTTTCATGTCCTCTTGTAAAAATAGTCCTGAACCCCAAATATAATTAAGCACTTGTTTTGTAGGCTCCCCATGTATTCCTGCCTTATTTACTGTACTACGTAATTGCATTAACAACTTCCAATCCAAAGGAGCTATTGTTACCTGCATGCCTTCTGCAGTAGGAGAATATGTAAGCGGAAATGCCTGCTGTTTAACTATTGAGTCTCCCTGTAATTTTGCAACAAAATGTTGGTCCCCAGCTGCTATTGCTTCCCCCATGATTTTATTCCAATCTCTAGCCTCAATTTCTACTTTAATCTTTGCTTTTTCCTCAACTTCCTTATCTGAAACTTGCTCAGTTTGCTGTTTTGTTATGTCCGTGGGAGAGGCAGAGGGCTCTGCTACAGAAGGAGACTGAACAGCTGCTTTAGAAACAGATTTTTGTGTCATTGTAAATTGTGACAGAGTTGGTGGATCTGGAAGATTATTTCCTCCAAAAACATACATATCAGCTTGTGCAGCTCGCTCTGCAGCGAGAGGTTTACCGTCTAAACGTACGGACGCAACAGCAGCAATTTTCCTCTGCCTGATATGCTTCTAAAGAGTTAAAGATAGTCTGCCAAGGCTGAACTAGCTTTTTAGCTGTCTTATCTTTACGAATGACCTCCCAAGCTAAGCAATCTCCTAGTTTTTTCCACTCCTCAACTGCAAAATCTCCTCAGGAGCATTAAAAAATCCTTTCTCCCTAGCATAGTCTAATAACTTTAATACGTCCTTCTTATAATCTATTTCCACTTTTCGCTTTTCTAAAAAGCATTTAAATAAATTAAAAGCTGCTTGTCCTGTCTGCTTGCCCATAATTTCCCCTTTCATTTTAGGCTTTTTTTTTAAACTAATGAAGGGGGCAGCTCAGGAATCAAAATTTAATTTGCATGTGCACATTACATTGCAGCCTTTACCACAGTCGTGTGAAACGCTGTACGGCGGCGTAATCGGGACGGCAAGCCTCTGGAATGTGGAGTACCCAGGCACGGAAACCAGCAGTATGCCAGCATACAGGAATCTTTTGCCCTGCAAGCGCTGCAACTTGGAGCTTCCCCACTCACTTACCTCCAACGGTGCGGTGGAACGAGCCCTATGGTTAGAAGGCCTTAGGGTCGGAAGCCAATTTTTGGGCGCCACTGTGGAGGTGCGGAGCTGCTTGCGGAGGAATGGTGAGGGGATTAGCCAGACAATCAATGTGATTGATAAAGCATAATTCAATTTTATTGAGAGCATCAGACAGTTTTATAGCCCAAAATAGCATAAATCAGCATTATTCATATTGGTACAATCTTATTGGATTTTACTATGTACGCCTTCTCTTATTATTGATTATTGCAAGTGTGAGATAATCACGCCTACTGAATTTCTAGCTAAAAAGTATACGTGCTACCTTGCTGCTAGTCTTGGCTGCTACTTCCCTTATTCTTATACTTATTGCTATATAGTATCCGTCCCAGGGTTATACCTCGCTTGCTACATGCTTCCCTGGAAGTTAAGGCCTTGATTGAACAATGGGCATATGTATTACTTATCGACTAACTCTACAAATAATGCTAGCTGTATTGCTTTTGCAAAAGTCTCTTAAAAGCAAACACTGCTGCTCAGCAAAATCTGCTTAAGAGCAAGGCCTAGCTACTACTTAGCAGGAGCTGCTCTCCAGCAACAAGGCCTCAGCCGAGCCATATCCACAGTTGTGTCCATGGCTTTCTAACCAATTCTCAACACAGATGCTAAAATCTACCTCCTCCCCATCCGATCTCTTAGCCAATCCAACCCTCTCCAATCCATTCTTGAGCGTGTTAAATGCTACCTTTTTATCGTCAAACCAATCCAACCCGAACCTCACAGAATCATGCTGGTTATGCTATGGTGCACAACCCCCTTTTTACGAAAGTGTAGCCCTCTATCTCCCATTCATCTTTTCAAAGTCAAAGCATCCATGCAAATGCAGATGGGACACCGCCCGGAGAGGCATTACCCCAAGACAGGTTACTGGCCAAGGCAAATGCTTTGGCAATGCAACTTTGCCAAAGCAGATGGGCAACGTCTGCCAGGAATTCGTCAAACTTAGAAGGGGGAAAGTTCCAGTGGGTGATCCCAGCAGCATCGGGAATGTCGTTCTGTCAACAATCCGGGGGGAGCCCATGTGTACCCCTTGACAGATTCGATCATTCTACCAACTTTTGTGTCCAAGTTTTAATTGTCCCCAGAGTCCTGTATCGCCAGGAAGAAGAACAGTACTGCTTGTTCAAGGAACCCAACTGGTTCTACAGGCGAGAAGTGCTAAGGGGCATCACCATCGCGATGCTCCTCAGTTTAGGAGCTACCAGGGCTGCCACAGGCGTCTCGGCCCTTGCAATACAACATCAAGGACTGGCCCAACTGCAGATGACTGTCAAAAAAGACTTGCAGAGAATTGAGAAATCCATTTCTTCCCTAGAAAAATCACTTTCCTCACTCTCAGAGGTCGTCCTCCAAAACAGGCGAGGACTGGACCTCCTGTTCATGCAGCATGGAGGCCTGTGTGCCGCCTTGAAAAAGGAATGCTACTTTTATGCGGACCACACCAGAGTCGTTAGAGACTCCATGGCTGAACTGAGACATCGACTGAACCTGAGAAAAATGGACAGAGAAGCTCAACAGGACTGGTTCGAATCATGGTTCAACCAGTCCCCATGGCTCACCACCCTGATTTCTACCCTAATAGGTCCACTCGCTATAATCTTACTAACACTAATCTTCAGGCCCTGCATGTTGAATAAATTGGTGCTATTCGTTAAAAAGTGTCTAGAAACAGTTAACATTAGGTTCGTTGACTGCTGACAATTATTTTAAGGCATGCCAGTTACTAACACATTTACAATTTTATACTAACTTTACTAACCCATGAAATTTTATAATGTCTACATTTTATAATTTTATACGATTTTTACTAATCATGAGGGGGGGGCGGGAAATGTGGAGAGTTAGGGATATGTGAGCGGAAGAATTCGAGCTGTACGGTCAGTTATGACCCTTTCCCCCCTCACAAGGTGACCTTTGCTCCGTGCCTGGCCTCACCCAGCCGAATGTGAGCTGAAGGAAATGACACTAACAGCCCAAGATATAAAAACCCCCGTGGCCCTTCAATAAACGCCATTTTGCTGTCCACCAAGTTGGTGTCAGGGGCATATGGACCGAGTGGCCCCGGGGTTTGGGCCACCCTGCCAGGCTTAATCCAGAACCAGGTCACCACAACACTTTTCCCTGGCCTTGCAGCCATCTCCCAGTTTCTGTTGATCCACAGACATCCAGGGATGCCATCCTTGCTATTGCAAAGTTCCTCAAGTGGAAGGAATTGCAGCACGTGGTGAAGACACGGCAAACCTGGAGGATGGCTGACTGCGTGGTGAGGACTGTGCCAGGCCATGGGCTCTACAGCTGGGCCTGGGGAAGAGACCCCAGAGCTTGGAGCTGTACCCCTGCTCCTGGCTCAAGAACAGAGCCCCAGGGCTCTCCTCCAGCCCCATCTCCCCTTCCTGCACACAGAGGGAGGGAGGAGAAGAAGACTTCTGAAGTCTGAGTGAGTTCAGGAGGGAGGGATTGTCATTACATTCAAACCAAGGGAAGGGTCCCTAGCACCAATTCTGTCTGACAGTGCTGGGCCCATCCTGGCCCTGCTCCACACACAGGGAGGGGAATTGGGCTGCTCTGGATCTCTACAAAGACAAACATGCCCTGGAGTTAAGAAGGATCCATGGAAACAGAGGCTGACTCAGCAGAGATGCAAAAAGATTTCACCCACTCTCTAGGAGCGAAAATTATCAGCTGGTTACTCCCATGCCAGATACTGGGGCCAAGAGTAAGGAATTTGAGGGTACAGATACCAGATGGGAATCCCTTGCTGGGGATATGGGCAATGACAGTGGGGTTTGGAATGGGGTAGCAGTCCTAATGCAGTCCTTCCAAATTCCAATCCACTTCCAAACCCCTCCAGCAGCCCATTGGAAAGAAACCCAGAAGTTTGCTCTGGTTTTGTGTTCTGCCTACAATGGTGTGTGGAGAGGTATTTTCATGAGTCCCAAGCTGGGCATCACAGGATAGGGGCCTCTGATCTGGGATAGGATCATCCTGGAAACAAAATAAGTCACACTTGGGATTCACTGTGGCTCAGGAAAACCTCCACTGACTTCAGAACCCAAATCAAGATTTCATCACCATCAGGGTGATCCCCAAGGGCACAGATCAGTGACAGTCCCTGCCATGATTCCCAGGAGCTGCCAGGGCCTCCATTCTTCACTGACATTCTGTGACATTTCCAGGAGATGTTCCCTCATCACGGGACACTGACCTCACAGAAGGGACCTGTTGTGGCACAGGTCAGAAAATCCTTCAGTCATCTGACTTGACTGTTTGTGTTGGATTTTCCTAAGGAGCCAGCAGTGATGTGGAAGATTTTCCTCTCGCCTCCTGGTGCTTTTTGCCTCCTTTGTTGGAGAACTGAGGACCATTGATCCCTGAGGGTCCCAATGGAGGTGAAGGCACTCAGCAGATGAGTTTACAGCCCCTGGACACCTAAGGGGCCATTCCAGATGACACCAGCATGGGGTTGATGGACTCCTTTTTCCAGATCAGCACTTCATTGGTACAGGGCTCAGGGCTGATTGTGTCTACCAGTACCAAATTCATGGAAAACACCAAGATGTGTGGCACTGTGAATCTGCTGCTGGGCAGGAAGACTCTGCAGAAGGGTCTG
The DNA here is from genome assembly GCF_903797595.1 of Erithacus rubecula. Classification (NCBI taxonomy): domain Eukaryota; kingdom Metazoa; phylum Chordata; class Aves; order Passeriformes; family Muscicapidae; genus Erithacus; species Erithacus rubecula. The sequence continues at coordinate 54,893 of NW_027636159.1, forward strand.
GGCAGGCTGGATCAATGGGCTGAGGCCAAAGGTGTGAGGATTCATAAGGCCAAGTGCAGGGTTACACACTGGGGTCTCAACAACCCCAGGAGTGCTCCAGGCTGGGGCAGACAGGCTGAAAAACTGGAAAAGGTGCTGAGGGTGCTGGTGACAGTACCTGAACATGAGCACAGGTGTGCCCAGGTGTGCTCAGGTGGGCCAGAAGCAAAGGGCAGTGACAGTCCCTGTGCTGGTACTGCTGAGGCCCCTTGAAGGCTGGGTTCAGTGCTGGGTCCTCATGGCCAGAGGGACACTGAGGCGCTGGAGCATGTCCAGGGAAGGGAACAGAGCTGTGGAAGGTGCTGGAGCACCAAAAGTTTCTGATGGAGCCGGGGGGGCTCCACCTGGAGAAAAGGAGGATCATCAGAAAGAACCTTCTCATTCTGCACAACTCCCTGACGGAAGGAGGTAGCCAGGTGAGCTCTGATGCCAGGGAACAGGGAGAGGAGGAGAGGAATCAGTCTCAAGCTGTGCCAGGGGAGTATTAGGTTGGACATCAGGAGCAATTCCTTCATGGAAAGGGTTGTCAGGCCTTGAAAGGGGCTGCCAGGGGTGGTTATGGAGTCCCCGTCCTGGAGGTGTCCAAGGAAAGCCTGGAAGTGGCACTCAGGGCTCTGGTCTGGTGACAAAGTGGGGATTGGTCACAGGGTGGCTTTGATGGCCTTGGAGGGCTTTTCCAGCCACAGTGATCCTAGGATTCTGGGATTGTCCTGGAGAAATGTTTTTTGGCTTTTCCCCTCTTCCAAGTTCTGTACTTGATCTTCCAGGCTCCAGGGATGTTCCCCACCCCACTTCCTTGTGTCCAACCCCCTGTTCCACAGACAGAACCATGTGGTGACACATGGGCTGTGGCACCAGCGCCGCTCCCTTGGGCAGAAATTCTTCATAGCTGAGACAGCGGACAATGGGAACAGGATAAAACATCCTTCTTTAGAAGCTGGTATAACTGTAGGGATATTTTCTCCACAGCTGAGACACATTCCTGAGGGAGGCAGGGACATGCCCAGTTCTTGGAGCTGGGTGGCCTGTCCAGCTCATTATCCCCACGCTCTTGGTGAGCAACACATCAGAGCACTTTGCACAACCTCTCTCTGCATGGACAGCATGAACTGGATTCCATCCAGGTATTGGGATGGCTGCTTGTTTTCCAGGTCATTATAAATTGCCTCCCCCACAGGTGATTCCCTCAGGTCCTGGGTGCATCCCTGTCTTGGTTTGAAAGACAGGTGTCTTCTAAGAATGGCATTAGACTCTCTTTGAAGTGGAAAAGTATAAACCCCCTCCCTTATTTTATATATCCTTATTTTGAAGGATACAACCTTCAACCAAGTCAGAACACAACCTGACACCCTGTCAGTCAGGGTGTTGGTAGCAGTCTGATTAGATGGTGGCTGCAGTCCTCCTGCAGTGACAGATGTGGTCCTGTTGAAACAGTGCTCCTGTAGAAGGGTGCAGTTTTCCTCTGTAGTTCCAGTGATGATGTGGAAAGGGACGGTCATCGTCTGGGATCCTGTGGGAAAAGGCTGCTTTGGTGCTCCAAATCTCAGCTTTTATCTAGGTTGGAAATGCTTGCCCCCCCCACCCCGGGTGGAGCATCCCATCTCCTGATGGGATGATGTAATTTGATCAGTCATGCAGTGGGACTCAATGGCCCATTAACAGAAGATATCTCCATGAAGGGAGGATGGGTTGTGGAAAAGATAAAGAACATTGCCTCACCTGGTTGTTAACACCTGGCCCATTAACAGGAGATATCTCCCTGGAGATAATGATCACTGCCCCACCTGGTTTCAACAGATGGTGATAAGAATACATAATTTTGGTCAAATCCTGTATTGCAACCCAAGACAATCCACCAGGAGGTCACAGGATCTTGCTCAATGAGATTCCTCTCTTTCCCAGTGAGCAGGAGATGTTTCTGGAGGCTGAAGACTGCTGCCCCATTCCTAAACCCACTGTCAATGCCCATATCCCCAGCAAGGGATCCCCAGCTGGGCTCTGTACCCTCAAATTCCTTACTCTTGGCCCCAGTATCTGGCATGGGAGTAACCAGCTGATGGTTTGCTCTCCCAGAGAGTAGCTGAAATCTTTTTGCATCTCTCCCAAGTCACCCTCTGTTTCCACGGATCTTTCCTAGCTCCAGGGCAGCCAGTGCAGCCAAGGGCCATGGTGTGGTGTCTGTGACTGTGGAGATCCAGAGCTGCCCTGTTTCCCTCCCTGTGTGGAAAGCAGGAGCAGGATGAGCCCAGAAGTGTCAGACAGAGTTGGTGCTGGGGTTCCTTCCCTTGGTTTGAACCTCATGACACTCCCTCCCTCCTGAACTCGCTCAGGTTGAAGTACCAGACTGTTGGAGGTGCCAATCATCAGAGGGACTTGCCTGAGTTTCCCCACCTGGTCAGCCACGACTGCACTGATGTGAGTGGGGCAAATTCCTGGGGGGTCTTCCTAAAGAGCTAGTGAACCTTAGGAAAACCTGGGAAAGTCTTCTTGAGAAACATCATCAGAAGGATTGTAGCTTCACAAGAATGTTCAAGACACTGAAGAAGTGCTGGAATCAGGGAGAGCACACATTTACATTGGAGGCACAGGTGGGGCAGGTGCCATTCTGTGTGTCCTCTGCTGAAAACATCTTGAGGGACAAAAGGCAAAAACAGGGAAATTAGGAATTACCTCCTTCACCAAAGATCCAGCACAAAGCTGCAATGCGTGACAAAGATTAAGGTCAGGACTTTACAGCACTGCCCAGAAAGCCCCCACGGAGCAGAGTGACTACAGGCCAAACCCACCTGTCAGGATTGCAGCAGGAACAGGAGCATGGCACAGCTGGGGAAACTGATGGGGAGACGCATTGCTGTGGCCAGCAGCTGTTCACCAGCCAGTTCTCCCAGCCAAACTATGACAACAACACTGAGACCCCCTGTTCCTGTCCTGTGTCCCCTCCTCTCCCCCACACCACAGCTCCTGAGAGAATAAGGGAAATGGAGGGCCCTGAGAAATTTGGAAGGGAGATGTCAATGTGGGGAGAACAGGCTCCTCTTTTCCTCCTGTGGCCCACTGCAAAAACGCCCTGTGGTCACAGCCTGGAAAGAATGGCCAGGACAGAAAGTGATTTGTAACTTGGAGTTCCAAATCAGGAGTGTGGAAAAAAATCCCAGGCAAAGGATGACAGAAAAATCAGAAATTTCCCAGTTTGCTCAGGGCCTGCTCAGGGAGAGGAAGGGAACAGTCCAGGACAGATGAGCATGACCTCAGACTCCCCTGGTCACTTCTCTAACCCATCTCTCCATCAGACACCAAGCTGGGAATTTTCCATGTTCCAGAGAGCTGGTAATCTGGAAACAGGAGCATGTCTGTGCAGAGTCCATGAATGCACAGCTGAAAACATCCAGAAAGGCACCTTTTATGTTCAGGGGCTGGAAATGTTCCTGGGCCCCTCCAGAACCAATGCTCCTCAATACTCCAAGAGTAAAGGCACAAAGTACCAAGGGGCAAAAGGAAATTCTTCCACATCACTGCTGGCTCCTTAGGAAAATCCAACACAAACAGTCAAGTCAGGTGCCTGAAGGATTTTCTGACCTGTGCCACAACAGGTCCCTTCTGTGGAGTCAGTGTCCCATGAGGAGGGAACATCTCCTGGAAATGTCAGGGAATGTCAGTGAAGAATGGAGACCCTGGCAGCTCCTGGGAGCCCTGGCAGGGACTGTCACTGATCTGTGCCCTTGGGGCTCACCCTGACAGGGGCCTCTGAGCTGGGACAGCAGCGCGGGACCCTCGGCTGGGAAGGTCAAACCCAGCTCAGGGCCAGTGCTGGGACAAGAGCAGGACAGGACAGGGCCATCCCTGGGGCCAGGGGTACTGCAGGAGCTGTGTCCCAGTGCCAGCCCAGCCTGGAGCCACAGCCCTGCTGGGCACAGAGCCCCTGGGAGCCCATGGCTGGGCCAGCTCAGCACAGCAGCATTGGTCTCATCCAGCAGGACATGGTGGCCGTGGCTGTGCCGGGGCTCTGGCAGGGGATCTTCCCCTGGGGGCCCGGAGCAGGTTGGGGCTGCAGGGTCAGCAACAGGCTGGAGCCGGGCACTGCCACCACCCCAGCACTGCCACAAGGCCAGCCCTGCTGTCCCAGTGCCACCATTGCCCAGGGCTCCCAGGGCACCTGCAGAGACTGCAGATCCCAGTGCCCCTGCTGCTGCCATGGCCCAGGATCCCACTGTGCTCCCCCTGCTTGTTCTCCCTGATCCCGGGGTGCTGGTGCCCCACAAAGAGGGGTCAGTGCAGCCCCTGTTGAGCCCAAGGGCTGCAGTGGGGACAGGAACAATCCTGCTCTGCCTCAGCAGGTTTGGGGCCGACCTCACCTCTGGGGTGTCCTGCAAGGAACACTCGGGGAGGGGAACCGGGAGATGGGGGCTGTGGCGCTGGGGGCTGTTGGAGTATGGATTGTGTTGGAGTGGTCGTTGTCCCCACAGGGTCCCCGGCTGTTTTTGGATCCCTGCCTGCCCCCTTTGGCCCCTTGGGTGCCCGGTCCCCTCCAGGGGCAGCTGCCACATGCAGGAACCTGCAAGGATGCGGGCACGGGGGCTGGATCCGTGCCACAGCTGGGATGGACTCTGTGCCAGGGCTGGGCTTGTGGCCAGGGCTGGGGGCTGTGCCAAGCTGGGCTTTGGCCTGGGGGCTGTCAGGGAGGGTGCAGGGAGGAGTCCCGGCAGGGATAAAGGTGCTCCTGCCCTGCTGCAGCCTCAGCCAGCGCTGCCCAGAGTGAGAGGAAGATGAAGGTGGCTGTGCTCAGCGTGACCCTGCTCTTCTCCATCCTGCTGTGCCTCCCGGCACAGAACGAGGTGAGGCTCCAAGGCCACAGGCTGGGCTCAGGCCTGCGGGCTCTTCCCAACCCAGGGGCTCCAGTGGGCTCCTCAGCCCCGGGCCGTGCTGCTTTCTCCTTGCCACCATGGCCTCTGTCCCTCCCCTTGCCGCAATTCAACTCCCACTGCCAGAGCCCAGCTTCCCCATGGGATGCTCAGACCCGGCTCCTCCCTCAGAGCACCCCAGAGCTTTCCTGTCCCAAAATCCCATCCTTTTGAGTCATCTCATCCCATCCCATCCCATCCCATCCCATCCCATCCCATCCCATCCCATCCCATCCCATCCCATCCCATCCCATCCCATCCCATCCCATCCCATCCCATCCTCTTGGTCCCCTCGGGCACCTCCCTCCCCACCATCTCCTCTGTTTCCCACGCAAGGACAAAAGCCAATCCTAAACTGGGTTGAAGAGGGACCAAGAGGTCCAAACTCATTAAAGAGCAGACAAGGCTGAACTTGGCCAAACTGGGATGAATTGGTCCAGTCCCAAGCCAGGCTGAACTTGCACAAACTGGAAAATTACTGCTCCCGCCTCCTGCTCCCCTCAACTCCCTCCAGAGGATTCCCAGAGTCTTCTTTCCAGTCTCTGCCCTCCATTCATTGCCTTTCACACTGCAGTGATGTTCCCAAATCCCCGGGCACCCCCAGCTCAGAGGAAGGGACAGCCAAGGGCTGGGGGGTGCTGGGGACACCTGTGTCCCCCCCAGCCCCTCAACAGCCAATCCTGACCAAGCTTTTGCTCTCCTTCCCCAGGCCACGTTTGGCAGTGGTGAAGGTATATGTTATGGGGTAAGTGCTGGAACTGGGTGCAGCAGTGTGGGGGGGAGTTTGGTCACCCCCAACCTTTACTGGGACTGGGGACACCTCAGTGACATCCCATGGTCTCTCCACAGCAAGCTGGTGGCATTTCTAATGGCAAGGTGAGCACCCTGATTTCTTCTGCTGGGCTCAGATCCTCCCCTCTCATGGCCATGACCCTCCAGGGCATCCCAGTGCACCCCAGTGTGTGCCTGAACACCCCAGAGCTTCCCAAGGCTGCCCCTTCCCCAGGGTCCCCATTTTATTCCCACCCATCCTGGTGCACCCCAGTAACCCCCAAAGAGCACCATGGCCAGTCGCCTTGCTCTCCGCTTTCCCTTTCTCATTGCCCATGACAGTGGTGTCCCCAAATCCCCCTCCTGGACTTCCAAAGCCCCTCCCAAACCCATCAGTTTTGGTCCTCTTCCCCTGCTTTCTCCTGCCCCCACCCATGTCCCACTTCAGCCCCCACATCCCCCCCACTGGAATTCCTGCCTCCCCACCCACATTCCCCCATTCCTATCCCTTCAACACCCCCAGCCCCATCCCGTGGGGTCCCCAGTCCCCCCAGTTCAGTGTCTTTGAGTCCCTCACATCCCACTCTGTTCCCTCCTCCTGGGAGACCCCAAATTCCCCTCGTTTTCCTTGTCCCCATCCCCACTGTGGTCCCTGCTTGCACAGGCATCGGCTGAAACTGGCTGGAGTGGGACTGGGGGAGCACAAGGGATTTTCCTCCTCAGACTGGGGGCTGCCATGGGGCTTTGGGAAACCTGTGACCCCCTGAGTCCTACAAGGGCCATTCCAGACTAAACCTTTGCTCTCTGTCTGCAGACATCCATTGTAGGAGGTGCAGGTGGATGCATTGGGGTAAGTTGTGGAATTGGGGCACCAGTGTGGGCACTGGGGGCCAGTTTGGTCCCCCCATGCCTTGCTGTGAGCAGTGAGCAGTGACATCTCCCCATCTCTCTGCAGAAATCAAGCGGCGTCCAACGAGTGAAGAGGTCTGAGGTGGGTACCCGTAGTTCTGCTGGGCCCAGAGCATCCCCTGTCCTTGTCATCTGCCTCCAGTGCACCCCAGTACACCCCAATGTGCCCCAGTACACCCTAGTGTGGGCCATTATGTCCCAGTGTGCCTCATTATCTCCCAGTGTGCCTCTAACCCTACCTTTCTCCCCAGCCCCCCGTGGCTGAGCAGGTGCAGCTTCTGCGGGAGTGATACCTGACTGCCCCTGTGGATGCCCTGGTGAGAAATCTTGGGGAATCTCCAGTCTCCCAAAAGTTCCTGATGGAACCCTGAGCTCTCTGGGGTGGACAGAGCTTGGGAAAATCAGAGGGACATGGTGGGTCGCTGATCTGTTTGCTGGGATTGGGTGGACAGAGCTGTCCCCAAGGCTTTCCTTGCACCGGGGGGCTCTGGGCACACCCAGTATCCCTGTGAGAGCAGACAGGGCTCTGGGAGGTTTTGGGATATTCCAGGGCAAGGGGCTCTGGGAGCCACATGGATCTCAGGAGCCAAGTCTGGTCTCAAGTGTGTCTGGGACTCCAAATCCCTTCTCCTGCTGCAGGTCCTTGCAAAGAGAGGGGTGGGGACAAGGTCCCTCTCATGTCCCAGTGGACAGCAGTGTCACTATTTGGGCTCTGCCTTTCAGGCCTGGAACTGGTGGTGACACCCGGGTCCTGTCCCCCTCCAGCAGCATGAGGAGATGATCATGTCTGGATAATCCCCCTGATCCCCTGGGAGTCCTGGGAATTTCCCTGGAATAATCAATAAACCCCTGCAGCAAAGCAACTCTGTGTGTGCACGTGTGCTTGTTCTCATGCCTGTGGGTGTGTTGCCATGTCCATGCTCACATCCATGTGGGTTCCGTGTCCTTGTGTGTTCCTGTGTCCCTGTGTGTTCCATGTCCCTGTGTGTTCCATGTCCCTTTGTGTTCCTGTGTCCCTTTGTGTTCCATGTCTTTGTGTCCCTGTGCCCCTGTGTGTCCCCATCTCCACGTGTGTTCCCATGTCCATGTTCCATGTCCCTCTGCGTTCTGTGCCCCTTGTTCACCCCTGCGAGTCTCTGCTCCCTCCCCCACCATGACCAGAGTGACTCTGGGGTCTCCCAGGTCTCTCTCTCACTTCCTCCCCATCCCCCACCATGTGCCCTGGGCAGGGAAGACTAAGGCGACAATGTGGGGACATCCAGGGACGTCTCCTGGGGGCTGGGGAGGCTCCACTGGTGCTGGGACTGAGGAGCAGCAGTTGCCCATCCCAAACACTGTCACCACCACCACCACCATCATCATCATCACCACGCCCTCCATTATGTGCCCTTGTCCCTTCAGTGCATCCCCACATGTCCTCCCCTGTAGCTGCCTGGGCTAGGATGGTTCTAGCTTCGGGCTGCTACAGGGTCCAGATAGCTCAGAGGCCCCCGAGGCAGAAGGTCAGCTTCTCAGCTAGCTAGGAATGTGATCTCAGGAGCTGTTGTAGAAGTTCCAAAGGTAGCTTTATTTCTTTGAAGGGTTCTACCAGCAAAATCCTGATACATTGCATAGCAAAACGTTTTTATAGGGTTTAGGGGGACTGAGATTCTAACCAGTAAAATTATAAAATGAGAACTATCCAATTACTTTGAGATTCTAGGTGAGAAAAGACCATTCATCTAGTAAAGTTAAAGACCAATAGAAATCCTAAATGATAACAGGGGTTTCAGTGGGGGGCTGAGCATTTCTCGTGAAATGTTTCATTGTCTCAGGGTATGAGATCCCAGGATCCATTTTCAGGGACAGTTGCATCATCCACAATTCCTCTCTCTGTATTACTGTCTCTAACAGTTTTTTGAAACATTGAACAAGGCATGAAAACATAGCTAACACAGTGAGAATGACAATGAAAATCCACAAAATTCCCTTAACCAAGGATGAAGCCCATCCTCTCAGTCCCCATTGTCCAAAGAGCTTGTTGACCCAGTCAGGGGTAGTTTCAGTCTTCAAGTCCTTCCCATGGTTTTTCAGCTTCTGGATGTTTTGATGAATGGATGTTGAACAGGAAGAGAGGTTGAAGCAGCACATTCCTTCAAAGTCTTCACAGCCATGTCTATGGGAGAGCAGCAGGAATTCAATTGCTGCCCTATTTTGCAGAGATGCATGTCTTATGGTTTCTTCATCCTTGAGATCACTCATAGCAGCAGATGCAGCGTTGGCCTGCTTACCAAGCCAGCACCCTAAATGATTAATTTTGCCAAGGGCTTTTGCTGCAGCCACCCATGGTAGGAAACAGGGAGGCAGTAATTCTTTTGGGTTTGTTCCAAATGTACAATTTGGGGTCACAATTCTCATCAAATTCAGTGTAAGATCTTTTCTCGCATTTTGATTTGCTTTCTTTTTTCCAATTTTGTAACAAGGTAATGTTGGGGGTGAGGGTAGAAAGCCTGCCAAGGCTACAGGGTGCCCCCTGGAGACAAGAGGGGATCCCAGCTCAAACTCGATCACCACAGATGAGAAACATTCCCTTGAGCAGTGTTTTGGGGTGGAGAGAGGACTCAGAAATTATGGGAGCAGTATAGTTACACCAATTTGGATAGCTGTATGCTTTGTTGATGGGTGATATGTTTTTTCTGTATGTGTTTCTGAACAAATCCAATTCATGCAAATTTTATCTTGGGTGTTTAAAGTAAAATTTGACACAGTATGTTGCCTTGGAGGACCCCAGAAAATCTAATTCTTGGGGATACTTGAAGCCATTTGGCAGAATTTTTGTCCAGTCGTCCCAGGTGTCCACTGGGTTGGGTTTCTTACTTGTGGTGCAGGGGAGTTGTGAGTTGTAAATGGGCCAGTCATCTGCTGCAAATGGAATTCCCACCAAACATATGGAAAGTGGGTTGTCAAGGCTGCCCAGGGTTAAGCACAAGTTATCTTGGTTTAATGTCTTTGCTAAAGTCACCCAAAAATTATGGTTGGGTTGTGGGCTTATCCAGCCGAAGGCATGTGGCACGGTGAAGAACATCTGGGCAGCAGTGAGGACAGCACTAACAGAGATAATTTTCATCTTTGGACGAGGATGGGGCTTCTGATAGGGAACACAAGCAAAATTTGTTATCTTGAGGAGGGGAGAAATAGAGTTCTGTCCTTTCCCTGCCCCCCTCCCCTATTTTTTTTTTTTTTTTTTTTTTTTTTTTTTTTAACACTGAAACTAGGGGATTTGTTATAGGGTTAGGGGTTTTACCAAAGTCATAGAGAGGGACAAAAAAGGAATTTTTTTTAGCAGGGTTAATAACATTTGAACTAAAAACTACTTTGTGAGCAGACAAAGTTTAGCCTAAAACTTAACTGAGGCAGCTAAGTGCTGCTTGGTTTTCTGTTTCATCTGCTGTCGTGTGACAGGATGACCTTTTCTTTGGTATGTGGGTGCTCTGTGATGCCTGCATCTCCATCTGGAGCTGGTTTGGTTTTGAGGAGGTTTTGTGTTGGACTCAGGAGAATTTTTGCTGGTGCTTAAAGGCGTGGGTTTTGCAGTGCCCAGATATGGTTTTATGTTTTTTCCTGGGTAACATTTTGGACCACATGGCAGGGATACACAGGTGTATCCCCTTCTCCAGGTGATCAATTGAAAGGGCCAGAAATTTGGTGTGTTTCTGGGTCTTTCACCAGCACTGGTGGTTTCTCAGTGAGCTTGGTTTGGGTTGAGTTTGCAAAGTGGTGGAGGATTGGAGGATCAGGTTCTGATGCTGTACAATTCAGAAAGATGATGACATAGAAAGGTTTGCAGAGTCTTTCAACTGGAGGTAAGATTTCTGTGTCTCTTTGCTACTGGTTGAGTACTCTTTTTAGGGTTTGATGGGTTCTCTCTACAATGGATTGTCCTATGGGGTTTGCAGCAATGCCAGTGATGTGTTCAATTCCCCATTCACTGAGAAACTTTTTCAATTATTGAGATTTGTAGGTGGGTCCATTATAAGTTTTGATCTTTTATGGGACTCCCAGAGTGACAAATGCTAGGAGAAAATGCTTAATAGCGCGAGTGGCTTTCTCTCTTGCATGAGCTGATGCAAAAACTGCTCCGGAAAACGTGTCAACTGACACGTGCACGTATTTGGACTTCCCAAAGGGTGGCAAGTGGGTCATGTCAGTCTGCCACAGTTGGCAGTTGTTCAGACCTCTGGGATTGACTCCTGTACCCATAGAGGGTATTTGGTAATTTTGACAGCTTGGGCATGCTGCCACAATGGCTTTAGCTTGATTTTTTGGAAGCTTAAACATTGCAATGAGAGCTGGCACATTTTGATGAAAAAAACGCATGTGACAGCTTTGTCTGAGCAAAGATATCAGGGACATTTGCAGTTTCCATAGACATGACCAGTCTATCTGCTCTTTTGTTCCCTTCTGTGATGAAACCTGGGAGATCAGTGTGCGAACTCACATGCACAATATGTAAGGTTATTTTCTATGCGAAATTAAATGTGTCAATGTAGAAATTAATTGGTGTAATTATGGGCTGGAAACATCCTCTAGAAAGGCGTGTCCTGCTCTCACAACTGTACCAGCTACATATGCTGAATCTGTGACCAGATTAAAGGGTTTATCTTTGAATTTTTCAAAGGCTCTAACAACAGCTGCCAGCTCTGCAATTTGTGGAGATCCCTCCACTATCTGAACATCTGATTCCCAGTTTTGGGTTTTGGGGTCTTTCCAAGTCATCACTGACTTTTGAGAAGAGCCTGAGACGTCTGTAAAAACAGTTAGAGCTTTGAGGGAAGTCCTACTTTGGATTAATTTTGGGACCAAATGAAAAACTGCATCCCGATTGAAAAGTTCCTGTTTTGGTAATTGGAAATTTGGCTGGTATAGTTATCCAGAGCAAATTGGAGGCTTTCGTTGGTCTGGAGCAAATACTCCAAGTCTCCAGTGGTCAATGGCAGGTAAATGCATGTGAACTCACACCCTGCACGAGAGCAGAGGCGAGTTCTGGCCTTTTTTATCGGGTGTGCCATAATTTCTTGAAATGTGGTTATTTGTCCCAGTCTGGGGTTCCTCCTCTGCCCCAAGATCACCCCAGAGGGACACGAAGGTGGTTCAAAACCTGGTTTTCCCCGAAGCCGCCGAAGAGAGAATGCCGGAGAAGGTTTTCTCTTTTCTCAAGGACTGTTTATTATTTTTTATCTCTGGGACATTTTGCCTGGCCAGCAGCGGTCTGCTCAGCCTGGCATCCATGGTGGAATCTGCCTGGTGAAGGCAGGGCTTATCTTATATAGTTAGTACTACGCATTACATGTTTACAAAATTTTACCAATACAATACAATTTTATTAAATGGTCCAGCCCTGACCCCATCCAATCCAAGAGGCCAACGTGTCACCCAACATGGACGACATGGAGAAGAAGGAGGAAAAGGTGTCCACCCCCCAAATTCTCCATCTTGGCCACGTGTCCCTTATCATAAACATTCAAGAAAACCTATTTATCTACGTTCTAACATTCTAATTTACACTCTACTCATCATTATTTTCTGTGTCTCTTCTCTCAATGTGGGCAGATTCTCCCAAGGAGCCAAATCCAGCCCCTGCAGCTCCTGGGCAGCACTCAGGGGTCTCTGAGGGGTCTGCCAGGGGGGGTTTTGCACCCCCAAAGGAATCAGGGAAAAACCCTGGACTCCCACAGTTATTGTCTTTGTGGGTTGGTTGCTTGTGTAGACCCATTCAAGGATCAGCAGACAGTCTGTGAGTTGCATAGAATGAGTCCCACTGAGCTTTGTTTGTTGCACCTCCTCTCCTGCCTGTTTTATAAGTGATAGGAAAGGCAGAAATTATTTGAGCTAATTGCCAATTCCCATTTTGTGTGGTGTTGGGGGTTGAGTGTTTTTCTATTACTGTGTCAATTTAAAGAATTTTCCCATTATCATGCCAATGGAGCTGGCTGGGTTATACCCTGGATCTTTGATGACTCTAGACAAAAGGGGTCGGTGGCAGCGGCTCTCGGAGGGGCCTCTTGTGCTTCCGGAGGGGACTCGTGTTTCCAGCGAGCTTGGAGCAGGACGCCCCATCTGCAGCCCCATGTGGTGGAACACAGGAGAGCCAGACGGTCTATAATCACCTGCCCTGCATCTGCCCCGTTCCAGCCTCCTGCCTCTGCAGACACAGCTGATCACCCTGTTAGGGGTTGAGTGTTTTTCTGTTACTGTGTCAATTGTAAGAATTTTTCCCATTATCATGCCAATGGAGCTGGCCGGGTTACACCCAGGGTCCCTGATGGGTCCAGACAAAGGGGGTGGGTGGGGACGGCCCCCGGAGGGGCCTCTGGGGCTTCCGGGAGGGCACTCGCGTTTCCGGCGAGCTGGGAGGAGGACGCCTGGGATCGTTCAGCCACGCGGCTGAGCACAGCAGAGCCAGACCCTCTGCGATCACCTGCCCTGCATCTGCCCCGTTCCAGCCTCCTGCCTCTGCGGACACAGCTGATCCCCTGGACACACACGGTGAGCGAGGAGCCGCCGCCCTCGGTGAGGGTGAGCCCGTTCCCGCCCGAGACCGGCGTGGCCGCTGCTGCCCCTCCCCCCTCCCTCCTGCGTTCGTTCCCGTCTGCCCTCTGGCAAATCCGGGCTCTGGACTAAGTACAGAGACAGCGTGCTTGCATCTAAAGGGACTGACACCGAGTTATCTATTTCGTTCTGTTAGCAATTTTAACTGTTATTGTTTTCTGTTTGTATAGTTATATATATTAGTAAAAGAGCTGTTATTCCCACCCCCCCTTATCTCTGCCTCAGAGTCCTTGATTCAAACAATCATAATACTTGGGGGAGGGGAGTGGAACCAAAGTCTCTATTCCTAAAAGGGAAACTTCTGCCCCTGGCAGACACCTGTCCTTTCAAACCAGGACAGATTTTGGCGCCCAACGTGGGGCAGAGGACACTGAGTTGAGAGTTAACACAGGAATAACAGCTCTCTTAACTGGCAATATGTTGTCTGGTTTAATCTGGTTTGTGTTCCATGTGGCCACAGCCATCTCCCTCCCATTTGTAAGCCCGTTTTTGAATTTGGGCCCCCTCACCAAGGTTGCTGTGGCTATTGTCCGATTGGTTTGGTGGATTGATTATGTCAGGAATTCATGGGTTTTTAATTTTTTCTGGGAAGTGGTTGCATGGATCCGGAGCTATCGTACTCTAACTGCGTGTTTCTGGGGCTATTTCAGTAATGGTACTTACTGTGAGATAACGAGTGCAAGGGAAATTTTTTCCCAACCCATCACCCAGTTTTTTGAGGCTACCCCACTGGTTCTCAAGGATTTCAGATCTGTTTTAATTGCCACTGTTATTATACGGTGGCTGGTGTTGCTGATTGGCCTGTTTTACTTAGCATTCAGAAACAAGGGAATATTGGCTTGGACGACAACTCTGATACCTGCCCCAGGGACTAGGGATGATGCCCCACAGCCCACTGCAGAAATGAGCCATCCAGAGTGGGTGGGGGCTCTAGTGAAGGATATAGGCCAAATGCTGAAAGAGCATAGCCAGATGATGAAGGAGTATTTTTCTCCAGCTGGTGAGAAACCCTCCCTCTGCCCTAAAGAGGGAGAGTCAGATGGTGCTGCAGTGGAACCCATAGATGTCGTATCTGTCCAGGTTCCAGCTGGATCACAGGAGCAGCCACAGCCAGCAGCAGTTGCTCCTGTGGAAACTAGGAAATCTAAGATTAAAACGAGGCACTTAGATAATGGGGATCAGCAAGGAGGGTCCTCACATCCAGCAAGGGAGCCAGAGGTTGAGATTGTCACCGAGTCCCTCTCATACGGTAGTCTCCGTAACCTGCATAAAGACATTGCTCGGCGGGGCCGTGAGCTTTTTACAACTTGGTTACTTCGGGTCTGGGACCTTACGGGAACAGGTGTTCAACTGGATGGAACTGAGGCCAGGAATTTGGGATCCTTGGCCCAGGATTCAGGTGTGGACCAGATATTCGTAAGGGAGCAAGGCCTCCTTTCCCTCTGGGACCGGCTTTTAATGAGTGTGAGAGAGAAGTTTGTACACAGAGAGAGAATGCAGGAGCACCACCGTAGGATGCGCTGGAAGACCCTTGAGGAAGGGATCCAGCAGCTGAGAGAGACAGCAGTATTAGAGGTACTCTTTGGGAGGGATGGACAGCATGACAATGACCCTGACAAGGTCAAGTGCACAGGGCAGATGTTATGGAATCTGGCAACCTTGAGTCCATCTCAATATACCACCTACATAGCAATGATTAATGCCGATAACAGTCCAGAGACAGTGTGTTCTGTTGCCAACAAACTCAGAAATTTCGAGAGCATGATGAATGGCCCAATGCAGGCCAATGTCTCTGCTGTGGCCAGGGACCTCCAACAAGTCGAAGATAGGATGAGGGATATGAGGGAGGAGATGATAGAGAGAATTGAGGAGGTGAGGAAGATCAGCGTAGCACCAGTACGAGTCACAGGCCCCCAAGTCAGAGCTTCACGTCCCCCAGCTAGGGAGAGAGGGTACACCTCACGAGCTGACCTGTGGTTTTTCCTGCGAGACCATGGGGAAGACATGGGAAAATGGGATGGGAAACCCACTTCTGTCCTGGCAGCACGGGTGCGTCAGCTCAGGGAGGGAAATGCTAACCGAGGGAGCCGCACTAAAATGAAGGTAGCCTCAACCTCCCACAAGCAAGATGCAGGGTATTACAGCAAGGAGGATGTTCTGTCAGATCCCCTGGAAGGAACCTCTACTATGTATGCCCAGGAAAGAAATAATAACCAGGGCTAGAGGAGCCCTGCCTCTAGCCAGGGAGAGGCATGGGATGACAGGATCTATTGGATAGTGTGGGTGCGATGGCCTGGCATGTCAAAGCCACAGAAACATAAAGTGTTAGTTGATACTGGTTCACAATGCACCCTGATACCATCAGAACATGTGGGGAAGGTACCTGTTTCCATTGTTGGGGTGACGGGGGGATCACAGGAATTCACTTTGCTGGAAGCTGAGATTAGCCTGACAGGGAAGGGGTGGCAGAAACATCCAATTGTAACTGGCCCAGGGGCACCGTGCATTCTAGGCATAGACTTCCTCAGGAACGGCTACTACAAAGACCCAAAGGGGTTCAAGTGGGCTTTTGGAATAGCTGCTGTAGAGACAGAGAGCATTAAGCAGTTGAACACCTTGCCTGGACTCTCAGAAAACCCCTCTGCAGTAGGACTCCTGAAAGTGACTGAGCAACAGGTGCCAATTGCCACCATGACCGTGCACCGCCAGCAGTACTGGAAAAATCGAGGTGCTGTGATCCCCATCCACAAAATGATCCGTGATCTAGAGAGCCAAGGGGTGGTCAGCGAGAGCCAGTCACCCTTCAACAGTCCTATCTGGCCTGTGCAGAAATCTGATGGAGAATGGAGACTGACTGTGGACTATCGGGCATTGAATGAAGTGACTCCACCGCTGAGCGCTGCCGTGCCGGACATGCTGGAACTCCAGTACGAGCTGGAGTCCAAGGCAGCAAGGTGGTATGCCACCATTGACATTGCAAATGCATTCTTCTCCATTCCTTTGGCAGCAGAGTGCAGGCCTCAGTTTGCTTTCACCTGGAGGGGCGTGCAGTACACCTGGAACCGACTGCCCCAGGGGTGGAAGCACAGCCCCACCATCTGCCACGGACTGATCCAGGCTGCACTGGAAAAGGGTGAGGCTCCAGAACATTTGCAGTACATCGATGACATCATTGTGTGGGGGAACACAGCAATGGAGGTGTTTGAGAAAGGAGAGAAGATCATCCAGATTTTACTGGGAGCCGGTTTCGCCATTAAAAAGAGCAAAGTCAAAGGACCTGCCCGAGAGATCCAGTTCCTGGGAGTGAAGTGGCAGGATGGACGGCGCCAGATCCCCACTGAAGTCATCAATAAGATCACTGCAATGTCCCCACCAATAAGCAAGAAGGAGACACAAGCTTTTCTAGGTGCTATCGGCTTTTGGAGAATGCATATCCCTGAGTACAGCCAGATTGTCAGCCCTCTCTACCAGGTCACTCGCAAGAAGAACGATTTCCATTGGGGCCCTGAACAACAGCAAGCTTTTGCCCAGATCAAACAGGAAATCGCTCATGCAGTGGCCTTTGGCCCAGTCAGGACAGGACCAGAGGTAAAGAATGTGCTCTACTCTGCATCTGGGAACCATGGTCTGTCCTGGAGCCTTTGGCAGAAGGTGCCTGGTGAGACCCGAGGCCGACCCCTGGGATTCTGGAGCAGAAGCTACAAAGGATCTGAAGCCAACTACACTCCCACAGAGAAGGAAATCTTGGCTGCCTATGAGGGAGTTCAAGCTGCCTCAGAGGTGATTGGCACAGAAGCACAACTTCTCCTGGCACCCCGACTGCCAGTGCTGGGGTGGATGTTCAAAGGAAAGGTTCCCTCTGCTCACCATGCCACCGACGCCACATGGAGCAAGTGGATTGCCCTCATCACGCAGCGCGCCCGTATTGGTAACCCAAATTGCCCTGGGATTTTGGAGATAATTACGAACTGGCCAGAAGGTGAAGATTTTGGTCTCGCTGATGAAGAGGAGCAGAAGCAAGTGACCCGGGCTGAAGAAGCTCCACCGTACAACCAGCTGCCAGCAGATGAAACACGCTATGCCCTTTTCACCGACGGTTCCTGCCGCATTGTGGGGATGAACCGGAAGTGGAAAGCTGCCGTATGGAGCCCCACACGACAGGTTGCACAAGCTACCGAAGGAGAAGGTGGATCGAGTCAACTTGCTGAACTCAAAGCTGTTCAGCTGGCCTTGGACATTGCTGAGAGAGAGAAATGGCCAAAGCTCTACCTTTACACTGATTCGTGGATGGTAGCCAATGCTCTGTGGGGTTGGCTGGAAAGGTGGAAAAAGGCTGACTGGCAACGTAGAGGAAAACCAATCTGGGCTGCTGATGAGTGGAAAGACATTGCCACTCGGGTAGAGACGCTCCCCGTGAAAGTCCGTCATGTGGATGCCCATGTTCCCAAGAGTCGGGCTAATGAAGAACACAGGCACAACAAGCAGGTAGATCAGGCTGCACAGATAGAGGTCTCAAAGATAGACTTAGATTGGGAACACAAGGGAGAACTGTTCCTGGCTCGATGGGCCCACGATGCCTCAGGCCATCAGGGCAGAGACGCCACCTACAAGTGGGCACGAGACCGAGGGGTGGATCTAACCATGGACAGCATCTCTCAGGTTATTCATGACTGTAACACGTGCGCTGCCATCAAACAGGCCAAGCGGGTGAAGCCCCTCTGGTATGGGGGGCGATGGTCCAAATATAAGTACGGAGAGGCCTGGCAGATTGACTATATCACACTGCCTCAGACCCGCCAGGGCAAGCGCTACGTGCTGACCATGATAGAAGCCACCACCGGATGGTTGGAGACCTACGCTGTGCCCCACGCCACTGCTCGGAGCACCATCCTGGGCCTGGAAAAACAAGTCCTCTGGAGGCATGGTACCCCTGAAAGAATTGAGTCAGACAATGGGACTCATTTCAAAAATAGCCTTATAAACACCTGGGCTAAAGAACATGGCATCGAGTGGGTGTACCATATTCCCTACCATGCACCAGCGGCTGGGAAAGTCGAACGGTGCAATGGTCTGCTTAAAACCACCTTAAAGGCACTGGGAGGGGGACTTTCAAGAACTGGGAGATCAATCTACCAAAGGTCACATGGTGAGTGAATACCCGAGGTTCCACTAACCGAGCAGGCCCAGCTCGGTCAGAGCCCTTGGGAGCAGCAGATGGAGATAAGATTCCAGTGGTACACCTGAGAGGCATGTTAGGGAAAACTGTCTGGGTGAACTCTGCTTCCAGCAAAGACAATCCTGTTCGTGGGGTGGTTTTTGCTCAAGGACCAGGTTGCACTTGGTGGGTGATGCAAAAGGATGGAGAGACCCGATGCATACCCCAAGGGGACCTTGTTCTAGGGTGAACTATATATGATACTGTGCCTGTAACTACATGTATGTATATAATTTAAAGATTTCAATATGATGTAGCATGTTGGCATGGAAAAATTCGGGGTGGATAATGTTGGGGGTTGAGTGCTTTTCTGTTACTGTGTCAATTGAAAGAATTTTTCCCATTATCATGCCAATGGAGCTGGCCGGGTTACACCCAGGGTCCCTGATGGGTCCAGACAAAAGGGGTGGGTGGGGACGGCCCCGGAGGGGCCTCTGAGGCTTCCAGGAGGGCACTCGCGTTTCCGGCGAGCTGGGAGGAGGACGCCTGGGATCGTTCAGCCACGCGGCTGAGCACAGCAGAGCCAGACCCTCTGCGATCACCTGCCCTGCATCTGACCCGTTCCAGCCTCCTGCCTCTGCGGACACAGCTGATCCCCCGGACACACACAGTGAGCGAGGAGCCGCCGCCCTCGGTGAGGGTGAGCCCGTTCCCGCCCGAGACCGGCGTGGCCGCTGCTGCCCCTCCCCCCTCCCTCCTGCGTTCGTTCCCGTCTGCCCTCTGGCAAATCCGGGCTCTGGACTAAGTACAGAGACAGCGTGCTTGCATCTAAAGGGACTGACACCGAGTTATCTATTTCGTTCTGTTAGCAATTTTAACTGTTATTGTTTTCTGTTTGTATAGTTATATATATTAGTAAAAGAGCTGTTATTCCCACCCCCCCTTATCTCTGCCTCAGAGTCCTTGATTCAAACAATCATAATACTTGGGGGAGGGGAGTGGAACCAAAGTCTCTATTCCAAATAGGGAAACTTCTGCCCCTACTGGCAGACACCTGTCCTTTCAAACCAGGACATGGCCCTAAATAAACAACTTAGAAAAATTGAAAAATATGTGGCTGGGGCCCAAAGCAGAGAATTAGATGGACCAGTACATTATGTACAACCTGGGGATTATGTATATGGTAAGACTTTTGCAAAGAAGACTTTGGAACCACAGTGGGAAGGACCATTCCAGGTATTCCTCACCACCTTCACCGCAGTCACGATCAAGGAACAGAAGGTGTGGATCCATCACTCCCAAGTGAAAAATGCTCCTGAAGAAATTTGGAAAATTGCACCAGACAACGAAGACCTGAAGCTGAAATTCACCAAGAACAGTAAGTAATAGACTTATAGCAAATAGACTTAATGCAAATGGTTGTGACCCTTGTGGTCATTGCCACGACTATAATAAGAGTCAAAGCAACACCACATCAGTGCAATGTAACCGGGATTTATCAATGCCAAGGGAAAGCTTACGATCCCTACTCTTTGAGCAGAATGTTAAGGGTCACAAATGCAAGTATGTGGGAAGGAAGGAATCTTTGGGGATGTGAATATGCATTTGTACAAAATGGGTTCCATGAAGCTTACCATCCACCCATGGAACTCATCCAAGATGGTCCTGGATTTGCTGTGGCAAATGTTTGACCACATGTCCTGAATTTAGACTTAAAATTGAAGGATGCGCAGCCAAAGGGTTTGATCTTGATTTTAATGTTACTCAATATTGCACCGATCTTCACAAAATGAAAGCCAAATCAACCCCACCAGTGTCAGAGAGGGCTGTAGCAATCCAAACTCCGGTTATTTCAAAGAAAAAGGAACAACCCTTAATTCCCACAATTACTAAAATTGGACCATATGCTATTAAGAAAACAGAAATTAAGAGACTGCTAACTAACCCAAAATGGTCTCTAAAGCGAGTAGAAATGGGAATGCAGGTAAATGCTTCTACCATTAGGCCAGAATTTGCCCCATTTCTCAAAACTCCTTCTGTGGAATGGATTACTTGGCTTCAAAATCGTATGCCCTCTAGTTTTAAGAAAAAGAGAGACCTCACTGGGATATTAGGAACAGGATTGGGAGTTTTAAACACAATGGACTCAGAGGTGTTAATGAACAAATTAACTGCAAAGCGAAGTGATTTAGTTAATTTACAGCAGCCTTTGCAATCTTCTTTATTAACATTGGTAACAATCATTGGAAACTAACCAAAATATTACCAAAATGGGAAATCATAGAAGAGCGAGACCATGAGGTAATAATTAAAGCCCCAGGCACAGCTAGTGCAAACATTTCTCTGGCTCTTGGATGTACTCAAGCACAAATGTAGATGCAGTCAGTGGATGCCGCAGTTATCAGGGAAGCTGAAGAAGGGATATTTCCTGCTGAAAATCGCAAAATTGTTTGGGATAATGCCTCTGAAATGGAAAGAAAGCTTCAACCTTGGTAGGTTTTGGTTAATTTTACCTATGACCCTTAGGCAAATATAGTAACAGCTTTTGTTTTAACTATACATAGTGCATCTGTGAGCTTAATACACCCAATAGTTGCTTTAGGACTAAATCATGAAGGGACTGTACAGTACCCTTCTGAACATAAAATGTAGGCATGAAAAATTGAAGAAAAATGGCAGACCATTTACCTAGAGCCCTGTTCTATGAGAAAACAACAGGAATATATATGAGGGAACTTTAGAAGACAACAAAAATACTTGTCTGGACACAAACCAAAGCATTTGCCACTTTGAAATGCATCTAACCAACCAAACAACTTCACTTGTGTATATAGGACAAGGTTGTGTCTGTCTTAGAACAGCATGTCCCACCATAACAATAGACAATCAAATCGTGAATGAGACTCCGTTCAATTTATGTGTTTGCAATTTTGCTAAAATCAAAGGATGTGACTTTTCGTATCAGGAACCTGTAAGAAATATTGCCTGCACCTATAGGAATGAATTTAACCCTAGTCACTCAGCTACTGAAACATCAGTAATTAAAAAAGATTTTGAAAGAAATTCAAGATGCTGGGAAAATAACTTTGATCACAATACACAATGATGTGGAAACCATAAAAGGAGTCTTTAAAAGATTTAAAGAACATGTGTCTCATCATTGGTGGGATGTGCTATTTTTAGTGGTCACCAACAGCAACTGGTTTGCTTAATGCTTTAATTCACCAAATCACTGTGTTGCTTATTTTAGTCAGTACAAGTTTGATTTTGTCTATTGCTGTACTTGTTTGGAATTGAAGAATATTACAACAAGTAGCAGACCTAGCATCGCTATCAAAGGCAAATGGCTTGGTCTTAAGAGATTGCTGCCATGTGTCTGGGATAGATGAAGAGAAATCCCCATATTGAGTAAAAGAATTTACTCATTTCAAAGGAGAAGTGGGGAATGGAACACTGATCTTAGAAAATTAGGATTTTAGTGAGCTTACTGAAAACAATTAAAAAATTAGAAGGGAGTAGTTATCTGAAACTTAAATAATTGATTGTCTGTCATTTCATGTTTGCTCAGCTGTGCTTACAATGGGAAAAGACAAAACCAGGGAGCAGAACCACAGGAATATAGACAATAAAACTAGAAACCCATTCTTTGGAAAATTGGACTATCCTCAGAAATCATTTGTATTGTCACTGATAGAAAAGATCAAAAGTTTAGGGTGAGGAAGATTCGCCTTACTTCCTCCTTTTAAGAGTCCTCCCCACGAAAACAACCCCAGATTTAATTTAAGAAATCAATCACGCATGCTTAATAGCTATTCAAGCTAATTATCATAGGAAGCGGGAGATGGGAGGGGCTGTTATTATGAATATGTATGTGTTTGATTCCTTTGCTAATAAATAGACTTTGTGATCACCTGTAATTTTGCATTGTGTATTAGAGGACTAACTCACACTGCTGCCCAGCACTGAATAAACATGCACCTTCTAACTAAACTCTTAGTCTTTTGTCTGTCACAGTTGAGTATCGGTATTAGACCAATACTCATATTTTGATAATTTAAGTGGGCACTTAAGGGTCCAAGGAGACATTTCTGGAGCACATTTGGGGCAGTTTTGGGTCTGGGGAAAAAATTTAGAAGGAAGTCTGGGCTTCAGAGTGGTGCTTGGGTGTCCAGGGGTGAACTTGGAGGTCACGGAGGAGAATCTGGGACCCTTTGCGGTCTGGGCCCACACTTGGGGGCACTGACAGGGCTCTCCAGGGCACAGGATATAATGGGAGTTTTAGACGCGGGTACAATATGGTTTAATGGGGTGCGGAGCATCATGGGAGCTCCAGGCGCAACTGCAGTGTCTCTGTGAGGCGCGGAGCATGATGGGGGGTGAAGTCTCTGCTGGAATGGCATTTTACCGGAACCGTGGAGCATGATGGGAGCTGTAGTCCCAAAAGTGCCTCTTGTGGAAAGTTTGGGGTCGGGGAGGGCCCTGTGGGGACACTTTTGATTCTGCACAGAGACTTGAGGTCCTCAGAGGGGAACGTGTTTGGTTCGGGAGAGCTTGGGGAGATCTTAAGGAGCTCTAACCAGGCTGTTTTAGGGCACAGGGCATGGCAGGAATTTTAGGCGACTGGGTTATGAGGTGCTCTGAACTCAGGGAGTATGGCAGGAGATGAATTCCCAGAAGTGCCTGTAATGGGCATCTGTGGTCTTGGGAGCATTCAGGGGATTCAGGGATATTTTTGGGAGGTTTCCAAATGGTCGCTGAGGGGACACTTGGGGTTCCTGGAGGTTCTG
The DNA here is from genome assembly GCF_903797595.1 of Erithacus rubecula. Classification (NCBI taxonomy): domain Eukaryota; kingdom Metazoa; phylum Chordata; class Aves; order Passeriformes; family Muscicapidae; genus Erithacus; species Erithacus rubecula. The sequence goes on from NW_027636159.1 coordinate 78,040, forward strand.
AAGGAAATCTATTGGACATATGGAGGGGGGAATACTGGGGTTCTGCGGATCGCGAGGCATGACAGGTATTGTAGTCCTGGCTCCAGTGAGGCTCAGTGGGGCCGCAGGGCATGACGGGAGTTAGAGGCACAAAGGAAAGATGGCACTGGCTCCAGGCAGCAGCCCCAAAGCACCGATCCCCAGTGCTGAACCTCCTTGGTGGCACCTTGGGCTGGCACACACCTGAAGAGTGTGTCTGTTTTCCATAGGGAAAATTAGGAGTTTTAGATTGCATCAAAAATAACAAAAAGGAAGAACTCCTCTTTCCCTGAGAGCAGACAACTGTCCAAGCAAAGCAGGTCCCAGGTGAGTGAGGACAAACAGGATGGGGCTGGGGAATGTGGAGCAAGGTTGCCCACACTGGGTCAGACCTCAAGGCACAGCTTCTCTGAGCAGGCCAGACCTCTTGAGGAGAAACTCTGGATCAATATCAATCACAGAACCCTGCGATCACCTCTGCTTTCAAGAGAACAGCAATAAAATATACCCTTTAAAAAAGGAATGGATATTTTTAAGATGCACTTTGAAATATTTTTCCATAACTATTATAAGAAACATTCCTAATGAACGGCACCAGGTGAGAGGGAAATTAAGGCACAACTGTTGTTTGTTAGGAAACCTCTCAAGAACTCCAAGTGAGAATCAAACACCAAAGTTTCTTGGAAGTTTTAATGGGTCCCATCGAGGAACACAGGTGAGAAAGTGTCCCCAAGCCTCAATCAGAGCAGAGAATTGGAGGCAGAGGTGACAGGTGGGCACAAAGAGAAGCCAAGTCTTGGTGCCCTGGGGCACAGCAGGGTCTGTGCCACCAAGGGCTGTGAGGAGACACCTTGTCCTGAGCCACTGGGGCCTCCTGGCACAGCCCCAGCAAGGCTGGGCACTGTCACCCCATGTCTTGCCCTCAGTGTCCCCCCCACATCCCAGTGGCCTCAGGGATCTGCTGGGACCATTCCCTGGGGAGCCTTGGTCAGGAATGGCCCTGGGGGCTCCTTCATGCTCTCAGGGACTGAAGGTTTTTCCAAGGACTTTGGGTTTTGCTTTTGCCTTGGAGTCTCTGAGAGCTTTGTGCAACCATGGCCTCCAATGATCTGCTTTAATTAGTCTCTTGAGAGGCTTTCTCAGTAACAGCACTCAGTGGGGCTCAATGGCCAATGGCTCAATGCCTCTAGGTGCTTCAGTCTTTTGAAGTTATTGACTTTTTCCTTTCCGCACTGAGTCTCTGAGAACTGGTGGCACCCAGGTAAAGTGGGACTTTCTTTTTTTCTTTTTTTTTTTAAGCAATCTAAAACTCCAAACTTTTGCCTCTGAAAACAGACACACTCCTCAGGTATGTGCCAGCCCAAGGTGCCACCAAGGAGGCTCCCCTTCCCCAAGGCAGAACCCTGCAAGGAATGTTTGAGACCTTTGCACTCCTTGGTTTCCTGAGGCCTTGCAGTGTCACAAAGGCCCCTTAGTTCCATGAGGTTCATTGGTGTCACCTTGGTCTTCTTGGTTCCATGAGGCATCACAATGCCACAACACACCCTTGGTTCCATGAGGTTCCTGCAGCAGGACTTCCCCTGTGGCACAGCAGAGCTCATCTGTTCTGTCCATCAGCTGGGCCATAACTCAGGGCATCTTCCCCCTCTCAGGAATTGCTGAGATAACCCAGGCTGGACATCTGTCCTGTCCTGAGTTCTCTCTGGTGCCAGGCAGGTGGAATTCCCAGCTGAACATGAACATTTTTGCTTGAGAGCAGTTGAAGGGAGATAAGCCTTGAATTTCTGAGTGACTCACACTTCTTTCTTTACAACCTATAAAAGCCACACAAAACTTTCACAAAGCAGAAGTCTTCTGCATAGTCCCTGCAAACGGGCAGGGCTTCTCTCCCAAGTCTGGATCCATCTTCATGGTTCCTTTTCTGGAAGTTGAGTGAAAAGTCTCCATGTGCACTCCATCAATTTGGTGGTGAGTTACATTAACTCCTGATCTCTGCTATTTCTTCACTAGCTGTAATATAGGTAACTTTATTGTGCACTGTGTTTGTATCTACCTGCATTTCTTTGTTTATCCTGTGCAGTAAGTAATCCTTTTGTAGTCTTTTATCTGTTAATCTTGAGTACATTCGATAAAAAATTCATTTTATGCTAGACCTTTTCTGCAATTCTAAAGAATTTGTGAGCAAGAGCAATTTGGGGTGCAGGTTGCCTGAAACAGAGCTACTGCAGAAACCAGAGCATAAGGCAGGACTTGTCTGAGCTTTCACTCTGTTCAAAACACATTAAATTTAAAATCAGAAGGAGAAAGTATCTTTCTCCCTTTAATTCCTTTCTTGTTTATAGACTGATATCACAAATCTCCAGTTGATATTGATCCCAAGCACCTCCTAATGGAGTCTGAATAGATATGAAAATCAAGACCCTTTATGGCTGACCATCAATCACACTGTGTTTCTACCCCCGCCCCACCAATTCCCTCATCCAACCCCTGACACTCAGAGAAGCCTTGTGCAAATCTGAGCTTCCTGCACTCCAGGCTGTGCCTGCAGCTTTCAGCTCCTTGGCACCAACTCCCACCTGCTTTTCTTGAAGAAGTATCAGCCTGAGATACAGAGGAATGTTCATTTATTGTCACCAAACAAAACCAAAGGCAGGCACAGATCCATGGAAAACACAAGTCCAGCCCAAAGAGTGCTGGGGAATGGAGCCACATCCAGGGGTGTCCCCAGGGCTCATGATTTGGGCCAGGGCTGTTCAGTCTCTTCATTGCTGGTCTGGATGAGGCCATCGAGGGCACCCTCAGTCAGATGCCAGGTGAGCCCAGGCTGGCTGGGAGTGTGGCTGTGCTGCAGGGCAGGAAGCTCTGCAGAGGGATCTGCACAGGCTGGAGCCATGGGCCCAGGACAATGGGATGAGGTTCACCAAGGCCAAGGGCTGGCTCCTGCCCTGGGCTCACAACCACCCCAAATCCCTGGTTGTGCCCTGCCTCTGATCCCCACAGCCTGTCCTATTTCCTTCATCCCTGCAGTGCCAGGGATTTTCTGAGACTAGGGAGCTCTGCTGTGGGGATGGAGGGAGGTGCAAAGGCCAGCACTGCAGTGGGCACCACAACTCATCAGGTTTCTGACCTTTGGGGTCAGGAACTGGTGAGACTCAGAGGCACAGAAAGTTTCTCTTCATGGCCAACATAAAAAATATAACAATGATATAATTTAATAAACATCACAATTCTTCTCTCAACTGTGTGCAATGTTAAAGCAGTATCTGATGTATCCACCATACACAAGGTATTTCATTACAGGAATAGTTTTAAACAAAGACATTAGAAAGGGTGATTCTGTGATAGATATGAACACAATTAAGATGTTGACTGATGTGGAATGATTAGAGAAGAACTGGAAGAGGAAATCTGGGAGCAATGGGAAGGCCATAGAACCCGCTGGTCTAGTGAAGGATGTCCTTAGACATGGCCATTTAAACAGGAGAGGTGGAAACACCCAAATGAAAAGGGACATGAAACAATAGACAGTATAATGGTAACACAGAGGGGAAGAGTATAATGGTAACACATGGTAGAGGTGAAGGGCAGTGTTTCTTCTCCTGCCTCAGTACACTTCCAGGAAGTTTCTTTCCTGGTGGGAAAACCTTTGACATTTCTTAAAGTACTCAAGTAACCTAGATAATGAGTTGTGCTCATGCCTTTTAAAAGTGTCACGTCCCCTACAGCCCCAGGGTTCCTGTCCTATAAACATCTGCTCCAGCCCATTCCAAAATTGGGAGTAGCACCATCCTGGTATCATCAGGGAGCTGAGTCTGGAAGGGACCTCAGCAACGTTTTAGTTTTGGTTCTTTGGGGGTCAGGAACTGGTGAGACTCAGAGGCACAGAAAGTTTCTCTTCATGGCCAGCATAAAAATTGTAAATATCATACAATTTTAAAAGCATCAAAACTCTTCTCTCAGCCGTATGAGATGACACAGCAGCATCTGATGTGCCCACTTATCCACAAGGGATATCTATACAGCAATATTTTTAGATATAGACAAAGGTAATTTTAAAAGACATAAGTGCAATTAAGATGTTGACTAATGAGTTATTTAAAGTTCTGAAAGACTAGGCAACTCCCTGAAGCTCAAAGTGGGAAGATACTCAATTGAGAGGCATTGGAATGCCCAGAGTGGAGGTAGAGGAGAAAATCTGGGAGCAATGGGAAGGCCATAGATTCAGTTGGTCGAGTTAAGTGATGTCCATAGACATGGCCATTTAAATAGGAGAGGTGGAAACACATGAATGAAGAAGGACATGAAAAACCTGAATATTGGTGACACAAACAGAGGGAAAGATCAATATTTCTTCTTCTGGCACTGTACAATCGCAGGTAATTCCTGCTCTCTTGCGGTAGGAAAACTTTGACATTTCTTAAAAGTACTCAAATGATGGAGCTAATCACCCCAAAAGCTGCAGGTCTTATACAGTCCCGGAGGTCTCCTGTCCCAAAAATACGTGCTTTTATCTAAAACAGGGATCAGCATTGTCCCAGGATCATCACAGAGCTGAGTTGGAAGAGACCTCAGCAATTCAGCAGCCCAATCTGTAAGAAACAGCCCCAGACCAAGTGGTTCAAGGCTTGATGTGGTCTGAATTTGAAAATCCCAAAGGACAGGGATGGGGAAGCTCACTTCCAAGGAAAGGGGCATACCGATACTTATAGGTGTTAATAGACACCTTCTCAGGGTGGCCAGAAGCCTTTCCTACCAGAACTGCCAAAGCACTAGAGGTCACCAAAGTACTGTTACAAGAAATGATACCATGCTTTGGAGTTCCAGCCACACTATCCTCAGACAGAGGGCCACATTTCATTTCATTTCAAAGTGAATTAGCCACCTGTTTGGTATAGATTGGGAACTTCACACCCCCTATCACCCTCAGTCAAGAGGCCGTGTAGAAAAAGTGAAACATTTGATTAAACAGCAAATTGCAAGATTAGGACAAGAAGCTCAATTACCTTGGCCCCAGGCTCTTCCATTAGCCTTGTCGTGGATTCAGACTAAACTGAGGGCAAAAGAGAAACTGAGTCCTTTTGAGATTCTCTATGGAAGGCCATATGGGGTGCAACAGGGAACACTGGCCCAAGTAGGGGAAGAAACCCTACACAGATATATCGTGCCTCTGAACAAACAACTCAGAAAAATTGAGAAGCATGTGGCTGGAGCTCAGAGCAGAGAACTAGATGGCCCAGTACATGACACACAACCTGCAGATTATGTGTATGTTAAGTCTTTTACAGAAAAGACTCTAGAGCCTCAGTGGGAAGGAGTGTTACAGGTGCTTCTCACTACTAATACTGCAATCAAGATTAAGGAACAGAAGGATTGGATTCATCATATGCAAGTAAAGAAGGCTCCAGAAGCTCCTTGGAAAGCAACACTGGGTGATAATGAACTGAATTGGAAATTTACTTGAGAAAGATGAATAGATTTTGGATAGAAATGTTAGCCTGGAGAACTGTATTTCTCATGATTATGGCCAGAACTGTGACCAAAGTTAATGCAACACCACATATATATAGTACAACTGGGAGATTTTTTTGCCATGGAAAAGCTTATGATGCTTACTACTATGTTATCCCAAATGATGAAGGTTACCAATGCAACTGTCAGGGAAGGGAGAAAGGTTTGGGGTTGTGAATAAACATTTGTTCAGGTTGTATTTAATAAGTATCACCAGAATCCTATGAACGACTTTGAATTGATTCTGGATGTTGTGAGACCTGTTTGTCTACCTGTCCTGAGTTTAGACTTAAAATTGAAGGTGTGCAGTTAAGGGGTGTAGATCAGATTACAATATTACTCAGGATTGTGTTGAATCCCAAATAGATGAGACTGTAGAAAATCCACTGACCCAGAGACCAGAAGAAACCACAGTCACTCAAACCCAAACTACCTCAAGGAGAACAATTCCGCCAATAATTAGCAAAATTGGACCTTGTGCTATTAAGAGACTAGGGACCCAAAGATGATTACTGAATCCAGAGTGGTCCCTGAAGCGAGTAGAAATGGAAATACAAGTAAATGCTTCTGCTATACAATAAGAATGTACCCCAATCCTTACCACTTCCTTTATGGATTGGACCACTTGGTTACAGAAACATGCTCCTGATATGCTCAGACAGAAAAGAGATCTTACTGGGATACTAGGGACAGGATTGGGAATCTTGAACACTATGGACTCAGAAGGGTTAATGAATAAATTGGCTGCAACTGGTAGCAACACAGATAAATTGCAACAACCTCTACAACCTTCTCTGCTAGCCTTAGGTACTAGACAGTGGAAATTTTCCAAAATATTACCGGAGTGGGAAAGTATAGAAGAACAAGACCATGGACTAAAAGTGAAAGCAATGGGAGCGGCTAATGAAAACATGTCCTTAGCCCTTGGATGTGTACAAGCACAATTATGGATGCGATCCGTAGATGCCTCGATTATTAGGGAAGATGGTAAAGGCACATTCCCTGTGGAGATTCACAGAATAGTTTGGTATAATGCTTCTGATTTAGAAAAAGAGCTCCAATCATGGTGGGTCCTAGTTAATTTCGCTTGTGATCCTATAACAAGTATGGTAACTGCCTTTGTTCTAACTATACATAATGCATCAGTGAATCTGACACATCCAATAATTATCTTAGGATTGAACCATGAAGGAGCCATCCTATTCCCTTCCGAGCACAGGAAATGGGCACAGAAGGCTGAAGGGAAATGGCAGACTATTAATATAGAGTCTTGTACATTGAGCAAACAATTGGGGTTCATATGTGAAGGAAACATAAATAATGACCAAGATACCTGTCTGGATACAGAGAAAAGCATTTGCCACTTTGAAGTTCACTTGGCCAACCGGACAACCTTACTTGTTCACAGAGGCCAGGATTGTGTGTGTCTCAGAACACCATGCTCCACCATTCGGGTAGACGAATTAGCTATAAATGAAATCCAGTCCAATCTGTGTATCTGCAAGTTTGTTAGAATTGAAGGTTGTGACTTTTCTTATCAAGCACCTGTGATATCACACCAATATATAAAAGCAAATCTGACCAGTACAGGAAATATCGCCTGTACCTATCAGGATGAATTTGACTTTAGTCAAGCAGCTATTGAAGCATGAGGACTTAAAGGAGATTCTCAAAGAAATTAAGAACAAAGGGAGAAAGACTCTGATCACACTACACCAGGACACAGAAACCATAAGAAGAGCTTTCAAAAGATTGGAAGTAGACACCTCTTACCGTTGGTGGGATGCACTCTTCGGATGGTCACCTTAAGGAACTGGAATACTCAACACATTGGTTCATCCAATTATTGTACTATTAATTTTAATTGGTGTTAGTATGATTATGTCTATTAAAACGTTCATTTGGAATTGGAGGATATTGCAACGAGTAGCAATTCTAACTTCATTGACGAGAGCATTCACTGTAGTTTTAGGAGACACCGTGCCTCAGTATGAGGATAAAGGACTTAGGTACTAATAAAAGAGCGTACTAATTTTATAGAAAAGGGGGGAGTGAGCCATAATATTCGTATATTATTTCATAGTTTTAAGAATTCCATGTTTAGGGAATGAGTTATGGGGTAGTATCTTGAAAAACTTAGGAGCTAGAGGTTAGGAATGTAACCCTTAAACATATATATCCTAGCAGGGGGATTAGAAGTTGACAAAGTCTGGTCATATAATATGCAGAACCAGCAAAATATACCTATGGAAACAATAAGTGAAACTGATATACATTAGAAAATGCTTAGAGTTAACCAAAAGAAACCCATCAATTATAAATTTTGACACTGAAGGCAATAAATGAATAAAGGGACTAACAAGTCAGGTAGTCATGGTAACGAGACAGAGGTAGACGGTTTAGAGCGAGGTAGATGATCCTTACTTCATCTCTTACAACCCTCCGACTCAAATTGAAGACCACCGCCCAAAAACCGAGGGGATACTCCGCAGCCACAATGAGTATGCAGCTAATTTTAATACTAAGTGGGGAAAGGGCAGTGACGGGTAATAAATGTGTATAGGTGTTTTTGAATATGCATGATTTTTGTGAATAAATGAAGGACCAAAAACTGCCGAGGGCGCACACACCTTTTGGAGACATCCCGCATGTTCGCCCAGCACTGAAATAAACATATCCTTTTGACTAAATTCGCTGAAAGGTATTTTCATTGCCTTTCATGCATCACAATGAATATCTCTGACCAGCACACACAGATGTTGTGTACTCTGATGATACCAGGCACCATACCACCTCAAATTCAACTCGGAGGTTTGGCAGCCTGGGGAGTGCGAATTGAGGCAAATTTCTGATTGGGGTTATTGAGGTGAAGAGCAGGAATTATCCTATGATGCCTTTACGGTGGTTGACTGTTGTTCTGTTTGGCAGAACTAGTGGTCCATACAAAAAATTAAGTTGATAGCCCTTCGTCAATTGGTTCAAATGCAGTGATGGAGAGCATGGGGGCAGTGCAGCCTGGTATGCCTTGCCCACCATGCTCCCTGATGGATGGGACATTTTGGTCATTGACTTGAAGGATTGCTTTTTCACAGTACCCTTGTGTCCTGAAGATATGCCAAAATTTGTTTTTACGGTGCCTGCAGTGAACAATTCTGAGCCAGGGCAGAGATATCAATGGAAAGTTTTGCCACAGGATTGTCATTGTAGCCCGACACACTGCAGCAGGCTGCAGCATGGTCTTTCTACTCATCAGGAATGCCAAGCAGATCCTTCCATTGATATCACTGTGTTTATCACCAATCTGGATTTACATCCTACAGGTATCACTGGGTAGCGGAATGAGACATAGTCTGATCCTTTGCACATTCTGGAGTGGGTTATTGTGCCACATCAGCTGCAAAAGACAGCAAGGATGGTGTTGGAATTGTTTGCCTGACTGATAATCAAATGCTGTCTACAACGCGTGCACTTGATAGCAGTGGACCCCACAAGGATTATATTTCCTGTGGAGCAGGAGTTCTTTGAAGGAGGCTTTGTTAATAGTGTTCCTTGCAAAGTGCACTGCAAGATTATAAAGGACAGATTGCTTGTCATCTGCCCAGCCATAAGCTACTGCAAGTAGCAAAGACAGTTAAGTTTTCTTTGAGAACCAAAAGTAGTCGTGTGCCAGTGCAAGGTTCTGCTGCTTTCACTGACCGGTCAGGCGAAATAGGGAAGGCCACTGTTACCTGGGAGGATGAGTCTGATTGGCAAATGCTGGAAGGCCATGTGCTGGAGTCAGTGAATTAGGGGTCTCTCTGAATTCTTCAGAGAGAAGTCAGAGTGCAGGGATTGAATAAGTCTTAGAGTGAGTTCTGATGTCTTTAGTGAGTAAAAGGTCTGGATTCCACAGCAGTAGCTTCTGTTCTGCTGAAGGTTGCAAAAACACTGATATCTTCAGTAGAGGCCACTGTTGTTGACAGGGCTTAGACATAATAGCATTATAGTAAGAATATTGCTTGCATTTCTTAGATAGATTCTATGTGTAGTGTTATACATAACCTGGTGAGCAAAGAAGCTAGAATTCTAATAGGTTAAAGAGTAGTGGTCTGAGTTTGCATCTTAGCTTGTTGGAAAACTGCTATATAGCAGTATGTATTGGGAGAGGTGCTGCTTTTAGCCATTCTGGCTTCTTGCCATTTGCTTATTGCTACTGCTTTTGCCATTGCTTGCCATTGCTTTTGGTATTGCCTTTTGAGACTGATGTGCTTTGTAATAAGATGTGCTTTGTAATAAATAATCTTTTTAACTATTAGCTGTTTTGCTTATTTAGAAGATTACCCAACAAGTAAGAGCCTAAGAGCTCAGAGCAGGATCCTATAGAGCTCCGGGAGTTAGGTGCCTGTAGAGCACCTGGGGGCCAGAAAGAACCTCCACATCTGGAATCCACATTTGGCATCAGTATGTTCAGGGGTGCCACTGCCTTCACTGGCATTTTGGATGGTATGGGAATGGGTTTAGATCACTGTTCCATCCCTGCCCCTTAGGCACCTCACAGCCACTGCAAATCTCCAGCCACATCCCCACAAAGCCATTCTGCAGGATGTCAAAACCTGCTTTTCTCAAGCCCCTCATTCCTTCTGCTGCTGCCCTTCCCTCTTTCAGTTCCCCAGCAGCCTTTCAGCCCAGAAGCTGCTGAGCTCTCGGGATGCTTGCTGCTCTCCAGCTCCCACACCTCCATCATCTCAGGCTCACTGGCATCCAGGAAGTTCAGCAGAGCTCCCTGCCCTGCTGCTCTCTGGAAGGTCTCTGCCAGCCCAGGTTTCTCCAGGGCTCCCATGCCATGGCCAGGAAGGGGAGTGGAGGCAGTGGGAGCAGATGCACGCCCTTGCTTAGTATCCCACCATTTCTGGCACAGCTAAAGAGCCATATGAGGACATGTTCAAACTCCAGTGAAAGGATCAGATCCTGTCAGGGATACATTGGGCCCTTTCTCATCAAGGCTGACATCAAGTACACAAGCCTTTGATTGGACATTCTCTTTACCAAAGCTGTCGTTCACCTGCCTCCTCCTGCACCCCATGGGAAACCCAAAACAACTGCAGGTGCTGGCCCTGCTGCAAAGGCAATCGTGTGGCTGGGCTCTGAGCTGCTCTCCCCATGGCCACCTCCCATCCCTTCCCTCTGGACAAAGTCATGCCAGGGCACACAGCTGCCCAGAAGCTGATGAAGTCTAGAAACAGCATCAGAGACAACTGTGCAGAAGGCCATGGCTGCACAACTCAGAAGCTGAGAGAGCCTGGAACTGACTTTGCAGGACTGCCTGTTCCAGCAAACACCTTCTTGCTTCCCAAGCAGACAGAGTTGACTTAAAACACCACAAAGACATAGACATGGTTCACAGATACCCATAGGTTACTGAATGTAGGAGGATTGCTTGGCCAGATTGGACAACTTGAGCTGCTCTGACTTCTTCTTGGGGTTTTCCCAGCAATAAGGCAGAGCAGGAGCCACGACAGAGCCCAGAAACCATTGAAGGACCTCTCCTGCAATTGGTACATGCTGAGGATGTGAAGTCTGCACTACACCCCCATCTTCCTTGGCTCAGTTGCTTCCCTGGGCTCATACCACAGGAAAAGCTCTCAGATTCCTTCTTACTGATGCTTTAAATTTTAGCTTTCATATTTCCTAGATTCTGTGCTGACTTGTTGTGGGACTCCGAACTTCATATTAAGTGTCAATAGGTTCTCTTCACAGTGGAGTTTAGCCCAAAATTCCTTTTCCAGCTTGAGAATGCAGGACAACTTATATCCACGAAGCATAAACAATGGCAAAGTGAAGGGAGTGGACCCAGATGATGGAACTTTGTGACCTGAAGCTGTAACTGGACAATTAACCCCAATATGGTTATGGCCCAATACTTATAAAAGTGTAAAAACTTGTGATCAGGATCCATCTTGGATCCATCCTGGGTGTAGCCCTGGCCAGGCTCTTCTACTGCCCAAGGTGTATCCCTTTAAGACCTCTAAATAAATAAATAAATAAATAGTTTATTCTTTTAACTCAGTGAAGTGTCTGTTCCAGGTCAGCCTCTCTAGGCATCACTATAGGGCATAAAGTGACAATCTATCATAGAGGACTTAGCTTGATCTCCTTACCTCACGCCCTTTTCCCTCAGAACTCAGCTCCAGGTTGTTTCTACTGACATTTTTGTAGCCAATGCCATTTTTCCCTCTCTCTTCCTCTCCACTGCACATCGGGCTTGGCTGCCTGGAAGGAGAGCTCTTCAGGATGGGAGGCAATGGCTTGGAGGGAAGGAGAATAGAGGGAGGTGACCTGGAAAGATTCTTGGCAGCACTATTGGGAGATAGACCTGCAAAGTGGAGATACAAATGGTAACAGAGGCTGCAATGCCAACCTAAAGCATCTGAAGCTCCATATTCCATGGGACACGTTTCCCGGAAACTTCTAAATAGCTGCCCAGGGAAACATGTTCCTGCCAGCAGCCCCTTGGGGCAGGCCAGGGCCACATCCTGACCCACTTGCACAGAGCTCCCAGGGCAGCAGCCTGGCCTCTGGGCTGCCCTGGGACAGCTGGGAGCCCAGAGCCGTGTGCTTCCAGCAATGGCTCAGCTGCACATGCAGCCTCCTGCTCCTCTCCCTGCCCCACAGCTGAGCACCCCTGCAGCTCCACGGGGCACTGGGAGCAGCACAACTCATGGCAGGGGGCACCTGCAGGGCAGAACTGTTCCCTGGCAATGTGCACAGGCTCTCCAGGCTGGCACAAGACCCTTCCTCCTGCCAGAGATTGGCCCAGCTCCCACCTTACCTCTGTGTGAGGCTGAGCCATGTTCACAAGGGAACAGGTGAGTTAGATGACCTTCCGCCTTTATCATACCATATACATGTCCAATGGTTGAAGCTCTAGAGGGATTTTTGAATTCTTGAGAAAATTTCTTTGTTTTTATTTTTCATGGATCTAGCCTGTGTTTAATTCTTCTGAACACTATTGAGTTATTGTGTCTGAAGGGAAAGGTTGAAAGCTCCAATGATAAGAGGGGAGGAAAGATTTCTTCTTGCTGGTGGCCTTTTGTGAATACCCAGTAAAGACCAACACAGCTGTGACTGCTATTTCGGCAAACCTCAAAGAGCTTTCAGCACCGTAATATCATCCTCAGTGATGGACCCAATCACCAAGCAGAGGAAGAAGAGGAAATTTATCTGTAGTGAGACCCAACATTGATGGCTAAGAAAGAAACAGGACTTGCATCTCCTGACCATGTTCAGTTTGTGGCCATCTGTGGCCACAGTCCCTGTCCTGGCTGACAGTATGAGTGATTTGTCTACTGTCAAAAAGGAGAAAGCAGAGTGAACTAATGACAGAATCTTGTGATGCCATGGGCGTCCTTGCAGGATCACCTGTAGCTGTCAGCCACCAATCCTGACACAGGGCCAGCACTGACAACCATGGACCAATGTTCCCTGAACCCTGGTGAGACTTTTCTCCATTTTGGTCAGGCCTTTCAGGTCCTTTCTATCCTCACCTTTTCCTTCTGTGGCCTTTCCTTTTCCAGTAAAATCCATGTTTGAAACCGTACTTGTGTCTCACAGAAGCATCTCGATTGAATTTGGGAACTCTCTGGGATAGCAGCGAGAGGAGCTGGTCCCCTGCCCTAGAACAAGGTGGGGTGACTCCAATCACCAGCAGTGGGCACAGACAGCAGAGCCAGACATGTCTCCTGCTGCGTCTCCAGCCGCTGTGTCCGTGTCACCCACAACCTTCCCAGCCCCAGCGCGGGGCTGCCCCTTTGTGACGCGCCCACCTGTGGTTCTATTGTTTCTATGGCCACAGAACCTCCACCCCAGCTCCATCCCCTCCCCTTCCCTTCCCTTCCCTTCCCTTCCCTTCCCTTCCCTTCCCTTCCCTTCCCTTCCCTTCCCTTCCCTTCCCTTCCCTTCCCTTCCCTTCCCTTCCCTTCCCTTCCCTTCCCTTCCCTTCCCTTCCCTTCCCTTCCCTTCCCTTCCCTTCCCTTCCTTCCCTTCCCTTCCCTTCCCTTCCCTTCCCTTCCCTTCCCTTCCCTTCCCTTCCCTTCCCTTCCCTTCCCTTCCCTTCCCTTCCCTTCCCTTCCCTTCCCTTCCCTTCCCTTCCCTTCCCTTCCCTTCCCTTCCCTTCCCTTCCCTTCCCTTCCCTTCCCTTCCCTTCCCTTCCCTTCCCTTCCCTTCCCTTCCTTTCCTTTCCCAAGGGCAGCCAGCCCTGGGCCCAACCAGGCCTGAGGGTTTGACACTGTCTAGGAAGTTGATGCTTTCCAAAGCTGCTTTTCAAGGCCTTCATTTATGTCCTTCCCACTGAGTTCTGGGCTGCAGCTTGTTGGCTGAGGATTTTGTTTATTTCTCTTCATAGCAAATAAAGTGCTGTGACACAACCAGTTATTGGCAGTAAAACAAGCTTTGCACCCCCCAGTAGATGACCCCTGAATTCAGTTGGCTGATATCATTAGAGAACAAACTGACCATCCAAACATTCCACCTTTGCTCCTCTTCATTGCTTCAGGTGTTTATTCCCTGCTTTCTTTGTTGCAGAGACACTGAAACACAACATAAACAGGATTTGCCTCAAAATATTTCTGATCTTGGTGCTTCCTGACAATTCAAAATTTTCTTAATGGAAATAGCACGGAGCAGGTTTTTCTGAAATACTCTCCAGCAGAGTGGTTAAAACTAATCATGCTTGATTTGGCAGAACTGAGCATGAGCCAAGGGACCAGTGGGTCTGATCCCTTTTCCTGCATCAGCAAAATTATTTCTTCATGTCTCATCTCTCCTGTCTCCTCAAAGAAGCTTTTCACTCTTCATTCACTGCCCCCAGTATTTAGTGGGCCAATATGATCAGTGTGTCTGTAGGGTGGAAATTGGCCATGCAAAGGTTCTCCTTCATTGTGGCAGGGGTTTATTCCTGCTTTCTTTCCTGCAGACACACCCAAACCCAACACAGCAACACCAGCCTCAAAACGATTCTCATTTTGACTTTCCCTGAAAATTCAGAACCATCCTCAGAGTGTTTCCCTGTTCCCAGGGACAGACTCCATGGCTGGGCTCTCACTTGCACGGAGTGAAGAAGAGCTGTTGCACTTGCCAGTGGTTCAGGGGGTTCACAATCAGTGCTTTGAAAGCAGCTTTTGTGCATACTCTGCCTCCCTGAGCCGAGCAGCATTCCTGGGCATGGACACCCCTGCTGCAGCCAACATCCTCCCAGCACAACTGCAGGAACAAGATTGCAGCAAGCCCTGCCTGAAGGAGTCTCCAGTCTGCTTCAGCCCTGCACCTGCATTGGAATCACTTTGTGCTGCCATGAGGGAGCAAAAGGGGTGAGGGGCTCTTTACAGATGAGGGTCTCCTCAATGTGCTGCTGATGCTGCTTCCTGGGCCTGATTCAGCTGCTGGTGCCTTCTCCCACAGCTGTATCAGGAGGTGCCTGGAAAACTGACACTGCCAGTGCAAGTGACAGCCACACATCCCTGCCGTGGCTCTGCCCATAGGGCGTTCTGCCTACCAAGCTGCTCCAGTCAGGTGATGTTAGACAACATAAAAATAGCTTCAAACAATGCATTTTCCACATTCTGCCAAAATCATGGCCACACAGTCCACATGTTGGGGGCAGACTGCTGTCAGCAGAATGGCGGCAGCCCCAGCAGCTGCTCTCCCCGTGGCTGGATGGCCATGGCAGTGGAGGGGAGTCTCTCATCGCACCCACTGCTGTGGCACCCAGTGCTCTGGAGTTGTTCCCACTGAACTGAGGGTGCTGCTACAGCAGCAACATCACACATTTGATAACAAAGACTTGGAATGGCATACAGGAGTTGCCTGAAGAGCTACTTAAAAAAAAAGGGGAGGGGGCAGGGGAGTTAGAATAGTTCACTCCTTCTAATACAAGCATACATGGATTTAAACAGGGACATTGGGCTAATCATACTGGGGACTGGTTTGAAAGCCTTGTCTCTAGCTAGGTTTTTTCAAGAGAAAGGAGTAGATAATATTTAACAACACATCTGTGAGCAAGTCTGAGCCAGAACTCAAAGCAAGAGACAAATACTCCCAGATTTGCTACCCATAGGGAAAGGAAGCAGAAAAGCAGATAAAACAAGTGCCATTGCAGCTAAATTGCCTGCATTTATCTCATGGTCCAACCTTTCTGTACAAAAGCACCTCAATTCAAATGCACAGCTGAAGATCAAGGAATGAAAGTGTTTTAAGAGCATTTAAAGCCTGGTTCCCTTTACTTTCAAGGAAAGGGAGATGCTAAATTCCTTAAAAATATCAATGTGGGTCTATTTGGGACTGCATCCTACAAAACAAGGAATAGATGTTTAGAGCTGCAGAACTGTTTCATTGGAAAACCGCTTTAAGACCAGAGAATCCCCCGAATAATCTGAGGCTGCTAACACTGCCAAGGTCACCACTAAAGCATATCCTAGGACAGGATGCTCTTGGCCTTCTTGGCCACCTGGGCCCTCTCTGGCTCATGTTCAGCCACTGCCAAATAGCACCCCATGACTTTTTCTTCTGAGTGGCTTTCCAGCCTCTCTGTCCCCAGCCTGGAGCCTCCCATGGCTGTTGTGGCTGACATGCAGCATGGGGCCCTTCACCTTGTTGAACCTCATACAGGTGGCCTCAGCCATGATCCAGCCTGTCCAGGTGTCTCTGCAGACACTTTCTACCCCCCAGCAGATCAACAGTTCCACCCAGCATGGGTGCCTCTGTTCCCAGGGAAACTCGCTGACCTGTTTGGCATGGACACTTTTGTTTGGAGCCCCAACATTGGG
Source organism: Erithacus rubecula (assembly GCF_903797595.1). NCBI lineage: Eukaryota > Metazoa > Chordata > Aves > Passeriformes > Muscicapidae > Erithacus > Erithacus rubecula. Next base: position 94,365 of record NW_027636159.1, read on the forward strand.
AGTGGAGGTCTGGGCTCCTGGCCAGCTCAGGGGGCCTTGGCCCAGGAGTGTCACGATCCTCTCAATCTGAGCGTGAGTCGTGATGGTTTGTTCAACCCCAGGATGCAAAAGACAAAACAAGAGACTCAGGTTTGTTTAGCAGAAAGCAGTAATGCAGTTTATTGCATGCTAACAATCAAGTTTTGAGAGAGGGAGAGAGAGAGGGATGAAGTAAAACGGGGAGAGAGAGGGAGAAAAGATGGGATATAGCTACCAACAGACAGGAGGCATCCTCATGGCCTCCGATGAGAGGAGACGAGATGCATCTTCAATCCCTTGGGGAGAAAGAGATCTCAAAGTCTTTTTAGGAAAGTCACTTTTTATAGTCCTTTTCCAAAGCGAGTGGTCTCTGGCCAAAAGGTGGGAAGATTTATGGACTATTGTGTGTGGAGATCGTAGCCCCATGATGCAGGTTCGGGGACAGGGTGTGATAATCAGCACCCTGCAGCACCATGACAAGCATAAGGCACAGCTACAAAGAGTCCTTGGCCTGCAAGCATCCACCTTGGCCAGGCAGGAGTTCCAGTTCAGGGCAAGTGGTTCAATATCAGGGCCCAGTCTCTGATGATGGTCGTGAGGCAGATCAGAAAACTCTGGACCGACTCTTACATGTGGTCAGTGGGGTGTAGGCATTGATGTCTTCATAGTGGGTATGGTCAGAAAAGTGTGGTCACTGGTTGTGGTTAGGTAGGGTGAAGGGTGGATGCAGTCAGTGGGTGTGGTCAGTGGGCTGTGGTCACTGTTTTTTGGGAAAGGGTGTGGACAGTGGTGTGTAGGCAGTGGGTGTGCTCAGTGGGCTGCGGTTATTGGGGTGTGGTTAGCGGAGATGGTTTGTGTGGTCAGTGGGTGTGGTCAATAGCTCTGGTCAGTAGGTGTGGTCAGTGAATGTGGCAAATTGGGTAACAGGTGAGGATTGTCAGTTGGGTGATCGGGGATGTGGTCATTGGTGTGGTCAGTGGGTGTGAGCAGTGGGTGTGGTTGGTGGGTTTGGTCAGTGAGGGGTGGTCACTTGGTGTGGTCTTTGTGGGCAGTGGAGGTGATCAGTGGAGGTGTGGTCAGTGGGTGAGGTCAGTGGGGGTGTGCTCACTTGGGTGGTCATTGCATTGTGGTCAGTGAGGTGACCATTGGGTGTGGTCAGTGGGGTGGTCAGTAGGTGTTATCAGTGGTTGGGGTCAGTGGGTAATGGTCCTTGTGGTGGTCAGTAGGGTGTGATTAGTAGGTATGGTCAGTGAGGTGTGGTCTGTTTAGTGGTCAATGGTGTGTTCAGTGGGATGTGGGCCTCAGTGTCTGGGCAGTGGGTGTGGTCAGTGATGGGGGTGATTGGGCATTGGTATGGGCTGCCCAGAGAGGTGGGTGAGTCACTGTACCTGGAGATGTTTCAGGATAGACTGGATGTGGCGCTGAGTGCCATGGACTGTGTGAGAAGCTGCTGTTGGGTAACAGGCTGAACTTGATGCTCTTCAAGGTCTTTTGCAGCCTGGGTGATTCTGTGATGATTGTGACACTGCAGGGCCCTGGGGAAGCAAGGGGCCATTGTGACACTGTAGGGCCCCATGTAACTGAGAGGACCAGAGTGACACTGTGTACAACATGGAACCACAGAGCCAAGGGGCCACTGTGACACTGCAGAGGCCCAGGGAACCAAGGGTCCAGTGCTGCTTCTCAGGGACTCCTGGAATGAAGGAAACCATGATGACACCATGATACGCCTTGGGACAAAGAGGCCATTGTGACACTGTGCAACATAGGAGAGCATTGCTGCAATGTGAGACCTCATGGAACCAAGGATCCATTGTGACACTGCAGGGCCTTGGGGGATCAAGGTGCCATTGTGACACTGTGGGGCCCAAGGATCCAAGGGACTTTGTGACACCAAGGGGTCCCAGGGAACCAAAGGGACATTGTGACACTGGGAAGCCTCATGGAATCATGGAGACCACTGTGACACTGCAGGGCCTCATGGAGCTGTGGAGACACCAGGTTGGCTGGGAAATTTCATCTGCTGCAGGGTAGGAGGACTCTGCAGAGGGACCTGGACAGGCTGGATCCAGGGCCCAAATCCAGCAAGGTGAAGTTTAACAAGACCAGATGCCGGGTCCTGCACTTTGGCCACAACAACCCCTGCAGCACTTCAGGCTGGGGACAGAGTGGTTGGACAGAACCAGGCAGAAAGGTTCCTGGGGGCACTGATGGACAACAGGCTGGACATGAGCCAGCAGTGTACCCAGGGGGACAAGAAGGCCAGTGGTACCTGGCCTGGGTCAGGAATGGTGTGGCCAGCAGGACCAGGGCAGTGATTCTTCACCTGTACTCAGCACTGGTTGGGCAGCACCTCGAGTGCTGTGTGCAACTTGTGGGTCCGCAATTTAGGAAGGACATGGAGGGGCTGGAGTGTGTCCAGAGAAGGGCAACAAGGCTGGTGAGGTGTCTGGAACATAAGTCCTGTGAGGAGTGTCTGAGGGAGCTGGGGATGTTTATTTTGGAGAGGAGGAGGCTCAGGAAGACAAGGTAATGTCAGGACACAGGTTGGACTTGATGATCTCCAAGGTCTTTCAAACTTCGCTGATTCTAATTCTCTGAAACCATCCTTGGAACAGTTGCAGGATGAGCCCTGGGGCCTCCTCTTCAGAAGGTCCAGCAGCCCAGGTCCCTCAATTTCTCCACACAGCCTCAAAGCCCATCCAACAGAGCCTCTCCAACCCCTCCTCACTGCCCAGAACAGGGAGCCCCATACCCAGACACACCAGCCCAGATGTGCCCACCTGGCCTGTGGTGCCTCTGGCAAGGGAGCAGCACAAGGCAATGCAGGACCCTGCAGACAATTCCTGAAGCACCTCTAGGATGACCCTGCTCACCAATGGATGCTCCATGGTGCCAACTGAGGAACTGAAATGGGGAGTGGGGCCAGATAAGAAAGGCAAACAGGCATGAATTGTTTGCAGGGGAGGGAACAGGGATGGAAAAGAGGAAGAAATTTTTACCCGGATAGAGGAAAGAAAGCAAAGGTGAAGCAGAAGAAATGCTCAGGGCAGTTTGGAGGTGTCTGCCAAGCATCCCTGGCTCTGAGCAACAACATCTGCAGTGGGACAGGAAACTCACAGATCATGGAAACAAAATTTCTGCCTCACATCAGAGGCCACAACGAACCTGAGTGGTTTCCCTCCTGTCCCGCAGCCCTTGCTGGCCCCACAGATTGATGCATTTCTGTTCACTCAGCTCCATCTCCCCACAGCAGCACCATGGGGGTGCTGACACCTGCTCTGTGCAGTGCAAACAGGGGCTCCTGAGCCAGTGCTGCCATGTCTGTGCCTGCAAGGATGCGGCACCTGTGTGAGCTAGGGGAGAGGCCAGGGCTGCAGAGGGGGGATGTTGTTGGCAGCTGCATGAGGACGCTCTGGGACGCTGCCCTGGGCTGTCCAGCGCAGTGGAGATGGATCAGCCCCTGCTCTGCTGCTCCTTGCCAGGGTCTCCCCTTGAAGGCACCTTGCAGAACACCAGCCATGCTGTTTGCCCACAGCCTGCCCACGGCCAGCCTTGGGCAGCTCACGGGGGTTTTCTCTGCTCAGCACTAGCCTGGCCAAGTGTTGTGGAGAGAGTCTGGCCAAGGAGCCTGGAGCCCCCTGGCCCTGCCCTGAGGCATCAGCACTGCCCCAGCAGTGCCCATGGCCTGTCCCTGCTGCAGCCCCGGCACTGCCACCCCCAGGGCTGTGCCTGGCCCCGAGAGCACTCAGGCCCTGCAGCAACACGAGGGGCAGGAGGGCAGCAGGGCAGTGGCACGGGAGCAGCACTGGCAACACCAAGTGCTGCTGCTGCTGGGCACAGCTGCTGTGCCAGCACTGATCTGCTCCAGCTCTGCACACAGACATTGTTGCTGCACCTCCAGGGAAGGGAACGAAAGGGGCATCTCTGAAGAAAACTTTGTTGGGAGAGAAATCCTTCAGTGTGTTTAATGCCACGAAGACTGCAACCCTTTATTGACACATTTTGTGGCCACAGGGAAGATGGAGAAACATAATGAGCAAAGGAACAGAGTGAGTTTTTTTAATGGACAATGTGATAAAACTAAAACAAAGCAAAAATAACCCCACAACCAAACCAAGAAGAAGTATAAAAGATGACTTTTATTACAAGTGGTTTTCAGAAATTGACTAGCAGTTTAATGTTCCTGAAAGCAGCCAGTCATCAGTGTCCACACTGAAGCCTTGAGCTCTTGATTCCTCAGGCTGTAGATGAGGGGGTTCAGGACTGGAGGCACCACTGAGTACAGAACTGACAGGGCCAGATCCAGGGATGGGGAGGAGATGTAGGGGGGTTTCAGGTAAGCAAATGCAGCAGTGCTGATAAACAGGGAGACCACAGCCAGGTGAGGGAGGCAGGTGGAAAAGGCTTTGTGCCGTCCCTGCTCAGAGGGAATCCTCAGCACAGCTCTGATGATCTGCACATAGGAGAAAACAATGAAAACAAAACATCCAAGTGCTAAACAGGTACTAACAGCAGTGAGCCCAAGTTCCCTGAGTTTGGAGTGTGAGCAGGAGAGTTTGAGGATGTGTGGCAGTTCACAGAAGAACTGGCCCAGGACATTGCTGTGGCACAGGGGCAGGGAAAATGTATTGGCTGTGAGCAGCAGAGCATTGAGAAAGCCACTGGCCCAGGCAGCTGCTGCCATGTGGGCACAAGCTCTGCTGCCCAGGAGGGTCCCGTAGTGCAGGGGTTTGCAGATGGACACGTAGCGATCGTAGCACATGATGGTCAGGAGGGAATACTCTGTTCCAATGAAAAAGATAAACAAAAAGAGCTGTACAGCACATCCTTTATAGGAGATGTTCCTGGTGTCCCAGAGGGAATTGTGCATGGCTTTGGGCACAGTGGTGCAGATGCAGCCCAGGTCAGTGAGGGCCAGGTTGAGCAGGAAGAAGAACATAGGGGTGTGCAGGTGGTGGCCGCAGGCTACGGCGCTGATGATGAGGCCGTTGGCCAGGAGGGCAGCCAGGGAGATGCCCAGGAAGAGGCAGAAGTGCAGGAGCTGCAGCTGCTGCGTGTCTGCCAGTGCCAGCAGGAGGAAGTGGCTGATGGAGCTGCTGTTGGACATTTGCTGTGTCTTGGAATGGGGATCTGTAAAAAAAAAGCAATCATGGAATAATTCAGTTCGGAGAGACTTCAAATATCCTAGCCCAGCTTGGTGGCACTTTCCCCCCACTACCTGCCCAGAGCTCTACTACCTGGAGCTGTCCCTGCCAGCAGCTGCATCCCTGTGCCCAGGGCTGGGGTCTGCAAGTGCTGCCAGAGCCCAGCCCAGCCCTGGGGACTCAGCTCTGCCCTGCACACACCTCCCAGCACAGGGCAGTGTCCAGGCCAGCTCAGCCTCTTCAGAATTTTGATGGCAACGTCAGAGCATCCCCGAGGATGCTGGAAAAGCAATGCGGATGCTGCATTTAAGGGGTCCTGTGCTGATTTTTGTCACTTCATAATTTTTGAGATCTGAGGAATTTTCTTAGTTTTTATCATCCTGAAGTGAGTGATCATTATCAGTTTGAAATTTCCCATCCAGGCAACCAGGAGCAGTAGATTAAAAAAGAATGATTTTCCCTTTTACACAGGTGCTTCCTGGCAGTGCTCCCTGTAAAATCTCATTGGTAATCTTCTGCATTTAAATGTCATGCTGGGAGCAGCCCTGAACAATGCAGCATTTTCATCACACAAGGACAAAACTTCCAAGCCTTACCAGCTTCCACCCAGACCTTGTCCCCCAGGGCTGGGGCAGCTCCCAGGGCTGGCTGAGAGCTGTCCCTGACTGGCAAGAGTGTCCCTGTCCCAGCACAGCTCCTTGGGCTGCAGGACCCTGATCTGCAGCACAGCCCTGGGCACGCCTGGCTACTCCACAAAAGAGAGAATCAGAGAATGTACTCACTGAGTCTGTAGGCATTGGGATGTTCCAGCTTCAGGAGATCACTGCAGGAGCTGCTGCTGCCTTGTCCTGCAGCCAGAGGCTTCCTGTGTCAAGGGCTGGGAGTGATTCTGCCCCAGTCACTTCTGAGCACCTTCCCAGCCCTGAATGATTGAAGCTCTCAGTCCCTCTGTGCTGTACCTGGGATGGCTGCAGGCAGTGCCCAGCCCTACTGGGCTGGGAGAGGAGCTGCTCCTCAGCAGAAATGTCTTTTTGAAGCTCTTCTTGGTTGTCAGGATTGCCCTCTGTGCCAGGAGCTCGGCCCAGCTGAGCAGCACAGACAGAGCACAAGTAGTTTAATGACCTTCTCAGGGCTTTGGTGCTGTTTACATAAGACTCAGTCCCTCAGAGTATGCTGAAAAAACTTCTCAAGAACTCTAAGTGAGGTTTAAAGTCCAAAGTTTCTTGAAATTTTAATGGATCCCACTGGGAGATATGATTGAGAAAGTGTCCTCAGGTTCCAGTCAGTGTAGAACACTGGTGGCAGTGATGACAGGAGGGGACAAACAAGGGAAAGGTGTCTCTGATGCTGAGCAAACCTGGATGTGTAGAATGACGTGTCCACATAAGCTTAGGAGTTATCCCACATTGGACCTGAGATCTGAAAAAAAATGATGCCCACTTTAACACCAAATTAGTGTTAAGAAGTCTTAGTCTGATATTTTGGATATTTGGTTACAGCAGGGCCTCACAGAACCAAGGAGTCACCTGTGACACTGTGAAACCTCAAGGAACAAAGGGACCTTTTTACACTGTGGGGCTGCATGGAACCAAAATCCGTTTTGTCAGAGTGGGGCCATATGGAATCTGTGGTCACTTGTGACACTAGGAAACCTCATGGAACCAAAAGTACATTGTGACAGAGAAAGGCCTCATGGAACCAAGGGGCCATTGTGACACTGTGGGGCCACATGGAACCAATGGTCCATTGTTATACTGCAGATCCAAGGAGGCCATGGTGACACTATGGAATCTCCTGCAGCCATGAGTGCATTGTGACACTGCTGGGCCCCACAGAACCAAAAAGTCCATGGTGACACTGCAGAACTGTTGCTGAGATCATGAAAGCTCATGGAACTAGAAGTCCATTGTGACCAAAGGACCATTGTGACACTGTAGGGCACCATGGATCCGAGGGATCATTGTGACACTGTGCCTCGTGGGGCCTGGTGGAACCACAGGCATCATTTTGACACTGCTGGGCCACATGGTCCCATAGGGCCAGTGTGAAACAGCAGGTCTTTGTGAAACCAAAAGACCATTGTGGCTTTACAGAGCGTTGTGCAGCCAAAGGGCGTCTGTGATCCTGCAGGGCACCGTGGATCCATGGAGAACATTGTGGCACTGCCAGACCCCATGGAATCATGGAGACAGTTGTGATGCTGTAGGTTCCCACAGAACCAAGGGGACATGAAAAAGGTCTGGCATCCTTGGCCTCCCATGGACAACCAGACAGGTCAAAAGTAATTTTGCACGACAAGGGCTGCCTCTCATCAGCCCCTGGAGCACTGGGGCTCTGGGCTTTCCTTCCTATAGAAAAGAACTCTGTCTTTCTGGTGCCCCTGGCCGAAATTGGTACTGCCCCTAAAGAACTCCCTGTATGCAAGGGTTTCTCTCGGAGAAAAGCTGCCATGACAACCAGATATGGCTGTCTTTGGCTCTGGTGGTCACCTCCCATCTGCCCCTGAAACACTGAGTCTCTATTCCTTACTTCCTATGGAAAATACCTGTCTCTCTCATCCAGGGCCAACGGCCAAAACTGGGATTTGGCCTCCCAGATTCTATCTGTCCGAGGATTGCTCCCAGACAAAAGTAGCCAGAACAGAGCGGTCTGGCTGGTCTTGTTCCTCTGGTGATTTTCTTAGATTATGAACTCAATGATATCAATTGTAAATACTTTGGAGAGGGCCCAGAGAACTCCCAAGGTGAGGTATGCAGGCTTCAGGTACATAACCACAGTACAGGGACAAAGGAGCTCTGTGCTCAGTGGAGTGGAGACTGAGAACAGTGGAGGAGAGCCATCAGAGTGTTTAAAGAGGTGTTTCAGAGACACTTCTGATATAGTGTAAAACTGCCTAAGAAAGAAAGAAAGAATGAATGCAAAGTGCAGTTGGGATAGACCAGACTGGATGCAAGAAGAGAGGAATTTCCCTCCCAGGGCAGGGCTGTGGTGCAACACATCCCCTTGAAAAAATCCTGAGCAGCCCAAGGCTGCCCATGTCCTTCTTCCTGCTCCACCTGGCCCTCAGAGACCTGGGCACCACCTGCACCACTGTGCCCAAAGCCATGCACAATTCCCTCTGGGACACCAGGAACATCTCCTATAAAGGATGTGTTGCTCAGGTTTTCTTTTTTGTTTTCTTTGTATCAGCAGAGTATTATTTCCTGACCATCATGTGCTACGACCGCTACGTGTCCATCTGCAAACCCCTGCACTACGGGACCCTCCTGGGAAGCAGAGCTTGTGCCCACATGGCAGCAGCTGCCTGGGCCAGCGCCTTTCTCTAGTCACTGCTGCACACAGTCAATACATTTTCCCTGCCCCTGTGCCATGGCAATGCCCTGGGCCAGTTCTTCTGTGAAATCCCACAGATCCTCAAGCTCTCCCTGCTCTCACTCAAACTTCAATGAACTTGGGCTTCTTGCTGTTAGTGTCTGTTTAGCACTCACTTGCTTTCTATTCATTATTTTCTCCTATGTGCAGATTTTCAGGGCTGTGCTGAGGATCCCCTCTGAGCAGGGACGGCACAAAGCCTTTTCCACCTGCCTCCCTCACCTGGCCGTGGTCTCCTGTTTACCAGGACTGGGTTTTTTGTCTACCTGCAGGCCCGCTCCATCTCCTTCCCATCTCTTGATCTAGTTCTGTCAGTTCTGTACTCGGTGGTATCTCCAGCCCTGTACCACCACACCCTGCTGGCCACACCATTCCTTATCCAGGTCAGAAACCATTCGCTTTCATGGCCAGCTGGGCACACTGCTGGCTCATGTACAACCTATTGTCCATCAGTGCCCCCAGGTCCCTTTTTGCCTGGTCACTGTCCAGCCACTCTGTCTCCAGCCTGTAGTACTGAAGAGGGTGTTGTAACCAAAGTGCAGGGCGTGGCACTTGGACTTGTTAAACCTCACCTTGTTGGATTTCTGCCCTGGATCCAGCCTGCCCAGGTCCCTCTGCAGAGCCCTCCTACCCTGCAGCATATGAAATCTCCGAGCCAGTCTGGTGTCTCCACACTTCCATGAGGCCCTGCAGTGTCACAATGGTCTCCATGATTCCATGAGGCTTCCCTGTGTCACAATGTCCCTTTGGTTCCGTCGGACTCCTTTGTGTCACAGAGTCCCTTGGATCCTTGGGCCCCACAGTGTCACAATGGCATCTTGATCCCCCAAGGCCCTGCAGTGTCACAGTGGATCCTTCGTTCCATGAGGTCGCACAGTGCAGCAATGCTTTATTAGGTCCCACAGTGTCACAATGGCCTCTTGATCCCAAAGGGGTGTCATGGTGTCAAACATGTTTCCTTCATTCCCTGAGTCCATGAAGAGCAGCACTGGCATGGGTCCCTGCAGTGTCACTGTGGCCCCATCATTGCACGAGGTCCTGCTCTGTCACAATGTTCTGCATGGCCCCACAAGGCCCTGCAGTGTCACAGTGGCCTCTTGGTTCCATGAGGCCTCCAAGTGCTGCCATGAATTCCTTGGTGCTGCAGTGTCACAATGGAGCCCTGGTTACACAAGATCCTGCAGTGTCATGAGGGACCCTTGGTTCCATGGGGCACCACAGTGTCACAATTGTGCCCTTCATTGCAAGAGTCCTTGCAGTGGAACAATGTCCCTTTGATTCCACTGTCCTGAGGTTCTCACAAGGCTCTACTTGGTCCCACAGTGTCACAATGGCCCCTTGGTTCCACAAGGACCCAGACTGTCAGCATGGACTCCTTGATTCCATGTGGCCCCACAGTGTCACAGTGGCCCCTTGGCTCTGTGGTGCCATGTTGTACACAGTGGCACTCTGGTCATCTCAGTTCCATGAGGTCCTGCAGTGTCACAATGGCCCCTTGCTTCCCCAGGGCCCTGCAGTGTCACAGTCATCACAGAATCACCCAGGCTGGAAAATACCTTTGAGAGCATCAAGTTACACCTGTGACCCAACACCACCTTGTCAGCCAGACCATGGCACTCAGTGCCACATCCAGTCTATCCTGAAACACTTCCAAGGACAGTGACTCACCCACCTCCCTGGTCACCCTATTCCAATGGGCAATCACTCTTTCTGTGAAGAATATTTCCTAATGTTCATCCTAATTGTTACCTGGTGTAGCTTAAGGCTGTGTCCTCTTGTCCTGTGACTGTTCCCTGGAAAAAGAGCCTGACCTCCACCTGGCTGCACCCTCCTGTCAGGGAGTTGCAGAGAGTGATAAGGTCTCACTTGAGCCTCCTCCGGGATAAACATCCCCAGCTCCCTCAGCTGATCCTCACAGGACTTGTGTCCCAGACCCCTCACCAGCCTTGGTGCTCTTCTCTGGACACACCCCAGCCTCTCCACGTCCTTCCTAAATTGGGGGCCCAGAAGTGGACACAGCACTTGAGGTGGTGCCCAACTGGTGCAGAACACAAGGGAAGAATCACTGTCCTGTTCCTGCTGGCCACACCATTCCTGATATATTGTAGTTCCAGGTGTTGGATGAGGGAATTAGAGGGAGAGGTTGCGGATAAAGTGTTATTTATTGTCATCCATGAAGGGTCTTGATTTTCATATCTATTCAGACTTCATTAGAAGATTCAGGGGTTCAATATCAATTGGACATTGCTGGTATCAGTCAATAATTACGAAAAGAAATCAGGACAAAATACTTCTCCCTGCATTGTTTTCAATATAGTATATAGCATATTCACTTTGAATGCACTACTGAAATCTGTCTAATTAATCACAGAAGAATTGAAAACTTAAATTATCCCCAGGGGCTTTTCTTATTTGGGTGTTTTGAACAAATACTTTTGAGTTTTTCTCACTGAATCCCTGAACTGAAGAGGTCAAGAAAGAAGAGTTCAATATTAAGTTTGTCGTGGATTTAACATTGGCCAAATTGCCAGTGCACCCATTAGAATTATTTACTCATTTTCTGCTGTGAGATGGGATGAGGAGAAAGGCAAAACTAGCTCAAACTTTAAAAGGTACAAAGAAAAAACTTTATTACTAGAAATTACAAGAAAAAAAAATCTCAATAAAACTTTCAGAACATTTCTCCTCCCCCTACAACTTCTTTTCTTTCACACTGATAACATCCAGAAATGGATCAGTCAATTTGCCATCTCTATAAATAGCCTTTCACCCATTTACTTGGGTGAGGAGAACTTTTCATCAGTCTATGGAGATTTTACCACAAGAAAACAGTTTTCTCCCAGCCCTGTGTCACAGTGAATCAGCCTTTCAGGAGAATGTAAATCTGATCACTGTGTAAAAATCCCTTTCTCGACTTACAGTTTTTCCATAACAATTTTTGAGGACCATATCAATTTATGAGGCAGCACTCACAGGCTGATGGCCTCCCCACCCCCTTGGCCCAGGGGTTTATGGAAAATCTTATCAGGGGCAGCATTCCAGCTCCGCCATGGGCCGGTCTGACCACTCTGGGGGGAGGGGGAAGCAGGCAGGATCTCAGCAACTGATGGCTCTGTCTAGTATTTCCCCTTTCCCCAAGTTACTCAAAATTTGGAAGAGGACAGAAACAGAAGAAATAGAAAACATAGAGAGAAAGACAAAAAATAAACAGAGATGCACACTCTTGGATCCCAGTACTGTTCAGACAGAAATTCCAAGAGGAGGTAGGATCAAGATGTGTGCTTGCCTAGTGGTCTGCCTTGAATTCTCCTTGGTCTTCCTGGGTCCCTCTCCCAGGTAGGACTTTTGGTCATTGGGTCACTCAGGAGCTGGGCTGGGGCTCCAGGGATGAGTGTGGAGCATTTCTTTTGGTGTGACACAGACCACAGGAGCAGGAAGGGACTTAGACTGAGAACGTGCTCCGTGTTTTTTAAGCCCTTGGGCCTTCATGGGCCTCCCCCTCCGGTGGGTCTTGTGATTGCTCGGACAATCAGAGCCTGGGTCAGCACCACCACACTGTGTGACTGACTGACAGCTCCTGCCAAGGTGTCTGGGACACTGATCTCATCCAGTCTCTGACTGTGACCATGGTGACACTGCGGTACCTCATGGAACCATGGGTCAGTTGTGACAAGGACAGTAGCAGATCCAAGGACACCATGGAGACACCACAGAGCCTCATAGAACCAAAGAGACCATTGTGACATTCTTGTGCCTCATGGATTCAGGGGGACAATTGTGACTCCAGACCCCTATGGAACCAGGGGTCAAGGATGAAGCTCTGGGGCTCATAGAACCAAGGAGCCATTGTGAAACTGAAACATGGAAAATTAAAATTAAAATTAATGAGTTAAGGGTAAAAATACAGGAGGATGCTTTAACTAGAAGGGGACTGGCAATATTCTCTGAGTGCTTAACATTCACTGCCTTTGCAAGAACAGGAGGACAGAGAAAGGCTTCAAGATAAGATAGAGGGGCAAGAATTTGCAAGCAGGATGGAAGAGTGAGACCCATTCCAGATAACGGGGATTCCTTAGACCTCTGAGCCAGCAAAAAATGGTATTAAGGTCTGGAAAGGAACCTAAGACTAATATGCAAAGAAGGTGAGGTAAAAAGTTCAAACTGAGAGGAAGACTGTTTACTTCATCCCAGAACAACCAACAAGGAGCAGTGTGCAGTCACAAAGTGCCGTGGAGCTAATTTTAATATGAAGCAGGGACAGGGGGGATTAGGAAATGAATATGTATCAGGTGCATTGTGCAATCCTAGTTTGTAGAGAATAAAAAGAGAGGTGCAAGTCGTCAAAGGTGTGCATGTTTTTGGAGGAGCTTCCCCCCTTTCACCTCAGTGCTGAATAAAATACATACCTATAATTTACTTTGTGGGTTATAAAGTTTTTCTGTGCATCAATTTGGGTGACCCTGCTGCTCCCCTGAGATTTTGGGGCTCCCTCTTTGCCCACCTCAGAGCTGGAGCCGGTGCAGAATCCCATCTGCACCAACCACACAGACCAAAGCACCTGGGTGTACCTGCGCTGCATCATCTCCTGAGGTAACTCAGGGCTCCCTCCCACCTCTGGGGCCCTCGCCTGGACTTTTGGGGTAACCCTGAATGTTTGAGTGCCCCCTGACAGCCACCCCACCATGGAGGGTCATCTGTGCCCATGTTGACTGAAAGGATGCAACAGTGACCATTATCTTTTCCCAGCCCATCCAGGAGAGTTGGGACACTTGGGTGCTCCAAACATCACCTAGACATCCCCAAAAATCACCTGGATACACCTGGGTAGACCCCAGTATATCCTGGATCACGGCAAAAATCACCTGGATACACATGGGTACCTCTTGGATCACTGGGTCACCCAAAACCCCTAGGGACCCCCAAAATTGTTGTACCAAAAATCCTCATTGCTTTGACTGGGTGGACTTGGTGTCCCTAAATTCCCATTGACTTCAATGGCTAAACCCAGTGCCACAAAAATTTTGTTGTTAAAAATCTCGATTTTGGCTTCAGAATTCCCAGAATTTGGTCTGAAAATGGAGATTTTTGGGCTTACCTGGAGGCACAGCTCCAACACAGGTCAGAGGTGTGGGATCAGGGATTCAGAATTGGCTTCCAGGAATTCATCCAGGACTTCCACAAAATCAGCATCGTGATCCTGGAAGGGAAATTCCTGGAATTGTGCCCAACATGTCTCCCACATTTTTCCCAAATTGCCCCATTTTAGCATCAAAGTTCCACAAAAGTCCTGTTGAATTTAATGGATAGGCTGGGTGTCCCTAAATCCACCAAGACTTAAACAGGGTAGACCTGCTGTATCTAAATCCCTATTGATTTCTTTTGGGTGACCTGGTATCTTTGAATCCCGATTGATTTCAATTGGCAGGCTTGATATCCAAAATATGCCTGTCAGAAGATCATTATAACAAAAGATGGGCAACTCAGAGACATTGTAAAAGACAGTTTATTGCTTTATTGCACCACTCTCATAGAAGGGTGAGACATTAAAGGTGTTACACCAAATGCCATAATATCGGAAGCCATCTCATTCTTAGTTACAATGCCTTACATTACTTTTTAGCCAATCACATATTTCTTATGAAATTTGCGAATGTCTTTTATCACCAATCATTAATTGTTTTGCTTCCCACAGCTTTGCTGCCATGTGCATTTTTCAACCAATCATATAACACTTCACAAACTTGTAATGATACATCTTAAACTTCTAACTAACCAGCTAACTAACACCACCCAGTCACTCAGACCATGGGACTCAGTGTCACATCCAGTCTATGCTGAAACTCTTCCTGGGACAGTGACTCATCCACCTCCCTGGGAAGCCCATTCAAATGCCCAATCATCTTCTTTGTGAAGAGTATTTATTCATGTCCAGCCTAAACCTTCTTTGAGGCAGCTTTAATATGTGTCCTCTTGTCCTGTCACTGTTCCCTGGGAAAAGAGCCCAACTCCACCTGGCTGCACCCTCCTGTCAGGGAGTTGCAGAGAGTGATGAGTTCTCCAGTGGGTCTCCTCCAGGATAAACATCCCCAGCTCCCTCAGCTGATCCTCACAGGACTTGTGTTACAGACCCTTCACCAGCCTTGTTGCCCTTCTCTAGACACTTTCAAGCTCCTCCATGTCCTTCCTAAATTGGTGGCCCAGAACTGGACACAGCACTTAAGGTGCTGCCCACCCAATGCCGACAACAGGGGACGAATCACTGCCCTGTGCTTGGTGGTTGCACTGTTCCTACTCCACAGGAGTCTGAGGGGTTGGATGAGGGAAATGGTGAGGAGGGGATGAGGACAAAGTGTGATTGATTGTCAGTCATGAAAGGTCTTGATTTTCATATCTATTCAGACTGCATTAGATGGTGCTGGGGGTCAATATCAGTTGTACAGTTCTGATATCCATCTATAAACAGTAAAAGAATCAGGAGAAATCACTTCTCTCAGCATTGTTTTCAATTTAGTATATTTACTTGGAATACACTTTTGAAATCTATTTAATTAACCACCAAAGATTTGAAAACTTTATTAAATTATCCCCAGGAGCTTTGATTTTGGGTGTTTTTAACAAATGTTTATGAGCCTTGGTCACTGAATTCCGAAACTGAAGAGCTCAAGAAAGAAGAGGCCTCTGGAGTAGTAAAATTCATCAGTATCCTCCTAGTAGCTGAGGATCCATCCTCATCAGAGCAGGAATAATGGAACAGAAATAGGAACAGGTGGCACACTGATCACACCCACTGACTGATCACACCTGCTGACCATACTCACTGACCACATCCCACTCAGCACCCAAAAGACCAAATGATCACACCCACTGACCATAACCACTACACACACTCAATGACCACACCCATATCCTAGAAACCTGTGTCAACACCCCACTGACCACACCCACTGACCACCCCAATGACAAATCCCATTGACCACACCCTGCTGATCAACCCAACAACAACTCCTCTGAAAATATTGATCATAAGCAGTCCTGATTGTTTCTGCTCTCTCCTCTAAGTTATTCAAAATCCCCCTTCTCCAATAGCTCAAAAAGCTGGCTGCTTCCTTCTTCTATTTGACCAGGCAGAAATTCCATAAATACACACTTGTATCTCAAATGCAAAAAGTTAAACTACAAGGGGAGCCTTATAATTCATTTTACCAAGCTGGCACCATTCTCAGTCTTTTTCAAAAATATCCAAATTCTCCAGCTTTAAACCTTACCCACAGACTGGACTCACTATCTCAAACTGATCATGTGCTACTTCCAATTATAGGATCTCAGGAGTTCCAGGGCACACTTGGTGCACACAGGTCTCCTTTTATTAGATATACAATACCATCTCTTCTTGCACCCTCTACAGAGTAGAAGGACCTAACTTGGTTGTCACCCTGGTCCGCAATGAAAAATTGTCCGCCCACACAAAAAGCAAGGAGTTACCCTTATTAGTCCCCACCATTGTGGGTTTCTGAAATTATTCTCTACTGGTGGTAATTCTCAGTCAAAAGCCAAATAATTACTTGTTCAAAGATAGCCCTTTCAGAAACTGTCCAGGACACACACAAGCGATGAGCACCTGTCAAGTATTGATGATTGAGATAACCAGAGCCATCAGGAAAGCTACATCTGAATGCCGGCTTCCCATAAACCGAGATCTGCATTCACCAAATTCATCATTTCCCAGACATGGTTTTGTCCAGCTGAATGCAGAGAAAGACTACATGAATGTGTGCAACAACAAAAAGAAAGACCTCTGCTCCAGGCTATGAAAAACTGTATAAAAACTGGACTGACCAGGGTGGCTTTGTGAGCACTGGGGGATCCAATGTCATAGAGGTTGGATCAGAGTGTGCTCACCCGGCGCCGATCCCGGGCTCAGCGCTGTCCCTTTTTGATAGTGGGTAAGGAGGACCGTATTTCAGTCACAAAATAAATTATCCTTTATTCTAATTATATTTAATTCGGCTTAATCTCATTTATAACACCCTCATCTACAGCCTGAAGAATCAGGAGATTGAGGATGCCCTGAGGAATATGACCACTCTGTGTTTCCAGAAACAATGAAATGCCTGTTTTTTTTTGATTCATATTGGAGGTTGTCTTAGTTTACATCCAAAATATTGACCACAAAGAAAAGCCATTGTTTGTGCCATTTCTCATTTTGTTTCACTCCACATTCACTGTGACCCAGAGATGATGTCAAGGAGAGTTGGCCTCTTGGTGGGTTTGAATGAACCAAAGGATCACTCTCCCAGCGAAATTTTCTCCAGAGATGCCCCTTTTGTTCCCTCCTATGGAGCTGCAGCAGCAATGTCTGTGTGCAGAGCTGGGGCAGATCAGTACTGACACAGCAGCTGTGCCCAGCAGCAGAAGCAGCACTTGGTGTTGCCAGTGCTGCTCCCGTGCCACTGCCCCACTGCCCTCCTGCCCCTCGTGTTGCTGCAGGGCCTGAGTGCTCTTGGGGCCAGTCACAGCCCTGGGGGTGGCAGTGCCGGGGCTGCAGCAGAGACAGGCCACGGGCACTGCTGGCGCAGTGCTGACACCTCAGGGCAGGGCCTGGGGGCTCCAGGCTCCTGCAGCCCTGGCCTCTCCCCTAGCTCACACAGGTGCCGCATCCTTGCAGGCACAGACACTGCAGCACTGGCTCAGGAGCCCCTGTTTGCACTGCACAGAGCAGGCATCAGCACCCCCATGGTGCTGCTGTGGGGAGATGGAGCTGAGTGAGCACAAATGCCATCAGCCCCTGGGGCCAGCAAGGGCTGGGGGACACCAGAGAAACCACTCAGGTTTGTTGTGGTCTCTGCAGTCAGTCATAAAGTTTGAAGTTTGTTCCAATGAGTGGTGAGTTTATTCTCCTGCAGACATTGTTTCTCAGAGCCAGGGCTGACTGGCAGACACCCCAAAACTACCGTGAGCATTTCCTTGTGTTCATCTTTTGTCCTGGTTTGAAAGGACAGGTGTCTGCCAGTAAGGGCAGAAGTTTCCCTTTGGAATAGAGACTTTGGCTCCACTCCCCTCCCCCAAGTATTATAATTGTTTGAATCATAGACTCTGAGGCAGAGATAAGGGGGGGGGGGAATAACAGCTCTTTTTCTAATATATCTAACTGTACAAGCAGAAAACAATAACAGTTAAAATTGCTAACAGAACGGAATAGATAACTCGGTGTCAGTCCCTTTAGATGCAAGCACGCTGTTTCTGTGCTTAGCCCACAGCCCGGATTTGCCGAGGGCAGACGGGAACAGAGGCAGGACGGGGTGGGGCGGCAGCGGCCACGCCGGTCTCGGTGGGAACGGGCGGAGCGGCGGCTCCTCGCTCACCATGTGTGTCCGGGTGATCAGCTGTGTCCGCAGAGGCAGGAGGCTGGAACGGGACAGATACAGGGCAGGTGATCACAGAGGGTCTGGCTCTCCTGTGCGCTGGCCGCGTGGGCTGACAATCCTGGGCGTCCTCTTCCCAGCTCGCCGGAAACGCGAGTGCCCTCCCGGAAGCCCCAGAGGCCCCTCCGGGAGCCGTTCCCACCCACCCCCTTTTGTCTGGACTCATCAGAGACCCTGGGTGTAACCCGGCCAGCTCCATTGGCATGATAATGGGAAAAATTCTTACAATTGACACAGTAATAGAAAAACACTCAACCCCCAACACCAGTCTATACCAATAGGTGGCTAATTCGCTTTGAAATGAAATTAAATGTGGCCCTCTGTCTGAGGATAGTGTGGCTGGAACTCCGAAGCATGGTATCATTTCCTGTAACAGTACTTTGGTGACCTCTCGTGCTTTGACAGTTCTGGTAGGAAAGGCTTCTGGTCACCCTGAGAAAGGTGTCTATTAATACCAATAAGTATCAATACACCCCTTTCCTTGGAAGTGAGCTTCCCCATCCTTGTCCTTTGGGATTTTCAAATTCAGACCACATCAAGCCTTGAACCACTTGGTCTGGGGCTTTTTCTTACAGATTGGGCTGCTGACTTGCTGAGGTCTCTTCCAACTCAGCTCTCCGATTATCCTGGAAATATGCTGGTCCCTGTTTTAGATAAAAGCACATATTTTTGGGACAGGAGACCTCCAGGGTTGTACAAGACCTGCAGCTTGTGGGGTGATTAGCTCCATCATTTGAGTACTTTTAAGAAATGTTAACGTTTTCCTACCGCAGGAGAGAAGGAATTACCTGCAATTGTACAGTGCCAGAAGAAGAAGTATTGATCTTTCCCTCTGTTTGTGTCACCAATATTCAGTTTTTTCATGTCCTTCTTCATTCATGAGTTTCCACCTCTCCTATTTAAATGGCCATGTCCATCGACATCTCTTAACTAGACCAGCTGGATCTATGGCCTTCTCATTGCTCCCAGATTTCCTCCTCTACCTCCACTCTGGGCATTCCAATGCCTCTCAATTGAGTATCTTCCCACTTTGAGCTTCAGGGAGTTGCCCAGTCTTTCAGAACTTTAAATAACTCATTAGTCAACATCTTAATTGCACTTCTATCTTTTACAATTACCTTTGTCTATATCTAAAATTATTTCTGTATGGATATGCCTGGTGGATAAGTGGGCACATCAGATGCTGCTGGGTCATCTCATGTGGCTGAGAGAAGAGTTTTGATGCTTTTAAAATGAAATGATATTTACAATTTTTTATGTTGGCCATGAAGATAAACTTTTCTGTGCCTATGAGTCTCACCAGTTCCTGACCCCCAAAGAACCAAAACTGAAACATTGCTGATGTCCCTTCCAGACTCATCTCCCTGATGATACCAGGATGGTGCTACTCCCAATTTTGGAATAGGCTGGAGCAGATGTTTATAGGACAGGAGCCCTGGGGCTGTAGGGGCCCTGACACTTGCAAAGGGCATGAGCACATCTCATTAGCTGTGTTACTTGAGTACTTTAAGAAATGTCAAAGGTTTCCCACCAGGAAAGAACAGAAACTTCCTGGAAGTGTACTAAGGCAGGAGAAGAAACACTGCCCTTCACCTCTACCTGTGTTACCATTATACTCTTCCCCTCTGTGTTTCCATTATACTGTTGTTTCATGACCCTCTTCATTTGGGTGTTTCCACCTCTCCTGTTTAAATGGCCATGTCTAAGAACATCTCTTCACTAGACCAGCTGGCTCTACTCTATGGCCTTCCCATTCTTCCCAGATTTCCTCTTCCAGTTCTTGTCTAATCATTCCACATCAGTTAGCATCTTAATTGTGTTCATATCTATCACAGAATCACCCTTTCTAATGTCTTTATTTAAAACTATTCCTGTAATGAAATCCCTTGTGCATGGTTATGCTCACGTTTCTTGCAGTAGTTCTGTTTCTGGCCACCTGCAACCCAAATTGTTTTTCTCCTAAGTTCTTAAGAATAGAAAATTAGGTCTATTATAAAAGAAATTATTTACTGAATGGCCTTAATCTTAACAGACAAGAGACCTTAAATGGACTCCTTACTGCACAGGATAAATACAAGAAGTACAGATACATAAAAACACAGTGCACAATGAAGATTCCTATATTACAGCCAGTGAAGAAATAGCAGAGATCAGGAGTCAATGTCACGTGCCACCAAAATGATCAGGGAGTATACATGGAACCCTTTCACTCAACTTCCAGAAAAGTAACCACAAAAATGCATCCAGACTTGGGGGATAAGCCCTACCTGTTTGCAGAGACTATGCAGAAGACTTCTGCTTTGTGAGAGTTTTGTGCAATATTTATAGTTTTTAAAATGAATGTATGTCACTCAGGAATTCAAGGCTTATCTCCATTCAGTCTGCTCTCAAGGCAAGATGTTCATGGTCAGCTAGGAATTCCTGGCACCAGAGAGAACTCAGGACAGGACAGATGTCCAGCCTGGGTTATCTCAGCAATTCCTGAGAAGGGGAAGATGCCCTGAATTATGGCCCAGCTGATGGACAGAACAGATGAGCTCTTCTGGGCCATAGGGGAAGTCCTGCTGCAGGAACCTCATGGAACCAAGGGTGTGTTGTGGCATTGTGATGCCTCATGGAACCAAGGAGACCATGGTGACACCAATGAACTTCGTGGAACCAAGGGTCCATTGTGACAATTTGGATCTACAGAGACCATTGTTGAGTGCAGAACCTCATGAACCAATAGTCCATTGTGACAGATCAAGGTCTCACAGAACCACAAAGAGCACTGTGACCCCGTAGGACCCCATTGACCCAAATCTCCACTGTGACAGTTCAAAACCTCATGGAACCAAGGGACATTTGTGACACTGCAAGGCCTCAGGGAGCCAAGGATTGCAAAGGTCTCAAACATTCCTTGCAGGGTTCTGCCTTGGGGAAGGGAAACCTCCTTGGTGGCACCTTGGACTGGCACATACCTGAGGAGTGGGTCTGTTTTCATTGGGGAAAGTTTGGAGTTTCAGATTGCTTGGAAAAAAAAAAAAAAAAAAAGAAACTCCCACTTATTTGGGTGTCAGTTTTCAGAGACTCAATGCGGAAAGGAAAAAGTAAATAACTTTAAAAGACTGAAGCACCTAGAGGCATTGAGCCATTGGCCATTGAGCCCCACTGAGTGCTGTTATTGAGAAAGGCTCTCAAGAGACTAATTAAAGCAGATAACTGGAGGCCATGGTTGCACAAAGTTCTCAGAGACTCCAAGGCAAAAGCAAATTAAAAAAATAAAACAAACTTGCAGTCACTGGGAGCATGAAGGAGCCCCCAGGGGCATTCCTGACCAAGGCTCCCCAGGGACAGGTCCCAGCAGATCCCTGAGGATGTGGGGGGGATGCTGAGGGCAGGAAAAGGGGTGGCAGTGGCCAGCCTTGCTGGGGCTGTGCCAGGAGGCCCCAGTGGCTCAGGACAAGGTGTCTCCTCACAGCCCTTGGTGGCACAGACCCTGCTGTGTCCCAGGGCACCAAGACTTGGCTTCTCTTTGTCCCCACCTGCCATCTCTGCCTTCAGCTCTTGACTCTTATTATGGCTTGAGGACACTTTCTCACCTGTGTTCCTCGATGGGAACCATTAAAACTTTAGGAAACTTTGGAGTTTGATTCTCATTTGGAGTTCTTGAGAGGTTTCCTAACAAACCATGGTCATGCCTTGATTTCCCTCTGGTCTGGTGAAGTTCATTAGGAATATTTTTTATAATAGTTTTGGAAAAATATTTTAAAGTGCATCTTAAAAATATCCATTCCTATTTTAAGGGTGTATTTTACTGCTGTTCTCTTTAAAGCAGAGGTGATCACAGCATTCTGTGATTGATATTGATCCCGGGTCTCTTCTCAGGAGGTCTGGCCTGCTCAGAGAAGCTGTGTCTTGAGCTCTGACCCAGTGTGGGCAACCTTGCTCCTCATTCTCCAACCCCATCCTGTCTGCCCTCTTTCCCCTGGGACCTGTTTTGCTTGGAAAACCGGCAGAGGGATGTGTCTCTTTTCTTATTTTTGATGCAATCTAAACCTCTTAGTTTTCCCCATGGAAAACAGACACACTCCTCAGGTGTGTGCCAGCCCAAGGTGCCACCAAGGAGGTTCAGCGCCGGGGATCAGGGCCTCAGGGCCAGTGCCCGGAGCCGGTGCCATCTTTCCTTTCTGCCTCTAAATCCCGTCATGCCCCGTGGCCCCATAGAGCCCCATTTGGAGCCGAGACTACAATAGCCATCATGCCCCGCGCTCCACAGAACCCCAGTATTCCCCTCCAGATGTCCAATAGATGTCCTCCAGAACCTCCAGGATCCCTAAGTGTGCCCTCAGTGCCCATTTGGGAACCTCCCAAAACATCCCCGAATCCCCTGAATGCTCCCAAGCCCGCAGGTGCTCATTACATCCACTTCTGGAAATTCATCTCTTGCATCTCCAGAGAGCTCAGAGCTCATAACCCAGTCAGTCGCCTAAGAGTCCTGTCCTAAAGAGCCTGGTTAGAGCTCCCCAAGATCCCTCCAAGCTCTCCTGAACTGTACATGTTCCCCCCTGAGGACCTCAAGTTGCCGTTCGTAGGCAAAAGTGTCCCAGCAGTGCCCTCCTGGACCCCAAACTATCTGCAAGATGCACTTCCTGGACTACAGCTCCCATCATGCTGCACGGTTCTAGTAAAATGCCATTCCAGCTGAGACTCCATCCCCCATCATGCTCCGTGCCTCACAGAGAGACATTGCAGTTGCACCTGGAGCTCTCATGATGCTCCACAGCCCCTTTACACAGTATTATACCCGCGCCTACAACTCCCATCATCCCCTGCACGCCAGAGAGTTCCGTTAGTGCACCCCAGTGCCCGCCCGGACCCTGAAGGGTTCCAGATTCTCCTCTGTGACCTCCAAGTGCCTCCCTGGACTCCCAAGTGCAACTCTGAAGCCCAGACCCAAAACTGCCCCAAATGTGCCCCAGAAATGTCTCCCTGGACCCTGAAGTGCCCACCTTGACCCTGTCTGAGAAAAAGTTAGTAATAAAGATGGTAAAATTATTACAAACCTTATGAATTATCTTAAAGAGGGAGAAATAAATAACCAATAGAATTTAATTTTTAATTATGGGATTTGTCTTACTTAGAAACAATGACCTATAATTTATTTGGTTGCTAAGAATATGAAGTTTATTATTATAATTATAAAAATGAGGCTAAAATGCATAGAATAGTAATATTACATCTCAGAAAAATAAAATTTTATTATTTAATAACATTTTTGTTTCAGAGAGAAATTTATGAGGTTTTTTTTATATTTTTGGTTACCAGTCCCAGGTGGGAGATCTCAAGATTTGGTGAGGTTGGGGGTGAAGAGCAGGTTGAACTAACTGGGTCAGTCTGCAATGGGCTCATTCTTCTCTGTGCCCAGAGCTCCTAAGAAGATATTCAGCACCAAGATCACCTGCAGAATGCTTCTATCAATTTATCTCTGAAATGAAAAACAGAAAACCATTCCCTAAAATAAATAAAATAAAGTAAAATAAAGTCATGAGATGCACTTTCAAATCTTCCTCCTTAACAGACCTCCAAACTTAGTCCAAGCATCTCCACAAGCCCTGGAGACTTGATGACAATTCAAAGAAGACAAAGAGATCCTGCAGGCTTTTTGCATTTTAAGGTTCCCCACAGTAGATTTGGAGCTGGATCAAGGATCTCTTTTGCTATCCTCAGCCTGCACTGCACTGAGCACCGAGCTCCTTTGTTCTTCCACAGTATTCATGTGCTTGAAGCCTCCAAACCCCATCTTGGGAGATCTCTGGGCCCTCTCCAATGTGGTGGCAAATCAAAACATTTTGCTCATCATCTACAAAAGAAGCCAAGGCAGCAAGACCTGTCTGTTCTGATAAATTTTTTCTGGGTGTAATCCTTGGATAGATGCAATTTTGGACATAGAAACCACATTTTGGCCATTGATGCCTGGGTGAGAAAGATAGTTCTTTTCCACTGGAAGGAGAGCACTGAGCCCCAGTGGTTTGCAGTAGGTGAGAGAGAACCTGCAGGAGGTCAAGGCCAGCCTGAGCTGTCTGTCCTGGCAGATTTTAGCTGGAAGAAACATTTGCACATAGTGATTTTTTTAGGGGGAGCACCAATTTAATCTTTGGGCACCTGGAAAGGGAGGTGGTTCTTTTCTATAGGATTGGAAGCACAGGGTCCCAGTGCTTCAAGGGCTGATGAGAGGCAGCCCTCGATGCACAAGGGTCAGCTGGACCTTTCAGGTGGTCCACGGGAGTCCAAGCCAGCCAGATCTGGTTCCATCTCCTCTTGGCTCCGCAAGGCCCCTCAGTGTCACAATGGCCCCTTGCTTCCACGAGGCCCTGCAGGCTCACAATGGGCCTTTTATTCTGTGCGACCCCACAGTGTCACAATTGTCTTGATGATTCCATGGGGCCTGACAATGCCACAATGATCTCCATAGACCCACGGTGCCCTGCAGGATCACAACAGCTCTTTGGCTGCACGAGGCCCTGTAATGCAGCAATGGCCTCTTGGTTCCACACAGCCCTGCTGCTTCACACCGGTGCCTTGGGACCCTTCAGCCCAACAGAGCTACAGTGATGTCCTTGGATCCAGAAGGCCCTGGAGTATCACAATTTTCCCTTGGTTCCTTGGGGTCCAGCTCTGTAACATGAATCCTTAGTTCCATGGGGCTCTGTAGTGTCACAATGGACTCCTTCGTTCCATGGAGTCTCAAAGTGTCACAACAAACCATTGATTCCATGAGACCCCACAGTGTCACAAAAGCCCCTTGGTTCCGAGCCTGACAGCGACACTACGGTATCCTTGTTTTCATAAGGCTCCGAAATGCCACAATGAGCCTTTGGTTTCACAAAGCCTCCAATTGTAAAAATGGTCTCCATGGTTCCATGAGGCCGTGCTGTGTCACAATGGACCCTTGGTTCCAAGATGCCCCATAGTGTCACAATGGTCTCCTTAGTTTGGAGTGTGAGAATGCCCTCTTGGTCCTTTGGAGCTCATAGTGCTGCTCTTGTGCCCTTGGTTCCATGAAGCCCTGCAGTACCCCAGTGTTCCTTTGGTTCCACTCGGCCTCAAAGTTTCATCATGATCTCCATGGTGTAATGGTTGGTCCGAAGTTTCCCTGATCTGCCTCACGACCATACAATATCAGAGATTAAGATCCTGAGGACCCCTTTGGACATCGCTTTGGACACGAGTCCTGGCTGGCTGAGGTGAATGCTTGCCAAGGGACTCTTTTTCAAGCGTGCTTGCTGCTAGCCATGGTACACTGCTCTCGCACAGTGTGCTGACTATAGTGTCCTGTTCCTGCACCTCTTTCCCGGAGCAACGGTCTCTGCACACAATAGTCCATAAATCTCCCCACCTTTTGGCCAGAGGCCACTCGCTTTGGAAAAGGGACTATAAAAGATGACTTTCTGAAAAAGATTTTTGAGATCTCCCCACAGAAGACAAGTCTTTTGGCTGGACCATGAGGACACCGTGTCTATTGCCAGGTCTACTAGGATGTTTATTTCTATTGGTTAAACACAAGGATGCATCTCATCTGTTGCTAGCTATTCCTCATTACACCCCCCCCCCCCCCCGCCCCAGTCTCTTTACTTTGTTTCCTTTATATCTCTTCTCTCTATTGCAAAAACTGAGTTGCTGGCACTCAAAAAAGGCGCAATTCTGTTGCTGTTGAATAAAAACTTTAGTCCATTTTTTGTGTGTTTTTTGCACCCTGAGTTCGAACAAGCCATCATGACTTCGGCTTTTGTTGAGGAGATCACAACACATGGTTTCATGAGCCTCTGCTGTGTCAGAATGGCCTCCTTGGTTCCATGATGCCCTGTACTGTAACAAAGCTCTCCTTGGTTCCACGATTTCACATTGGCCCCTTCGTCCCATGGAGCCCCACACTGTCACTGTGGTTCCCTTTGTTCCATGAGGCCCTGCTGTGCTACAATGACCCCAATGGTTGCAATGGTCTCCATCAAGACTCTCTACAACTGCCTGAACAGAGGTTGCAGTCATGTGGGGATCGGTGTCTTCTCCCAAGCAACCACTGATAGAACAAGAGGACACAGTCTTAAGACGAGCCAGGGGCAGTTTAGGTTTGACACCAGAAAAAATTTCTTCACTGAAAGAGTGATTGGGCACTGGAATCTTCTGCCCAGAGAGGAGTGGAGTCACCGTCCTTGGAGGAACTTCAAAAGAGACTGGGCATGTCACTCAGAGCGATGATTAAGTTGATGAGGTGACGTTAAGTCATAGGTTTGACTTGATGATCTCCAAGGTCTTTTCAAACCTTGTGAATTCTGTGATTCTCTTTCACATAAATCTCCATTGTTCCATGAGGCCCTAAAATGTCACTATGGACCTTTGGTTTCATGAGTCCCCACAGTGTAACAATGGACCCTTTGTTCCATGAGGTTCCTCAGTGTCCCAATGGCCTCTTTGGATTCACAGTGCCACAATGGCCCCTTGTTCACAATGGACTTCTGATTCCTTGAGCTTTCATACTCCAAGCCACAGTTCTGCAGTGTCACTATGGACCCTTTGTCCCATGAGGTTCTGTAGTATAACATGCTCACTGTGAGGTTCTGCAGTGTCACAATGGACTCCTTGGTTCTGTGAGGCCCTGGAGTGTCACAATGCACCCACGCCTGCAGGAGGGAGGTTCCACAGTGTCACGATGGCCTCCTTGGATGTGCAGTATAACAATGGACATTGGATCCATGAGGCCTTTCTCTATCACAATGGACTTTTGCTTCCATGAGGACTCTCAGTGCCACAATGCTCTCCTTGGATCTGCAGTGCCACAATGGACCATAGGTTCCATGTGGCCCCACTCCATCAAAACGGATTTTGGTTCCATGAGCTCCCACAGTGTCAAATGGCCACTTTGTTCCTTGAGGTTCCATAGTATCACAGTCAACTCCTTGGTTCTGTCAGGCCCTGCTGTCACTAGATCTCCAAAATTTCAGAATAAGATCCCTTAACACTAATTTGGTTATAAAGAGTGCATCATTTTTTCAGGGCTCAGGTCCAATGTGGGATAACACCTAACCTAACATAGATACAATATTCTAAGGGTGTTATCTTACTTTCAGTCACTACATGTGTATTAAAATTTGCTCATTTCCATAAAACCTACCTCAAGTCCCCAGGTTCCTTCCTTGTTTTTTCTCTCATTTCACCCTTGAGCCAGATGCCTTCATCTTGTCTACCAACTGTCCCTGCAGGGAAAGCATCCCCTGCATGCCTTGCTCCTGTGCTAAAAGTACACAGGCACAGTAAAAGTTGAATTAAACCTCTTGGTATCAAGGCCAAGGCTTTGTGTAGCCAGGAAGAAGCAGGCAGGAGACAGAGCTGTCAGTAAAGGAAGGGGCCAGCGAGGTGGGGCAGCTGGGGGATAACGACAGCCTGCAGGGACAGAGGCGCAGGACATGGACACCGTAGGACAGCCTGGGCTGCAGAGGGGTCAGAGATGGCAGCAGCTGAAAGGCCCTGCCAGAGCCAACTGCTGCAGCACTTGGGCCATGGCTGCTGGCCCTGGGCCTGAGGCCAGCAGGGGACAAGTGAGCCTTGCTGTGCTGGGGCCTCATTGCCTCCTTGTCCCTACTCAGCAGCTTGGCAGGGGCTGCCCCATGGTCCTGCCCTTGGCATTGCACATCCCCAGAGCCCAGTGCCCCGGGAAGAGCCCTGAGCAATGAGGGAGGGACAGGATGTGCCTTGCCAGGGGCTGGGGTTCAGCCCTTGGCCTTTTGTATTCCTGAATCGCATCCAGGTTTGCCTAGCATTAGAGACACTTTTGCCTCGTTTGTCTCCACTTGTCATCAGTGCCACCAGAGTTCTGCTCAAATTGGAACTTGGGGACACTTTGTCAGTCGGGTCCCTCAGTGGGACCCATTAAAACTTCAAGAAACTTTGGAGTTTTAATCTTGCTTTGAGTTCTTGAGAAGTTTTTTGAACATTCTCTAAGGGACTGAGTCTAATGACCCTCTCAGGGCTTTGATGGTGTTTACATCAAAGTCCTCGTGCTGTGTCTGTGCTGCTGAGCTTGGCTGGGCTCCTGACAGAGATGATGATCCTGGTAATCAAGAAGTGCTTCAAAAAGACATTTCTTCTGTGGAGCAGTTCCTCTTCCAGCCCAGCAGGGCTGAGAGCACTGCCTGCAGCCACCCTGGGCAAAGGTGAGAGGAATAGAGAGCTCCAATCAATAAGGGCTGGGAATCTGCTCAAAAGTGACTGGGGCGGAATCACTCCCAGCCCTTGACACAGAAAGCATCTGGCTGCATTGTCATGCAGCTGCAGCTCCTGCAGAGATCTCCTAAAGCTGGAACATCACAATGCCTACAGACTCTGTGAGTACATTCTCTGATTCTCTCTTGTGTGGAGCAGCCAGGGGTGCCCAGGGCTGTGCTGCAGAGAAGGGTTCTGCATCCCAGGGCACTGTGCTGGGGCAGGGACTCTGCTGCCAGCCAGGGACAGCTCCCAGCCAGCCCTGGCACCTGCCCACAGCACTGGGGGACAGGATTGGGTGGAAGAAAGAGCTGGTATGGCTTGGAAGTGTTCTCCTTGCATGGTGAGGATGCTGCATTGTACAGGACTGCTACTCCCAGCATGACATTTACCTTCAGAACATTTCCAAGTAGATGATATAGGGAGCACAGTGAGACAGAGGCTGCATAAAAGGGAAAATCCTGATTTTATAATTTACTTCTCTGTGTTGTTTGGATAGGAAATTGCACACAGATATTCATCTCTCTGTTTAGGTTGAGAAAAATAAAAATTTCATTCAAGTCTGAATAAAGCAGGCAAAGGAAGAAATCAGCACAGGGTCCCTTACAGGCAGCATGAGTGTCTCTTTTCCAGCCTCCTCTGGGTTGCTCTGATGTTGCCATCAGAGGCTACAGAGGCAGAGCTGACCCTGAGCAGTGCCCTGTGCTGGGAGGGGTCTGCAGGGCAGAGCTGAGTCCTCAGGGCTGGGCTGGGCTCTGGCAGCTCTGGCAGCCCTGGCACAGGAATGCAGCTGCTGGCAGGGACAGCTCCAGGCAGCAGAGCCCTGGGCAGACAGTGGGGTGAAAGTGCCACAGAGTTGTGCTGGAATATTTAAAGTCCTCTCCAAACTGAACTATTCCATGATTACCTTTTTTACAGGTCCCCATGCCAAGACACAGCAAATGTCCAATAGCAGCTCCATCAGCCACCTCCTCCTGCTGGCACTGGCAGACACACGGCAGCTGCAGCTCCTGCACTTCTGCCTCTTCCTGGGCATCTCCCTGGCTGCTCTCCTGGCCAACGGCCTCATCATCAGCACCGTAGCCTGCGGCCACCACCTGCACACCCCCATGTTCTTCTTCCTGCTCAACCTGGCCCTCACTGACCTGGGCTGCATCTGCACCACTGTGCCCAAAGCCATGCACAATTCCCTCTGGGGCACCAGAAACATCTCCTACTCAGGATGTGCTGCTCAGGTTTTATTCTTAGAGTTCTTCCTTGGAACACAGTATTCCCTCCTGACCATCATGTGCTATGACCGCTACGTGTCCATCTGCAAACCCCTGCACTACGGGACCCTCCTGGGCAGCAGAGCTTGTGCCCACATGGCAGCAGCTGCCTGGGCCAGTGCCTTTCTCAATGCTCTGCTGCACACGGTCAATACATTTTCCCTGTCCCTGTGCCATGGCAATGCCCTGGGCCTGTTCTTCTGTGAAATCCCACACATCCTCAAGATCTCCTGTTTTAAATCCTATCTCAGGGAACTTGGGCTCATTGCTGTTAGTGCCTGTTTAGGAGTCATATGTTTTGTGTTCATTGTTTTCTCCTATATTCAGATCTTGAGGGTTGTGCTGTGGATCCCTTCTGAGCAGGGACGGCACAAAGCCTTTTCCACCTGCCTCCCTCACCTGATTGTGGTCTCCCTGTTCCTCAGTACTATTATGTTTGCTCACCTGAAGCCCCCCTCCATCTCCTCCACATCCCTGGATCTGGCAGTGTCAGTTCTGTACTCTGTGGTGCCTCCAGCCCTAAACCCTCTCATCTACAGCCTGAGGAACCAGGAACTCAAAGCTGCAGTGTGGACACTGATGACTGGCTGCTTTCAGGAACATTAAACTACTGGCCATTTTCTGCAAAACACTTGTAAAAAAAGTCATCTTCGGTACTTTTTAATTTTTATTGGGTTTTTTTCTTTTGATTTAGTTTCTTCATACATTCCAGAAAAAAGAGCCATCCTTTTGGCATTTCCTATTTTGTTTCTCACCACCTTCCCTGTGTTCTCAGTTTGTGTCAATAAGGAGCTGTGCTCTTGGTGGCTTTAAACAAATTAAAGGATCTCTCCCTCCAAGAAAATTTTCGCCAGAGATCCCCTTTTTTTTCCTTCTCTGGAGGTGCAGCAGCAGTCTGTGTGCAGAGCTGGGGCAGATCAGTGCTGGCACAGCCGCTGTGCCCAGCAGCAGCACTTGGTGTTTCCAGGGCTGTTCCCATGTCACTGCCCTGCTGTGCTCCTGCCCCTTGTGTTGCTGCAGGGCCTGAGTGCTCTCGGGGCTGGGCAGTGCCCTGGGGGTGGCAGTGCCGGGGCTGCAGCAGGGACAGGCCATGGGCACTTCTGGGGCAGTGCTGACACCTCAGGGCAGGGCCTGGGGGCTCCAGGCTCCTTGGCCAGGCTCTCTCCAGAACACTTGGCCAGGTCAATGCTGCCAGAGAAAACTCTTGTGAGCAGCCCCAGGTTGGCCGTGGGCAGGCTGGGGGTAAACAGCATGGCTGGTGCTCTGCAAGGTCCCTGCAAGGGGGAGACCCTGGCAAGGAGCAGCAGCCCTGGGGGCTGATCCATCCCCACTGCGCTGGACAGCCCAGGGCAGCGTCCCAGAGCATCCTCATGCACCTGCAAACAACATACCCCCTCTGCATCCCTGGCCTCTCCCCCAGCTCACACAGGTGCCGCATCCTTGCAGGCACAGACATGGCAGCACTGGCTGAGGAGCCCCTGTTTGCACTGCACAGAGCAGGCGTCTACACCCCCATGGTGCTGCTGTGGGGAGATGGAGCTGAGTGAACACAAATGCCATCAGCCCCTGGGGCCAGCAAGGGCTGGGGATGGGAGGGAAACCACTCAGGTTTGTCGTGGCCTCTGAGTCAGCCAGAAAGTTTGTTTTCAGGAGCTGTGATTTTCCTGTCCCACTGCAAACGTTGTTGCTCAGATCCAGGGCTGCCTGGCAGCCACACTCACACAGCTCTGAGCATTTCCTTTACTTGACCTTTGTTCTCTTTACTCTTTTTAGTTCGAGATTTCTTCCTATTGCCCAATTTTCTAACCTCCCCTCTATACAGCCCATCCCTGTTTGTCCTTTCCTCTCTGGACCCCGTTTTCAGTTCTTGAGTTGGCATCATGGGAACATCCCATAGGAAGCTGGATCATCCTACAAGTGCTTCAGGAATTGTCTGCAGGGTCCTCCAGTGCCTTGTGCTGCTCCCTTGCCACAGGCACCACAGGCCAGGAGGCACATCTGGGCTGCTGTGTCTGGGTGTGGGGCTCCCTGTTGTGGGCAGTGAGGAGGGGCTGGAGAGCCTCTGCAGGACTGACAGGATGTGCTTTGGGGCTGTGAGGAGAAGCTGAATGACCTGGGTTGCTGGTCGTTGTGAAGAGGGTGCTCAGAGCTCAACCTGAAACTTCTCCAGGAGTGGTTTCAAAGAATCATGGAATCAGCCAGTCTGGAAAATACCTTGGAGATCATCAAGTCCAACCAGTGCCCTGACACCACCTTGTCCTGCTGAGCTTTCTCGTCTCCAGGATAAACATCCCCAGCTCCCTCAGCCACTCCTCACAGGTCTTGTGTTCCAGACCCCTCAGCAGCCTTGTCGCCCTTCTCTGGACATGCTCTAGCTTCTCCGTATTTTTCCTAAATTGGGGACTTCCAAGAGTCCCTGCAGGGGAAAAACGGTCCCTTGATTCCGTTGGCGTCAGGCTGTCACAAGGTTCTCCTTGGTCCCACAGTGTCACAATGGCCCCTCGGTTTCACAAGGCCTTGCAGTGTCATAGTGGCCTCTGTGGTTCCACAAGGATCCAGAGTGTCACAATGGACTCCTTGCTTCCATGTAGCCCCACAGTGTCACAGTGGCCCCTTGGCTCTGTGGTGCCGTGTCATACACAGTGTCACCATGGTCTTCTCAGTTGCACAAGACCCTGCAGTGTCACAATATCCCCTTGTTTCCCCAGGGCCCTGCAGTGTAACAATCATCACAGAATCACCCAGGCTAGAGAAGACCTTGGAGAGCATCAAGTCCAACCTGTGACCAACACCACCTTGTCACCCAGACCATGGCACTAAGTGCCCCATCCAGTCTATCCTGAAACTCTTCCAGGGATGGTGACTCACCCACCTCCCTGGGCAGCCCAATGCAATGCCCAATCACCCTTTTTGTGAAAACTATTTCCTAATATCCTCACTAAACTTCCCCTGGTGCACTTAATGGTTGTGTCCTATTTTCCTGTCACTGGTCCCTGGCAGAAGAACCCTACCCCCACCTCGCTGCATCCTCCTGTCAGGGAGTTGCAAAAAGTGATGAGGTCTCCCCTGAGCTTCTTCCAGGATAAACATCCCCAGCTCCCTCAGCTGCTCCTCACAGGTCCTGTGTTCCAGACCCCTCACCAGCCTTTTTTGCCTTTGTCTCCTCCAGCCTCTCCATGTCCTTTCTAAAGTGGGGGGGCTCAGAACTGAACACAGCACTCAAAGCATGACCTCACCAGTGCAGAGTCCAGTGGGAGAATCACTGCCCTGGTCCTGCTGGCCACACCACTTCTGATCCATAGGAGTCCCAGGGCTTGGATGAGGGAAATGCTGGGAAGGGGGTGGGGACAAAGCGTTATTGATTGTCAGCCATGAATGATGATTTTCATATCTATTCTGACTGCATTAGAAGGTGCTGGATGTCAATATCAATTGGACATTGATTACATCCATCTCTAAACAGGAAAAAAACCTGTAACAGGATAAACTAGTTTTATCCTCTTTGTTTTCACTATAGTATATTCACTTGGAATACACTTCTGAAATCTGATTAGCCACAGAAGTTTTGAAAACTGAAATTATTCCCAGGGGCTTTTCTTGTTTGGGTGTTTTGAAAAAATGTTTATCACCATTTGTTGCTGAATTCCTGAACTGAATAGCTCAAGAAAGAAGAGGCCTCTGGGGCAGTAAAATTCATCAGCAGGCTCCAAGTGTCTGAGGATCCATCCTCATCAGATCAGCAACGAACAGAAATGGGCACAGCTTTGTGGTTGCCCCAGCTCTGGGATGGCCCTGGGCCTGGAGCAGGAGCAGCTCTGGAGGGCCCCAAGGTTGGGGCTGTTGTGCTGTCCTGGGCAGATGGGATGGCAGCAGGGGCTGCAGAGCTCTCAGGAGCTCAGGGAGAGGGGAACAGGGCACACAGGGAGCTTTCTTTTGCCTTGGCCAAGCACCTTGCCCATGGCTGGGGCTGAGTCCTGTCTGAGCTGCAGCTGCTGCTGTGCCCTTGCCAGGGGCTGAGGCTGTGGGGCCACTGCCCAGAGCCCCCTGCCCTGAGCAGAGCTGTGGGGCCAGAGCCGGCTGGGCTGTGCTGGGGAGAGGCCCTTGGTGCTGCACAGAGCTCAGGGCAGCTGGCACAGCTTGCAGGGAGCTGGGCTGGCCTTAGAAAGCCTGCCAAAGACACCATTAGTGTCCATCTCAGCCTGGCTGAGCGTGCAGGGGCAGGACTCAGCCCAGCCCTTGTGGGGAAGGCATTGGGAACAGGCAAGTGGCCCAGAGAGGAGGCTGCTCTGTGCCCTTGGTGGCATGCACAGAGCAGGGAGGGGCCCAGGACATTTGTCAGCACCAGCCTCTGTCCCCAGACATTGCCAGCCCTGGCTGTTGAGCCCAGGTCTGCCCTGGGATGAGTTTAGCTGTGGCCCAGCTCCATCATCCTGAGGGGTTCAGGGCCTGTTCCCAGCCATGGCCAGTCCTGCCCGGCCTCTCTGCTGGCCCAGAGCCTGGCAGAGCCTGGGGTAGGGCTGTCAGTGCAGCCCACAGGTGCCACGGGCTGTGCAGGAGCTGGCAGAGGCTGCTCAGAAGGGAGGCCATGGGGCACAGAGCCCCAGGTCTGCTGTGGGCACCTTGGCTTCACCTCCAGCTCCAGCTCCAGAGGAGATGTGATAGATGGGAGCAGAAACAAATAACTCATGATGGATTCTTTATTGTGTTGGCTTATGCAGGTGACTTGCATCCATAAGTAGAGGAGGTGTTTCGTGTCACATAACACTGGCAGAATGAAAAGAATAAAATTATTTAGCTGAAAAATTATTTCATGCATAATACACCATGAAGAAAAAAAGGCGCATATGATCAGAGGAGCATCTGAATTTTTCAGAGGATGAGAGACGCATTGATGTTCTAGTAGTCAAACTTGCTCAAATACTTTCCTTAGGGCTTCTTTTAGATGAGAGGTGACCACTAGAGACCACAAGTAGCCAGAGATATCTGTCCCATCCTGGCCAATTTTGTCTGGAGAACCTTTTCATATAGGGAATTTTTCAGGGGGAAGTGTCAGTTTTGGCCATGGGCACCTGATAGTACAGATGGTTCTTTTCCATTGGAAGGAAACCACGGGGCTCCAGTGCTTCAAGGGCTGATGATAAGAAACCCTTGACTCATGAGCATCAGTCAAATTTTCCAGGTGACCTCTGGGAGGACCAGACCAGCAGATCTGTTCCATGTCCTGTTGGTTCCACGAGCCCTTCAGTGTCACCTTGCTTCTGCAGTGTCACAATGTCCCCTTGCTTCCATGAGGCCCCACAGTGTCACAATGTCCCCTTGGATCCATGGTACCCTGCAGTGTCACAATGGTCTCCATGGTTCCTTGATGTCCCCATAATGTCACCATGGTCTCTATAGGAAGGAAACAACTGAGCCCTAGTGTTGCAGGGGCAGATGAAAGGCAGTCATCAGATGCACTGCGACAGCCAGACTTGATGGTATTGGCAATTTTGTCTGGCAACCATCTCCAGATATATGGAATTTCAGAGGCAGAATACCAATTTTGGACATTAACACCTGGAGGAGAAACAGTTCTTTCCCATAAGATGGAAAGAATGGAACACTGGTGTTTCAGAAGCAGATGGAAGGCAGCCATCAGAGGCGAAAGGTATGAGAGTCCATCTGAGCCTCTCATCTGTTTCTGCCCAATCACCGTCCCCTGAGGCCTGCGCTGGCCAGGGATGGGAGGAACGCCAAGTGACTGTTCCGCAGGTGGTGCCTACCAGGACTGGTTTCTCGTGACAACTAGTCACGGGGCACCTACTCAACAAAGCTCCCACAGATGGAAGAACAATGGACTGGTCCGGTATGGGTTGTCCTGCGTTTGTCCCTAACGTCAAAGACAGTTTGGTGTGCCTTGAAGCGTCCTGTTTCCACCTGATCCTCAGGGTAACGAGCTCCACATACAAGAGTCCATAAATCTTCCCACCTTTTGGCCAGAAGCCACTCACTTTGGGAAAGGACTATAAAAGTGACTTTCTTAAAGGAGACCCCTTGAGATCTCCCTGGACAGCAACAGACATCTATTGGCTGGTTCCACAATGATTTATCTGCCCGTCTTGGTAGCTATAATCCCGATCCCGCTTCCTTTCTTTCTTTCTATCTCTGTCCCACTATCGCATTTTGGTTGACACTAAATAAAGTGCATTTCTGTAGAAGTAAACTGGTTTTGTCCCCTGCTGAGTCTTTTATGCTCTGAAATCCCTAAAAGAACCAGTCACAACTCCAGCTTGGGTTGGGCAGACCGTTACAAAAGGCAGCCTGAATTCTGTCCTGGCAACTTTTGTTGGAAAGTAACCCTCGGATACACAGAATTTTGAAGGTGGAATCCCAATTTTGGCCATTTCTGCATTGATAAGAGATTTGGTTCTTTTCCATAGGAAGGAAAGCAGTGAGCCCCAGTATTTCAAAGGCAGAAAAGAAGAGAGGTGGCTCCTGGGAGGCCAAGCCAGCCAGACCATTTTGTCCTAGCAGCTTTTGCCTGGGAGAAACTTTTTGGACATACAGAATTTGGGAGACAGAATCCCAGTTCTGACCATAGACACCTTTTAAGAACCACCATTCTTTTCCATTTGAAGGAAAGCACTGAGCCCCAGTGTTTCAAAAGCAGGGGAGAGGCAGCCTTCAAGAGGCCAAAGACAGCCAGACCTGTCTGACCTGGCAGCTTTCACTTGGGAGAAATCCATGGATGTACAGAGTTTTGGAGGTGGAATCCCAATTTTGGCCATGGACACCAGGTCGAGGTGAATTTTTTTTTCATAGGAAAGAAAAGTGTGAAGCCCGAATATTTTGGTAGAAAATGAGGGGTGAGCACCATAGGCCAAGCCAACCTGACCTGTCTCTCCTGGCACCTTTCATCTGGGGCAATTCTTGGACATAGGGATTTTTGGAGGTGCAATATCAATTCTGGCCATGAGCGGCTGGCATGGAAGGAGAGTTATTTTCATTAGGAAGGAAAGCACCGAGCCCCAGTGTTTTAAAATGCAGATGAGAGCCAGCTGTCAGGAAGCCAAGGCCAGCCAGACTTGTCAGTCATGGCAGCTTTTGTCTTGGAGTTATCCTTGGATATAAGGAATTCTGGAAGTGGAATCCCAAATTTGGCCATGGATGCCTGGATGTCAATGGTGTTTTTTCCTCATATGAAAGAAAAGCACATGGGTCCCAGTGTTTCAAAGGCAGATGAGAAGTGGCCCCTGGGAAGCCAAACCAGCCAGATCTGTCTGTCCTGACAGATTTCATCTGGGAACAATCTTTGCATATAAGGAAATAAGGAGAAGGAATCCAAATTTTGTCCATGGCTACTTCAACGAGAAGACGGTTCTTTTCCACAGGAAGGAAATCACAGAGCCCCAGCACTTGATGGGCTGATGAGCAACAGCCCTTGACATGCCAAGGTCAGCCAGACCTGTCAGGTGATACCCAGGAGGGCCAGTCAGCCAGACCTGTTTCATGTTCCCTTGGTTCCACGGGGCCCCAAAGTGTACCAGTGTTCTCCTTGCTTCCATGAATTCCATCTAGTGTCACAATACTCTCCCTGTTACAACATTCTCCTTGTTGCAATGTTGTCCTTGCTTTTGCAGTGTCACCATGGACCCTGGGCTCCATGTGGCACTGCTGTGTCACATGGTTCCTTGGTTCTACAGGCCCCATGGTTTTATCACTGACCCTTGGTTCCATGAGATCTAGAGTTTCACAATGGTCCCCCTGATTTCATGAGGCACCAAAGTGTCACAATGGTCTCTTTGGTTCCATGAGGTTCCATGATGTCTCCACGGTGTCCCTGAACCTGTATTGTCACAAATGACCCATGGCTCCATGAGGTTCCAGTGTCACCATTGTCGCTGTCAGAGGCTGGATGAGATCAATGTCCCAGACACCTCGGGATGAGCTGTCAGTCCGTCACACACTGGGCTGGTGCTGACCCAGGCTCTGATTGCCTGAGCAATCACAAGTCCCACCTGGAGAGAGGCCCACGAAGGCCCAGGGGCTCAAAACACGAAGCAGGCTCTGAGCCGATGGTGTGTACCCTGACTTCTGCTGGGGTCTGTGTCTCACCCACACTGGAACCCTACGAGCTGGCAGCCATGTGTATCTTTCTACAGAACTTCTGTCTCTCTCTCTTTCCTGTCCTTCTAATGCTCTTTACATCAAAGAGTTTTGTGTACCTCAATTATTTAAGTGTTTGAAGGTTTCTAAGGTTTAATGGGCTAAGCTATTCAAGATGTTATGATACGTGTTTTTACGTTAAATTAGACATCTCAATACATAATTTTCCAAAGTTCCTTGATTTTCTGTACTTTGTCAGCAAAATTTTTTTGCCATTTTGACCTCTTGAGTATACCTGGCTGGGTTTTCTCCTGTGCACCAAGCTCAAGTAAAGGAACCTTTGGTGATCCCCAGCATTTCAGTGTTCTGGTGTGTCACAGGCCCTCAGACCCACAATGGCCTCTTGTTTCCATGAGGCCCTGCTGTGTCACACTGGCCCTTGGTTCCATGAGCATCTGGAGTGTCACACAGGGTGATGCCATTTGTCCTTTCTGCCCCTCCCATCCCACTGCCCCAGGAACAGCCCCGAGCCACCCGTGAGGGACAGGCCCTGCTGGGCCAGGCCTGGGCTCAGCCCTTGGCCTTTCTGCTGCCTCCAACCAGCCCAGGCCTTGCTCAGCATTGCATTTACTGCTCACAGCCTTTGGCTCCTGCAATCCTGCTCTCACCAGTCCCTGGGGAGCCTTTAGTAGTCCTGTCCTCAGTGGGGCCACTGATGCTCCAAGGGACTTGGAGTTTTTCTTCTGACTCCTTGAGCAACTTCTTAAACCTTCTCTCAGTGACTGAGGCTCCTGGACTCAGCCCCAAATCCACCATTGGGATCATTAAAATGCAGAAAGCCCTCAGGAAATCTTTGTTTTCCTTCAATAGTCTTCAAGTCTCCAGGGCTTGTGGAGATGCTTGGAGTCAGCTTGGAGTTTTCTTAAGGAACAAGATTTCAAAGTGCATCCCATGACTTTACTTTACTCAAGGGAATGTTTTTCTACTTTTCAATTCAGGAAGTGATAGAGACATTTCCCAAGTGATTTGAATTCTGAATGTCTCCTCAGGAAGTCTGGGCAGATTTAAGAAAGAGCCTCTTGTGGGCTGACCCTGTTTGGACAGCCTGCTTCTCACTCCTATCATAGCCATGTCATGATGTATCCTACCTGGGACTGACAACCTAAAACATAAAAATACCCCTCATTAATTACTCTTTATAATAAAAATATTATTAAATTTTAGAATTATAATTTTATTATTTATAATATTACTATTCTGTATTTTTATAACCTAGACTTTATTTATAATAAAAAACTTTACATAATTAGAAAGCAAAAAAATTATTGGTCATTGCTTTTAAGTAGCACAATTTCCTTCATTCATTAATTAGGCTCTATTGGTTCATTAGTTCTCCCCTTTTAAGATAATTCATAATGTTATAGTCCTTTTTTAATCTTTTTTATCATCTTTTTTTCCAGACAGGGTCAGTGTGGGCACTTTGGGGTTCTGGGAGACATTGCTGCGGCATACTCAGGGCAGTTTTGGGTCTGGGAAAAGAATTTAGAGGGACAGGAGGACACTTGGGGGCATTGAGTTGGCACTAGGAAAGAATTTGGGGATCCTGAGGGTAAGTCTGGGCTTTGAACTGGCTCTTGGGTTCTGTAAGGGGGCTCTCTGGGGCACGGGGTATGATGGGAGTTGTAGGAGCAGGTATAATACAGTTTAATGGGGCCGCAGAGCATCATGGTTATTCCAGGCGCAGCTGCAATGTCTCTCGGTGGAGCACGGGGCATGATGGGAGATGAAGTCATTGCTTGAATAACACTCTATGGCACAACAAAGCATGATGGGAGCTGTAGTCCCGGAAGTGGTTCTAACTGAGCATTTGCAAGGTCTGGGAGGGCACTTGGGGGACACTTTTGCCTCTGAATGGTTACTTCAAGCCCTCAGAGTGGAGTGTATACAGTTCGGGAGTACTTGAGGGGAGCTTGGGGAGCTCTAACCAGGCTCTTTAGGGTACGGGGCATGGCAGCAGTTTTAGTAACAGGACTGTGTTATGAGGTGCTCTGAGCTTGCAGGGGATGGCAGGAGATTAATTCCCAGAAGTGGCTATAATGGGCATCTGTGGGCTTGGGAACTTTCAGGGGATTCGGGGATGTCTTTGGGAGGTTCCCAAATGGGTGCAGAGGGGACACTTAGGGATCCTTGGAGTTTCTGGAGAACATCTATTGGACATACGGGGGGAGATACCGGGGTTCTGTGGAGCGCGGGGCATTACGGGTATTGTAGTCCTGGCTCCCGAGAGGCTCCATTAGGCCGCGGGGCATGATGGGAGTTACAGACAGAAAGGAAAAATGGCACCAACACCAGGCACCAACCCTGAAGCACTGATCCCCGTTGAGGGGCTTCCTTGGTGGCACCTTGGGCTAGCACACACCTGAGGAGTGTGTCTGTTTGCACTGAGGAAAATTAGGAGTTTAGGATTCAAAAAAAAAAAACAAAACAAAACAAAACAAAACAAAAAAAACCCCACACTTTTCATAACAAACCGATTTTCCAAGCAAAGCAGGTCCCAGGTAAGTGAGGAGAGACAGGATGGGGTTGGGGAATGTGTAGCAAGATTGTCCACACTGGGTCAGGCCTCAAGGCACAGTTTCTCTGTGCTTCTGTCACCTCCTGAGGAGAGACCCTGGAACAATATCAATCACAGAATGCAGCAATCATGTCTGCTGTAATGAGAAAAGTACTAAAATACACCCTTTAAATGGAAATGTGTATTTCTCAGAATCTTATTGAAATATTTCTCCATAACCATCATAGGAAACCTTCCTAATGAACTGCACCAGACCAGAGGGAAATCAAGGCAGAGCCATGGTTTGTTAGGAAACCTCTCAAGAAATCCAAGTCAGAATCAATCAAACTAAAGTTTCCTAAAGTTTTAATGGGTCCCACTGAGGAACAGGAGTGAGAAAGTGTCCCCAGGACTCAATCGGAGCTGAGAAATTGAGGCAGAGATGACAGGTGGGGACAAAGAGAAGCCACGTCTTGGTGCTCTGGGGCACAGCAGGCTCTGTGCCACCAAGGGCTGTGAGGAGACACCTTGTCCTGAGCCACTGGGGCCTCCTGGCACATCCGCATCAAGGCTGGGCACTGTCACCCCTTGTGCTGCCCTCAGCATCCCCCCACATCCCAGGGGACTCAGGGATCTGCTGGGACCAGTCCCTGGGGAGCCTTGGTCCGGAATGGCCCTGGGGGTTCCTTCATGCTCCCAGGGACTGCAGGTTTTTCCAAGGACTTTGGGTTTTGCTTTTGCCTTGGAGTCTCTGAGAGTTTTGTGCAATCATGGCCTCCAATTATCTGCTTTAATTAGTCTCTTGAGAGACTTTGTCAGTAACAACACTCAGTGGGGTTCATTAATACTTCAGGTACTTCAGTTTTTTAAGGTACTTTCCTTTTTCCTTTCTTCTCTGAGTCTCTGAGAGGTTTTTGGGCAACCATGGCCTCTTATTCTCTCTTTCAAGGAGTCCATGAGGAGCCTGTGTTGGGGATGGACCTCAGTGAATTCCATTAATGCTTTGAGACACTTTGGATTTTTCTTCTGCCTTGGACTCCTGGAAAGGTTTGTGCAATCTCCTCTCAGGCCCTGAGGTTCAAGGGCTCAGTACCAAATGCACCTTGGGGCTCATTTT
The DNA here is from genome assembly GCF_903797595.1 of Erithacus rubecula. Classification (NCBI taxonomy): domain Eukaryota; kingdom Metazoa; phylum Chordata; class Aves; order Passeriformes; family Muscicapidae; genus Erithacus; species Erithacus rubecula. The sequence goes on from NW_027636159.1 coordinate 135,587, forward strand.
AAAAAAGCAAACCATGACAAACATGACAAACTGTGACTCTGATTTCCTCTGGTTGAGAACATACACAGCACTTTGTTAGATTGGGTATTTTGGCTGCTTTTGATCTTGACATTTTTACGAACATTTTCATGAATAATCTTTGATAAAACTCTGGAGGTGTTTCTGCAAACAACGATTCTGGCTGACTATCAAGATACAATTTACAGGCATCAGTAGTAGTTTAGTAACACAGTTCTACATTCTTTTTCCTCAATCTCATTTGGGTTAGGAACAATATTTCTGTTGTCCACAGAGCTCACACCTGTTTAAATCAAGAATAATGTCCCCAAGGTCCTTTGCTGTTCAGCTTTCCTGCACTGTCTGTGGCTGACAAGGCTTGGTGGGTCCTTTCCCCTCCAGCTGGGGAGGGGCTGGGTCCCAGTCCCTGAGGGCACCGAGGCTCCTGGTTGGAATTACTATCAACGTGCCTCAATGTCACATCAGCCTTCACATGGAGCCCCATGGATCAGGGCATTTTCCAAAGAGATGTTGGGACAAACAGGGAGATTTGGTCTGGCAGGATCTGTGAAACAACATCCCATAACATCCAGTTGTTCTGGCACAGAACACTTGGCTGCAGGGACATATTCCCATCCTTCTCACCCAGGATTCAGGATTCGAACAGTGCTGTCTTTCCCTAGAACTGTTTCTTCAGCTGGCCTGGGAGGGCCATTTGGCCTCTGCACCCACACTCTGGCTCTATTATTAGGACTGGTGCATCCAAACACTTTATCTCCATGAACAGCAGTGATTTAATGTGGTTGTCTTTTTTCACAGTTGTTTTAGAAACTGCAATATCAATAATTGTGCTACTGTTCCACAATTAAATATGGAGTTGAATAATCCAATTGTTCACTATTATTTAAGAGAATTACTTTAATTTCTCCTTGATAATCTGTACCAATCACTCCTCCCAAGACATGAACATTTCAAGGCCAAGCTCGAGTGAGCATTTATCAAACCAAAGCATCCTGAAGGAATCTGAATAACTGTTCTGGTATTGATCATTCTCATTTGCTTGTGATTAATCCTAACTAATTCCAGTGCATAAAGGTCCAGCCCTGCAGCCTCTGGGGTGGCCCTGTCAGGGGCCATCACACCCAGAGTAATTTCCCAGGCAGTCCAAGTGTCACTGTCCATGGTTGTATTTGCACATTGGGTTCAGCCATGCACATCCAGGGGATTTTCATTTCCCACTGGGCCCATTGTTAAGGGTATGGAGCACATCTGTGAGATGGGATTTTCATTGCAATTAATTTCCATCTCCTATTTTTTTTCAACTGCTCTTTTAACAACCCTTTCATCTGTCAATCAGTGCTGCTGCTTCTGGGTGGTCTGGTGTATGAAAAACTTATCCATCTTACTCACTTTATTTTTCACAGGAACAGGAACACTTTATTTTTCACATTTCACATCCTAGTGTCAGCAAACCCTATTAAAACAGCCAATATCATCCCTCCCTCTTTCATTTGTTCTATACAATCTCATAGAGTTCATCAGTGATGTTTGGGTCCTGGCCAGTCATTTTGTGTAGAGTACTAAGTGTTACATCCCTGAGCAGCCAAAGTAACAAGTTAGATTTGGAGCATTGTTTTGCAATGTCATTATATATATGTGAAAGTATATATATAAAATTTTTATTTTACATATATATATATATATATATATATATATATAAAATATGTATTATATATGTATATAATTATTGAATATAATATTATTCTATCCTTTGCACAAACAAATCCAAGTTCAAGATTAAAAGCCTTTTCTGTCACTCCATGTGGGAGCATTTTGGCAGCAATCATTCTCTCTGTTGGTGCTGTTTTTGAGATCCCATTAATAAAATTCATCCTCATCTTCCCAAACACACAAGTTCTTTTCATTTTTCCCTATTTACATGCATGCAGTGGTTCAGCTTATTTCAGCAGATTTCCCCACTGTTCTCATGATGCTCTGACCAGCAAACTCTAGGAAGTTTTTCCTTCTACCTGGAAATTTCAGACAGGACTGATTTCTTACATTTACATTTAAAAAGCAACGTTTTCTGGTGATCTAGTCAGACCACACCAGTTTTGTTTTACCAATAGGCAGGGTCAGCAGCAGAGACACAGACACGAAGTTCAGTAATCAGTGTCATTTACTCTACATCATTCTGATTCATTCTCCTCTTGGGTCACTCCCAAAGCCTGGCCAGGGCTCAAGGAGGAACCAAGGGAGCTGACTTTGATCACACACCCCCAGACAAGGTCAGCTGTTGGATTTCATGGCCTTGTCCAGTTTCTAAATACAGAAAGGTCAATATATGCTTTACTAATGTGTGAATACATCTATGACAGTACTAATGACCATGCATATTTTGTTAATGAGTAGATACAAAGATAACCTTGTGTTGGAAGGTTCATCCAGAGGTCACCTTTGGCTCAGGGCCTGTTGTCCAGGCCTTGGCATTTCAGGGATGTGCTCTACTGCTGGACTTGACAGTGCTAGATGAACAGCTGGACTCAATGTGCTCAGACGTCTTTATCAACAGAAAGGATTCTAAAATTCCAGGATTCCATCTGCTGGGCTAAGTTAGGTCCCTGTTGGCAGCACTACTTAGGTCAAAAATCTCCCTCTTGCTCAGCTCTTGTGGCCTAAGGCTTCAGCTCCTTTAGCTCCTGGTGCTCAACTGCTCATGCTGGACGAGACGACTTGCAGAGAAGAATACAGTTCATCCAATTACTTCTGGGACACTGAGAGGGGAGGGTGTGAAAACAGGAGCATTGTTTGGCATCACATCTGTACTCTTCATGCCTTTCAACACTTTGAACCAGCCAAGAGCTTTCTCCAAGGGTGCAGTGAAGCAGCTGTTCCTGCTCCCAGCTCTGGCTCTTGCCAGTCTCTGACCTTGACTGGTTTTGTCCCTCTTGCTGTGCCCTCTGTTCCCCCTGTGCTCGGTGGCTGCTGCCCAGGGCTGTGGAACTGGCACAGATCAAGGGCTCCAGCCCCTCCTTTCTCTGCCCTTGGAGCTGCCTAGGCACAGCAGCCTTTTCCATCTGGAAGCTCCACATGGACAGGGAGTCCCCACCTCTGTTCCCTGCACAACCTCCAGGAGCCCAGAGCTGCCATCTTGAGTGCCTGCTGGCACTGGGGCTCCCAGATGCCCCAGGCTGCTGTGACACCACTGCACACGAGAGGGAAGAGTGGCAGGGGCTGTGCTGAAAGTCAGCTCCATGTGCTGCTGCTGCTGCTGCTGCTGCTGCTGCTGCTGCGGGGGTCATTTGTCCAGCCCTGCCCCAGAATCAGGGATGAGATCCAGGCACTGCTGCTTCCTTGGGATCAGCCACAGTTTGGATGTTGCTGTCAGTGCCAGCAGAAGCGGTGGCTGCAGCAGTGGGTGCTGACACTGCCCCAAGCCCCAGGGCCAGAGGGGTCCCTGGGCTGGGGGCTGGAATGGAGCTGCCCCTTGTTCTCCCTCTACCCCACACAGAGCTGGGCTGGCACAAGTGGGGCAGCACAGCAAACAGGGAGCCTGTGAGTCTCTTCCAGCCCTGTCTGCTCAGAGTTTGACCCTTGGAGCTGGAGGTGGACAAAGGCAGCTGCTCCTGATCCCTCTGTTGTCCCCGTGTTCAGCAGTGCTGCTCCATCAGTATGTGCCCAGCAATGGGGAAAAGCCTCAGCCCTGCAGGGCCAGGAGCTGCCGGGCTCTGCCTGCGCAGCTCAGCCAGTGGGAAGGAGCTGCTCCACATGGGAACCAGGAGCCAAGGACACTCTTTTTTATGGCATGTTTTCTGGTTTAAAGAAAAGAAAAGAAAAATTAAAAGGAAAAGCCACAAAAAAGATGTGAAAGATAAAATGAAGGTGTTACTGAAAAATAGTTCATACTTTTGGATAAAGGGGTAACTGACTTTTTTAAAACAAGAACTAAGTTACTTACTTTGTAAATGTGCTGATGGCATGGGTCCGTCTTACTGACCTCAGCAGAATTTTTAAAACAATTTTGGGGCTTATTTCCAATATTGTTATTTTAAATTGTGGTTGAAGCAAGAGGAAAATGCTTTGTGCCCTGCCAGCTTCAAGCAGGACAGGGAATCTGAACTCTGTCAACCCCCAAATCCTTTAGAAGATGCCCTTTCTTCTCACCCTTCAAATGAGATGCACATTTCCTTTAAATTGTCAGTGATTTCTTAAAGATAGAAAGTCCCACATACAGCTTTTGTTCTGTTTTGGAAGTGCAAAAAAACAATTCTCCATCCATCCGCTCCAGGCTGCACTACCTTAGGAACACAGCCCCTTGCCAGGTTTTGCCCACTCGTGGCACTTCTAGAGGAAGAAGAAAGTGCAACTGCATAATTCCAGCCAAGAAGGAATGAAGAGTGGGACAGGAGAGTCTCCCTCAGCTGCAAAAGCAGAAAGCTCAGGCAATGCGCTCGGAACGGGCTCGTCTGGTGCAAAGCTGTCAGAGCCCTGTGAGGGCAGAGCCCTGTGCCCAGGGCTGAGCCCAGCAGAGCCCTGGCACAGCCCAGAGCTGCCTCAGCATCCGCAGAGCCCAGCTGCAAGGAGAGAAACCAGAACCCGCCCATCAGCCGAAGGCTCCTGTCCCCCTTGTCCCGACCCCAGCCATGCTGGCTGTGCCCAGAGCTGGACACAAACCTCCCAGTCACTGCTGCCCCTGGGAGCAGAGGAGGAGGGCAGCACGTGTGCCCAGCCTGCAGCCAGCCATGGCACATCCAGCCCCTCAGCAGCTGCCCAGAGCCAAGAAGCAGCTTGGCAGCCACTGAAGAGTTCCTTGCATCCACCCCAGCAAAGGGGGGAACCTTTGGTGCCCAGCCAGGCCGTGCCATGCCCAGATCTAGGAGCATCCCCCTGCCTGGGGACTCACCTGCAAATTGGGCCTGGAATGTCTTTGAAGAAGATGCCAGAATCAAAGTCGATCATCTCCAGCTGCCAGTGGCCAGGGCCAGGCAGAGGTTGTCATCCTTGAGGTTGTCCTTGCAGCAGCCCCACCTGGTACAGCTTCTCCAGGGGCTGCTTCTCCTTCCCTGGGGGCCAGACCAAGCTGTCTGTGCTCTGCCCAGGGACTCAGCCATCACTGAACCAGGACAGGTAAAATCAGCTTGGATAGTGGCTGCCAGTGCTTGCAAGACCAGCTCAGCTCCAGAACAGATGCTCCCATCTGACGACACCTGCTCCATGGTACAAAATATCTGGGTTTCTTTGCTTCTTGTGACCAAGAGATGTGTGTAGCTGTTTGATCAAAGGCTCCTGGATTAAATGGTGCCTGTGAATCTCTCCCATCTTCTAGGGCAGATGAACATCCTGCAGCCAAGGGTCATAGAACAGATCTTCCACAGATGGCCTGTCCAAGGAGCGCATGGATAAACACCAGCTGAATAACATCTCGGCACTCTGGGGAGAGAAACCAGCAACCACCAGTCACCTGGAGAAGGACCATGTTTGCTTTGCCCCACTGATCCCATGCCCAGGCTCTGCTGGATGTGCTCAGAACTGGGCCTAAACTTTCCAGACAACTCCCTGTTTTGGAGGAGAGCAGGACATGAGCCACCTCCTCAGCAGCTGGCAGAGCAGGATGCTCACGAGCCCAGTGCTCTCTCCCAGCACTGGTATTCCCTGTGCCCAGAGATGAGGATCCACCTTGAGAGAGCCCTTGTGGGAACTTGAGCTGGCCCCGGATGATGCCCCGGCCCCTCCTGAACGGGTGCTTCCCGCAGACCATCTGGTACAGCACGATGCCCAGGGACCAGATCGTTGCTGCCTCGCCGTGGTAGCATTTGCAGTAGGTCCATTCCAGGGGGCTGTAGGATGGTGTTCCTATGGAATACAGATGGAGTTCATCAGGGGGATGCTGCTGCTCCCAGAGCCTGGCCCCAGCATCCCTGGGCATGGGGGGGGCTGCAGCAGTGGCACAGGGGGTGACCTGCTGCCTCCTTGCGAGCACCTGGGTCTTGTGTACAAATCTGGGGCTGGAAAAGAAGCCACTGGTATTGGGAGAGGGCAGTAGAAGCCCTGGGAAGGCCCAGCTAGGACACACAGAAGAAAAACCCACCCAGTGGTGGGAAAACCCCACTCTCCTCCCTGCTTGCATTGCCCCCAGAAAACATTAATAATCTAAGGCAAACAAGGGCAGCAAAGCAGTCCAAGCCCTTCCTCGCGTGCACACCAAACTGAGCAGTGCCCAGGTCTGACCCCCCTTTCTGCCACCCCCATGGGGTTTGTGTCGGGCTGGCTGCCCCAGCTCCAGCCACGGCTGAGTGGCTGGTGAATGAGGTTGGCAGAGCTGGCAGCTGGCCCCCCTCTGACCCCCACCCAAAAGCAACTTGGCTGCAGAAGCAATGCCATGGCCTGCAGCAAAGGGGGAAATCCCTGGTGCCACAGCCAGGCTGGGCCATGAGATGCCCAGGAGCATCCCCCAGGCTCGGCTCACCTGCAAACTGGGTGTAGACTGTGTCCTGGAGGAAGGTGCCACAGCCAAAGTCAATCAGTTTTAGCTGCCCGCTGTCCAGGTCGCTGATTATGTTGGCTGGTGATGTCCCTGTGCAGGACCCCGCAGCTGCTGCAGTGACGCACGGCCTCCAGCACCTGGCGGAACAGCCCTCGTGCCTCCTCCTACGGCAGGAACCTCCGAGCCGCGATGAAATCACAGAGGTCCTGACATTGCTCTGGACGCTCCATCACCAGCAAGAAGCAGCTGGACAGCTCAAACCACTCCAGCAGCTGAATGACTCCAGGGAACCCAGTGGACACCTTGTCCAGCAGCACAATCTCCAGGGGCGCATGGGCGCCGTCGGGCTGTGCGAGGAGCACGATGCCGTCAGCGGGGCTGAGGCCGTGCCAGGGCTCTGGGGCTCCTCAGCCAGCCCGGGATGCTCTGCACCCCCCGCTCACCCCACGCCCGCTCTCCCTGCAGGGCTCCCGGCGGCTCCCACCCTGCCGAGCCCCGGCTCCTCGCCGCCCGGCACGCCCCGGCTTCTGCCGCTGGCCCCACTCACTCACCAGATCGCCCCAGTGCTGAATGCGATTCCGGGGCAGGCGCTTGATGGCAACCTGTGAGCCAAGGGGAAGCAGCGGGCTGAGCTCACTGCCCAGCATGCCACGCTCCAGCCTCCCCTTCCTCGTCTTCTTCTTCCTCCTCCCTCTTCCTCCCTCCCTCTCCGCCCCTGCCACTCACCGGGGCGCCGTCCGCGAGCCGGGTGCCCGAGAAGACGCTGCCAAAGCCGCCTCTGCCCAGCAGCGAACCCATCCGGTACCGCTCCTGCAACGCCTCCAGCACCTTCCCTGCGGGCGACACGCGGCTGTCAGCGCTCGGCCCGGGGCCAGACACGGCCCCCAAGCGCCCCCCGAGCGTCCTGGGCTGGGCATCCCCACCCGCCCCGGGCCCCGGCGGAGCTCGGGCTGAAGGAGCCGCAGCGGGGGCGGCAGGAGCGGCCGCGCCGTGTGTGCCCTCCACGGGCCCCGGGTGGAGCCGGGGCCGGGGCTGGGACTGGGGCCGGGACAAGCGGAGCCAAAGAGAAGTGATGCCTCCCCAGCCCCAGGCACTGATGCCCAGCCAACAGCGCCACAGCCAGGACAGCGAGAGCCGGGCGGAGGCGAGACTGCGGGGGGATGGGCGGAGCCGGGGCCGGCGACGGGGCAGGGGCAGCCCCGCCCGGGGCCGGGGGCAGGCTCGGAACATGGCCCGGAACGGGAAGAGGGGAGAAGGTAAGAGAGGGAGAGGGTCGGGGAAAGCGACTCCGAGGAAGAGAAGGAACAAGAGATCCAGAGGATCTGTAGACTCGCTGCTGCCACTGGCGCTGCCGCTGCCGCTGCTGCCGCTGCTGCCGCTGTTGCTGTTGCAACTGAACCCCCGGGGCTGTTTCTCCGCGTGTTCGCTTGTCCGCGTGTCCGTTCCACGCTCGCCCCACTCGCCCCATGGCCGAGCCCCCCGCGCCCCGGGGACAGCCCCTGAAACTGTCCCAGCACGAGCCGGGCCGCGCCGGGGGCTCCCCGCCGAGCCGGGGCCGAGCCGGGGGCCGGGGCTCCGGCCAGAGGCCACGGCACCACACCGGGAGCCTGAGGCCAAAGGAGAGATTAGTTAACTTGATCCACTGTGAATTGAGAAAGAAAAATGACTTTTCATTGGTTTCCCGAGCTGTCCATCACTCAATCAGCTCTCCGATTGGTCGCCGCAGCTCACAGGGGAGGCCCCCAGACGCGGGACAGCCCCTCCCACTCCCCGGCTTCGCGTTGCTTCCCTCAGGTGAAATCCACCCCTCCCCCAGCACGCGAAACCGACACAAAGACAAAAACAATAAAGCAAAAGTTTCTTATCTCCGGGTACTTGAAGTTCAGCCCAGAGCACACACTAACTCAGAAAAGACTTCCCTAAATGCATCAACATGTTGAGTATTCATTGACGATTCCCAATGCGCTCTCCCGGGGGTCCCTGCGGGGGTTCCACCCGGGGGGGGCTCGGACGGGGCTTGGCCCAGACCCCCCCCGGAACCCTCCCCAAAAAACCACCTAGGATGCCCCCCAAAAAACCGATTGGGACCAGGTCAGTGACTGGGGGAGGGTGCCGGCTCTTTCTGGGGGGTCCCGGTGTTTCAGGGGGGTCTCGGTATTTTTTTTTGGGGGGGGGGTCCCGATATTTGGGGGGGTCCCGATTTTGGGGATTCTCGGTATTGGAGCGGGGGAGTCCCAGGATTGGGGATCCCGATATTTGGGGGGGGTCCCGCTATTTTTGGGGGAGGAGTCCCGGTATTTGGGGCGGGTGTCGATATTTGAGGGGGGGGTCCCGGTATTTGGGGAATCGCGAATGTTTTGGGGGGTCCCAGTATTTGGGGGACTCCCAATATTTGGGGGGTCCTGGTACTTTTTGGGGGGTCCCAGTGTTTGGGAGGGGGGGTCTCTATTTTTTTGGGGGGGGGGGCCCGATATTTGAGGGGGTTCCAGTATTTGGGGGACTCCCAATATTTGGGGGGTCCCGGTGTTTTTTTTGGGGGGTCCCGATATTCCGGGGAGGGGGGGGGTTATTTGGGGATCCCGGCTCTTTTTGGGGGATCCTGGAGTTTGGGGGCTCCCAATATTTGGGGGGGGTTCCGATATTTGGGGGGTCCCGGTAATTTTTGGGGGGGGGTGTCGGCTCTTTTTGGGGGTTCCCAGTATTGGGGGGGGGGCCCTGATATTTGGGGGGGGGGTCGGTCCTGTTATTTTTGGGTTCTCGTATTTTTGGGGGGTTCCCTCTATTTTTGGGTTTCGTTTTGGGGGGGTTCATTATTTTGGGTGTTTTTAGGGTTTCCCGCATTTTTCGGGGGGTTCTCGCTATTTTTGGGGGGGTTCTCTGTATTTTTTGGGGTTCCCAGGGTTTATTTTGGTGTCCCTGTGCTTCTTTTGGGGTTCCCTGTATTTTTTGGGATTCTCTCTGGTTTTGGGGTTCTCTGTATTTTCGGGTTCCCTGTGCTGCTTTTGGGGTCCCCGGTGCAGTTTTGGGGGTCCCTGTGCTGATTTTGGGGTTTCTGTTTTTGGGGTCCCCCCGCTGATTTTTGGGGTTCTCTCTGTTTTTGAGGTCCCTGTGTTTATTTTGGGGTCCCCGTGCTGATTTTTGGGGTCCCTGTGCTGATTTTTGAGGTCTCTGTTTTTGGGGTTCTTTCTATTTTTGGGGTCTCTCTGTATTTGGGGGTTCTCTGTGATTTTGGGCGTCCCAGTGTCTGATTTTGGGGTCTGTTTTTGGGGTCCCCGTGCTGATTTTTGGGGTTCCTGTATTTATTTTGGGGTCTCTATTTTTGAGGTCTGTGGTTTTGGGGTCTCTGTTTTTGGGGCCCCGGTGTTTATTTTGGGGTCTCTATTTTTGGGGTCAGTGTTTTTGGGGTCTCTGTTTTTGGGGTTTTCTTTGGTTTTGGGGTCCCTGTGCTGTTTTTGGGGTCCCTGTGTTTATTTCGGGGTCTCTGTTTTTGGGGTGTCTCTGTATTTGGGGGTTCTCTGTATTTTTGGGGTTCTCTCTGTTTTGGGTTTCCCGTGTTTATTTTGGGGTCTCCCCAGGCCGGGGGGCGGGGCCGGCAGCGCCGGTGCCCGTGAGCCGGATGGGCCGGGCAGCGGCCATGGGAGGGACTGGGGGAACTGGGAATGGGAACTGGGGAGACTGGGATGGACTGAGAAGGACTGGGAATGGGAAATGAGGGAATTGGGAGGGACTGGGGGAACTGAGGGGACTGGGAGGGACTGGGGCGGACTGCGGGGGACTGGGAATGGAAATGGGGGAACTGGGGGGGACTGGGGGAGACTGGGAGGGACTGGGGGGGACTGGGAATGGAAATGGGGGCACTGGGATTTTGGGGTCCCCCATTGGTGTCCCCCACCTGCCCAGTTTGGAATTGGGTCTGGGATCTCTGGAATAGGGTCTGGGGTCTCTGGAATTTGGTCTGGGGCTCTGTTGGGAATTGGGTCTGGGGTCTCTGGATTTGGGTCTGGGGTCTCTGGAATCGGGTCTGGGGTCTCTGGTGTCAGTTTTGGCTCCCCCAGGGCTGGCGCTGGAATTGGGTCTGGGGGCTTTGGCCGGAGCCGCCCGGATGCGGCTGTGGGGGCAGGAGCAGCGCCAGGGTGAGTGTGAGACCCCAGACCCAAAATCCCCCTGAGACCCCAGACCCAACTGGGGATCCCCAAAATCCGCCTGAAAACCCAGACCCAATTGGGGACTCCCAAATCCCCTCCAAATCCCCACCCCCCCGTCAATTTTGGGTCCTCCCCTCCCCAATTTTGGGGTCTCTCCCCTCCCAATTTGGGCCTCCCCCCTCCCCAATTTAGGGTCTCCCCCCTCCCCAATCTTGAGGTCTCTCCCCCCCCAATTTGTGTCTCCCCTCCCCAATCTGTCTCCCCCTCCCCAGTTTGTGTCTCCCCTCCCCAATCTGTCTCCCTCTCCCCATTTTCAGGATCCCCCTCCCCAGTTTTGTCTCCCCCTCCCCAGTTTGTCCCCCAGGCTCCCCCCTGCTGTCAGCAGCCGCTGCCGAGCGTTTGGTGCCGCGCTGAGCCGGGCCAGGGGGGCGGCGCTGAAACTGGGACAGCTGCTGAGCATGGCAGGTGGGACCCCAAAACACCCCAAAACACCCCAAAATAAACCCAAAAATATCCCAAAATAACCCAAAAACACCCCAAAACCATCACAGAAATATCCCATAAACATCACAAAAATATCACACAAATATCACAGAAATATCCCAAACTGGGATAGCTGCTGAGCATGGCAGGTGGGACACCAAAAACAACCAAATCACCCCCAAAACACCCCAAAATAACCCAAAAACCATCCCAAAATCACCCCAAAATCACCCCAAAAATATCATAAAAATATCCCAAAAACACTAAAAAAAAAGCATCCCAAAATCACCCCAAAATATCCCATAAACAACCCAAAAAACATCCCATAAACAACCCAAAATCACCCCAAAAATATCCCATAAACACCCCAATAAATTTCTCAAAATCACCCTACAAACACCCCAAAACATCCCAAATTTATACCAAAACCACCCCAAAATTATCCCAAAACAATCCCACAATCACCCCAAAACCACCCAAAAAATATCCCAGAAACACCCCAAAATCACCACACAATCACCCCCAAAATACACCAAGAACATCCCATAACCCCATAAACCACCCAATCCCAAAAACTCTATAACCCCACAATCCCATAACCCCACAATCCCATAATCCCAGAATCTCATAACCCCATAACCCCACAATCCCATAACCCCATAACCTCACAATTCCACAATCCCATAACCCCACAATCCCATAACCCCATAACCCCACAAAGCCATAACCCCACAATTCCACAATCCCATAACCCCACAATCCCATAACCCCACAATCCCATAACCCCATAACCCCACAAAGCCATAACCCCACAATTCCACAATCCCATAACCCCACAATCCCATAACCCCACAATCCCATAACCCCATAACCCCACAATCCCATAACCCCACAATCCCATAACCCCACAATTCCATAACCCCACAATACCACAATCCTATAACCCCATAACTCCACAATCCCATAATCCCATAACCCCACAATCCCACAATCCCATAAACCCACAATCCCACAATCCCATAATCCCATAACCCCACAGTCCCACAATCCCACAATCGCACAATCCCATAACCCCACAGTCCCGCACAGACTCGTCGGTTCTGACCCCACAGCTGCAGCAGATCCTGGTGCGGCTCCGGCAGAGCGCAGAGCCCATGCCGGGCTGGCAGACCCGGGCAGGGGATTGGGGTTTATAGGGTTTTTATAGGATTTTATTAGGTTTTATAGGGTTTATTGGGGTTTATTGGGGTTTGTTGGGGTTTGGCTCTGGCAGAGCGCAGAGCCCATGCCGGGCTGGCAGACCCAGGTATGGGATTGGGGTTTTTATCGTGTGCCAGAATTTGGGACCAGCTCCTGGAATTCCAGGATTCTATGGGGCTTTTATAGGATTCTATAGGGTGTAATGTGATTTTATGATAATTTATTGGATTCCCACCGGGTTTTTTTTTTTTTTTCCATAATTTGGGGAATTTTTGGGATCCCCAAGCTGTGCTGGAGGAGGATCTGGGCCCAGGCTGGCGGGAGCAGCTCCTGGAATTCCAGGATTTCCCCGGGGCAGGTTCACCGCGCGCGGCTCCGCGACGGCCACCAGGGGGCGCTAAAGGTGCAGGTGGGAATGGAAGAAATAGAAATAAAAATAAAATAGAAAAAAAAAATAAAAGTGAGAACAAAAATGAGAATAGGGATAATAGTGACGGGGATGGGGGGGATTTGGGGAGGGAAATAGAGAATTGGGGGGGAAAATGGGACTTTTGGGGGAAAAATGGGAATTTTGGGGGGAAAAAATGGGAATTTTTGGGAAAACAAGCCCCAGGAATTTGGGAAATTGGGGGAACTTCGCGGAGAAAATGGAGGGAAAATGGAAATTTTGGAAAAAAACAGAAAATTGGGGGAATTTGGGGGGGAAATGGGAATTTTGGGGGAAAAATGGGAATTTGGAGGGAAAAAAAATGGGAATGTTGGAAAAAAAAACCCAGGAATTTGGGGAATTGGGGAAATTTGAGGGATTTTTTTGGGAAAATGGGAATTTGAGGGGAAAAATGGGAATTTTAGGGAAAAAACCCCAGGAATTTGGGAAACTGGTGGACTTTGGGGGGAAATGGGAATTTGGAGAGTAAAAATTGGGATTTTGGGAAGGGAAAATAGAGATTTGGGGGAGACAATGGGAATTTTGAGGGGGAAAATGGGAATTTTGGAAAAAAAGCCCCAGGAATTTGGCAAATTGGGGAAATTTGGGGGGAAAAAAAATGGGAATTTGGGGGGGGAGAATGGGCGGAAAATGGAATTTTGGAAAAAAGCCCAGGAAAATGGGAAATTAAAGGAATTTGGGGGGAAAATGGGGGAAAAATGGGAATATTGGGGGGAGAATGGAGATTTGGGAGGAGAGAAAGGGGAATTTTGGAGGGAAAATGATAATTTGGAGGGGAAAATGGGGGGAGAAATGAGAATTTTTGGAAAAAAAAACCCCAGTAAATTGGAGGAATTTGGGGGAAAAATGGAGATTTTGGGGGGAAAATGGAGATTTGAGGGGGGAGAAATGGGAATTTTGGGGGAAAAATGGGAATTTTTGAAAAAAAACCCAGGAATGTGGGAAATTGGGGGAACTGGGGGAAAAATGGGAATTTGGGGGGGAAAATGGAGGAAAAATGGGAATTTGTGGAAAAAAACCCCAGAATTTGGGAAATTGAGGGAATTTGGCAAATTGGGGGAATTTGGGGGAAAAAAACGGGGGGAAATGGGAAATTTTGGGGAAAATGGGAATTTTGGAGTGGAAAATGGCGGGGAAAAGGGAATTTTGGAAAAAAAAACAGGAAATTGGGAATTTGGAGGGAATTTGGGCGGAAAATGTGACTTGTTGGGGAAAAACAGGGATTTGGGGGAAAATGGAAATTTGGGGGAAAAAATGGGAATTTGGGGCGAATTTTGGAAAAATGGCATGGGAATTTTGTGGAAAACAGGAATTGGGGGATTTTGTGGGGATTTGGGTGGAAATTTTGGGATTTGGGATGGGAGTTTGGGGACTGGGACAGAATTTTGGGAATTTGTGCTGGGATTTTTTGGAATTTGGGCAGAACTTTGGGAATTCAGGCTGGGAGTTTGCGATTTGAGTTGGAATTTTGGGAATTGTTGCAGAATTTTGGGGTCTGTTTGGTAATTTTGGGAATTTGTGCTGGAATTTTTAGGAATTTTTGCTGGGAATTTTTGAGGATTGGGTTGGAATTTTGGGAATTCAGACTGGGATTTTGGAATTGTTGCAGAATTTTGGGGTCTGTGGGGTAATTTTGGGGTCTCTGGGATAATTTTGGGGTCTATGGGGTAATTTTGGGTTCTCTGAGGTGATTTTGGGATCTGGGGTGTGATTTTGGGGTGATTTTGGGGTGATTTTGGGTCCCCCCAGTACCCGGGCGTTGCTCGCAGCATCGGCAGCGACATCGAGAATCTGCTGACCCTGCTGAGCCTCAGCCCGGGGCTGACAAAAGGTGACAAAAACACCTAAAATCACCCCAAAACCGGCCAAAACCACCCCAAAACCAGCAAAAACAGCCAAAAAACAGCCAAAATTACCCCCAAAACAGCCAAAAATCACCCAAAAATCACCCTGCTGAGCCTCTACCCCGGGGCTGCCAAAAGGTGACAAAAACACCCAAAATCACCCCAAAACCAGCCAAAATCAACCCAAAACTGCAAAAACTGCCAAAAAACAGCCAAAATCACCTGAAGTCACCCAAAATATATTTTTTTATAATTTTTCCCTCAATTCCTGGTTTATAATTTTTTATAATTTCCCCAATACCCAATTTATATTTTTTTATAATTTTTCCCCAATTCCCAGTTTATCATTTTTTATTGCTTCCCCAATGTATAATATTTATAATATTTAATAATATTTTATCATTTTCCCCAATTCCCGGTTTACAATATTTTACAATTTTCCCGTTTTTATAATATTTATAATATTTAATAATATTTTATCATTTTCCCCAATTCCCGGTTTGCAATATTTTACAATTTTCCCATTTTTATAATTTTTTTCAATTTTCCCATTTTTATAATTTTTTAAATTTTCCCATTTTCATAAATTCTTTACAATTTCCCCATTTTTATCACTTTTTACAATTTTTCCATTTTTACCATTTTTTGCAATTTTCCCAGTTTTATAAATTTTCCTCTTTTTATCATATTTTACAATTTCCCCATTTTTATAAGTTTTCAATTTTCCCATTTTTATAATTTTTACCATTTTCTGCAATTTTCCCATTTTTATCATTTTTTGTAATTTCAGTATTTTTATCATTTTTACAATTTTCCCATTTTTATAATTTTTTACAATTTTCCCATTTTTATCATTTTTTGCAACTTTCCCATTTTTATAATTTTTTACCATTTTTCCATTTTTATCATTTTTTCAATTTTCCCATTTTTTATCATTTTTTACAGTTTTCCCATTTTTACCATTTTTCCATTTTTACCATTTTTTGCAATTTTCCCGATTTTGTCATTTTTCAGGTCTCTTCTCCGCTCGGTTATTTTTACCATTTTTTGTCATTTCCCCAATTCCCGGTTTTTTCCCCATTTCCAGGGCTAGTCCCCATTCGGTTATTTTTATCAATTTTTACCATTTCCCCAATTCCCGTTTTTTTCCCCATTTCCAGGGCTGTTCCCCATTCGGTTATTTTTATCCATTTTTACAATTTCCCCAATTCCCGTTTTTTCCCCATTTCCAGGGCTGTTCGCGGTCGAGCTCGAGTCCATGAGGTGCACAGAGCCTGCCCCTCGCTGCGATTGGCTGATTGTGCTGTCACTCTGAGTTGTCTGCGCTGATTGGGCAGACCCAATTGATTGGTACAAGCCAGGGGCTGGTGCTGTCCCCAGGGCACCCCTGGTGCAGCAAAGGCGCCATTCCTGTAGCGTCTGTGAGGGACCGAGACAGCGGCAGCGGCCGGAGCCCAATGAGGCGGCGGCGAAACTCGGAGGAGGCCCCAGCGCAGCATCCCGGGGACGGTACCGCCACCTCTGTGCTACCCCCGAGGCCGTGGCGGGAAGGAGACCGCAGGCAGCCGCTCCCGCAGCGCCCTCAGCCCGGGGGGAATGCGGGCCGGGCACGGCACAACGAACCCACCAGAGCCCCCGGCCGCACCCTCCGCCCGCAGCAAGCTCCGAGTCACCGAGGAACCGAATGTGGCTGCCATGGCACTGGAGCCGCCTCTGAGCTCCGCCGCCGCCTCATGGGCTCCGGCCGCTGTCACCACTCCCGGGCCCCACAGGCGCTCTAGAAATGGCGCCTTTGCTGCGGCAGGAGCGTTCTGGCGGCGGAACCAGGGTCGGGCTTGCCCCGGTTTTGCTCAATCAGCACGCGAGGAGGAGGAGTGACGGCAGAATCAGCCAATCGCAGCGAGGGGCGGGCTCTGAGCACCTCATGGACTCCCATTCCTTTCCCGCGCTCCGCCATTCCTCGGAACCCTCGTCTGAGGAGCGGCTCCGCGCTGGGCCCGGCCCGGGCATCGGGCCAAGGAGCCGCTGCTGCCCTGAACCACCGGGAGCTCGGGGTGAGCGGGAGCTGCGGGCGCTGCGAGCTGGGAGTGAGTCTGGGATGGAGCCGGAACCCACCTGGAGCCCCGGCAGGAGTCCGAGCCGGGCAAGGGATGTTTGAGAGAGGCCCCGGGGCTGTGTGGGAAAATTCACGTTGCCAGAGGTTTGTGTGCCCAAAGGAAACAGAGGAGTCCTGTAAAAGTGATTTTATTCATGAAAAAAGGGAGAGGCTATGGGCATTTGTCTTGCTGTTTCTAAAACGCACCCTCCTTTTTACCCTCATTTTCCAGGCTGCATCTCCCTCTCCCTTTCCCGAAAAAAAAAAAAGATACTTGGAAGGTTCAGGTTTCCCAATCCGCCTGCTGCATGTCCTCCTTATTATGCACCCCTCCTTTAGTATAACATCAGATTTTCATGGCTCTGTTAAGTGTTTCTCCTTCTCGAAGTTCAGGAATTGAGCAGGATCTTGGGTGAGCAGCAGTCCGTGTGAATTAATAACATTTTCTGAAAGTGAAGATTTCTCCCATTGCTTTCTCATGTACAAGTTTCTGGCCCTATCCCCATGGCAATTTCACTCACTGACCCTGTATTTTTCTTCCTGTGTGTTTCTTGATTTTGGGATTATTCTCAGTCACTCACTCCCTGTCCTTTTGTAGCCGTTTCTGGATCAGGCCTGGCTGCCACCTGCATCCCCTTGCTCAGCTGCTGAATGAGCTGCACTCAGCAAGGTGTCTGCATGGGAACAAGATGAGAGTTGCTGCAGCACATCAGAGGAGGATCAGCATTTGTTTAACCCATGGTCTGCCAGGGAAGCACAAAAACGTGTCCCATTGCCATTCTGTCCC
The DNA here is from genome assembly GCF_903797595.1 of Erithacus rubecula. NCBI lineage: Eukaryota > Metazoa > Chordata > Aves > Passeriformes > Muscicapidae > Erithacus > Erithacus rubecula. Next base: position 153,070 of record NW_027636159.1, read on the forward strand.
TGTTTGGACTGGTGCATGATCTACTTTCTTGTTTCCTTTGTGACCTGGTTTACCACTTTTCAGTTATCATCTATTTGGAAACAGCAGTTTGAGTCATTTAATTTTCCACAAACTTCTCCTCGTTCTGTGAATAGGTGATGTGATCCCATCCCATGGTGAAATGTCTTGTTCTTCATTTCCCTGGATTTGTCAGCAGGAAAGTCAGGAGCTGGAGGTGGTCAATTGATTGTTATTTCGAAGACTGATAATATATTCCTTAGCACATAAAAATAATCATAATAATACCAGTAATAACAGCAACAAATTCAACAATAATAATAGTATGAATATTAATCATAATAGTAAGAATGAGAATAATATTTTGTTTTTAATCTAATTGTCCTAATCAAAATATTGGTGGATTTTCTTTCTCCTCATGAGAATTCATTAAGGTTCCCAGGGGCTGGTCCATGGTGTTATAGGATTTGTTCTGGTGTCTTTGTATCTTTTATCCATTTTTGGGCACTTTCTCCAGCCAGGGCTGCATCAATTGACTACTTTTCTCTAATGAAATCATCAAATACTTGGATTCCCAAATGATTTCTCTGGATTAGCAAAAACACCCCAATAATCTAATACACCCAATCTAATAGACAGTGACAGCACATGTTGGAGTGGGGAGAGGGATGATTCTCTCCCACTTTTTTTAGTCAAATTTTCACAACGTTCTCCATTTGGTATTTCCCTTTGCTATTTAACCAATTTTTGTTGCAGTTAGATATCCTCACCATGGCCTCTGTGTTTAGCTGTGCACATTCCATCTGTGCAAGCAGGCAGAGCTTGGGGTGAGGGCCAGAGGGAATCAGCCCAATTGCCCCCCCAGGCAAGAAGACCTTGGTAGCTTGTCCACACTTTGCCCCAGCAGGGTTAATTTGTTTTTCTAAAGCTTCTCTCCTGGCTGTCTGGAACCCCTGCTTCTCTTCCAGGGCAGCCATTGGATGACTCTTATGTGCCCCCTTCCCACAATCTGCTTTTTTTTTTTTTTTTTCCTCATTGACAATATTTAATTAACATTTTATCTGTTAAAGTGTCACCTTTGAAGCTCTTCCAGTGTTGCAAAATCCATCTGAAAGGTGAACATTGAATAACCCCTACTGAAATTTTGCCATCAGTTAAATTCACCCACATATATACAGAAAAAATTCCAATGCAAATGGTCAAACAATGCATATTGGGAGGAAAAGGTGGGGTTGTGCAGCACAGGGAGGAATAATAGGAGGAAGAGGAATATGGGGACGAGTAGGGACACAGGAGGAGGAGGAGGAGCAGAAACAGGAAACAGCAGAAGGTTCCACCCCTCTCTGTATCTGCAGCCTCTCCCCAGGCCCCCAGAGCGTTGTCCCCATCACATGCACCCAGTGACCAGGGAGAGGGATTCATGATTTGAGAGGGGTGAATCTTAGTGTTTCTAACATATATAGGGATAAATGCTGGTGTTTTTCTTTTTTGTAGGGGTTGAATCTTTATATTTTGGTGGGGGGGGTTGTCCAAATCTTGCTGTTGGGTGGATTTTTCATCTGTGTCATGATGTTTGGATTATTTTTGGGCTAAATCTTGGTGTTTTGGAGGTTCTTATACACACAGGATGCCCAGTGTCTTCCTGAGTTGCACTTGGGCAAGGAGAATCCCCCAGCCCAAGGCTCTGTCCTCTTGTTTTTTCCCCAAAATAGGATTTTTCATTCCCGAGGCATTGACAGATGGAGGAGGAGGAAAAGCCCCAGAGATCCCTCACGAGGCAGAGCTGCAAACACAACCCAGGGAGCTGCGAGGAGAAAGAACCTTCCCTGTGCCAGGAAGGCAGCCGGAGATCCAGGCAGAGCTCAGAGCTGGTGGAGAAGCCTCATGGAGGGGAGAAGCCCCACAAGTGCTTGGAATGTGGGAAAGGTTTCAGCCACAGCTCCAACCTGAGCCAGCACCAGAGGATCCACACAGGGGAGAAGCCCTACGAGTGTGGGGAATGTGGGAAGAGTCTCAGCTACCACTCTAGCCTGATCCAGCACCAGAGGATCCACACTGGGGAACGGCCCTACGAGTGTGAGGAATGTGGGAAGGGTTTAAGCCAAAGCTCAGACCTGATCAAACACCAGAGGATTCACACTGGGGGGAGGCCCTACAAGTGTGGGAAATGTGGGAAGAGCTTCAGTGACATCTCAAATCTGATGTGGAAGCTGGTGATCCACACAGGGGAACAGCCCTACACCTGCTTGGAATGCGGGAAAAGCTTTGGGTTGATGTCCACCCTGAGAAGACACTAGCACATGCACTCTGTAGAAAGGCCCTACGAGTGTCCTGAGTGTGGGAAGAGGTTTCAGACCAGCTCCAAACTCCTCAGACATGAGCGGATTCACAGAGAGGAGAGGCCCTTCCGCTGCCCCGACTGTGGGAAGGGATTCAAGGAAAACTCCACCCTCACTGTCCACCGGCGAATCCACACCGGGGAGAGGCCCTACGAGTGTCCTGAGTGTGGGAAGAGCTTCTCACAGAGCTCAACCTTGAACCATCACCAACAGGGTCACCACTGAGGGAAGCCCTGTGAGTGCCCTGACTGCGGGAAGAGCTTCGTGCTCTGCTCTGACTCCATCCCCGTGGGAGGATCGGTGTGAGTATACCACAAGCGGTTTAGAGCTCTCAAAATTGGCAGAAAGTATCAAGATTTTCCCTAATATGGGCTCCCCATGTCCTTCACTGTGAGGCCCCACTCCAAGGTCAGAGCCTGTTGGAGTGTGTAAAATAGAAGCCTCTTTGAGTCCCTCAGAGAGAGAGAATGCAGGGATTTAATTTAAGCCCTTACAGAAATTCAAATACATTAAGTCACACAGACATGAAGTAGAAGTGTCAGTTTTAGTTTTAAGTTCGGAATATTATTGCATCCCATAAATATGAAATAGACGTTTTAGTTCTCAGTAAGAATATAGTGTAAGTGCCTTAAGAGAGTAAAAAGCCCTAAAATCTTGTTAAAAGTTCAGGAACTTAGTTCCAGACTGTCTTAGGTTACAGTGTAAAGATGTGCCCAAAAGTATGTATTCTATCAGCATCTTCATGAAGTGTTGAAACCAGGTGCAGCAGGGTTCCTTATCTACATGGGAGATCTCTGCTAATGGGGTGTGGGAGCCCAGGGCATACCCCTGGCCTCCTTGAGGGTCTCAAAACCCCCCTGGCAAGGGTCTCAAAGACTCCTGAGTGAGACCCTGGTGTCACATGCACTGAATTCTAACCCCTGGGGGAAGTTGTCAGCACAAAGAGAATGGAAACAAGCTACCAAAATTAGTAAAGTATAAATTAGATTTTTAGAATATAGATAAATAGGGGGTTTTTGAATGTTTATGATAAGTGGCACGTGGCCAAGATGGAGAATTTGCGGGGTGGACTCCTTTTCCTCCTTCTTCTCCCTGTCATCCATGCTGGTTGACACATTGGCACTTTTAGATTGGATGGAGTCAGGGCTGGACCATTTAATAAAATTGTATTGTATTGGGAAAATTTTGTAAACATGTAATACATAGTACAAACTACATAAGATAAGCCCTGCCTTCACGATGGATGCCAGGCTGAGCAGACCGCTGCTGGCCAGGCAAAAGGTGCCTGAGATAAGAAATAATAAACAATCCTTGGAACAAGAGAAAACCGTCTCCAGCAATCTCTCTTCGGCGGCTTCAGAGAAAACCAGGGTTTGAACCACCTTCATGTCCCTCTGGGGTGATCTTGGGGCAAGGGAGAAACCTCAGACTGGGACACCTGGCATCCCTGGCTGGGCATTGACACACACCAGCTCTGATCTTCTCAAGCACTATCACATCCACATGGATGAGCAGCTCTTCTCCTGCAATGACTGTGGGAAGGGCTTCAACCAGTCCACCCTCATCATCCACCAGAGCATCCACACTGGAGAGAGCCCCCATGAGTGTCCTGAGTGGGAAGAGCTTCTCAACCAGGTCTAACTTGATCCATCACAACGGAGGCACCACTGAGTGAAGCCCCTGCAAGTGCCCCAAATGTGAGAACTCCTTCATGCCCTGCTGCAGCTCCATCCCCATGGCAGGATCCACGCTGGATGATCCCCAGTGACCCCCGCTGGGCAGAGCCCCCCTGAGCCCTGGTGCTGCTGATCCATGTTGGGAAGACACCTGGCTGGGGGCTCCACATCCTCCTGGCTCCTCATGGACTGGATTTTTTTTACATTTCTCTTTGTCCTTCCCAAACACCCAAAACCAGGGTAAAAATAAAGATGTTGAACTAAGACATGGTTGGGGACATGAGGGGATCTTCCAGGGGATGTGGGGGACACTGGGTTTGAGGAAATTGAGGGTTTCTGGGAGGGACTTGGGTGTTGCTCAGGGCTTTGGGCAGCCCAGACTCAGTGGCTCCAGCTCGACTGGCATACCCTGGCGGAGATTCTGATCAAAGGCCCCCTGCCCTGACATTGTCCCCATGTCACCTTATCCCAGCTCCTGCTGTCCCCTGTCCAGGATCCTCCTCTCCCCACTGTTACTCCCCTTACCCTCAGCCCGTTCCCATGTCACCCCACTCCCGCTCGGATCCCATTCCCGCTCTCAGTCCCTGTCCTGTATTCTCTGCCCGATTCCTGTTCCCATATTCCCAACCCTGTATTCCCTCCTCATCCCATTCCTGTATTCCTGTTCTCATATTCCCACTCCTGTTCCCATATTCCCATTTCTGTTCCCTCTCCCACCTTCTGTATCCCCATCCCATATTCTCTCTCCAGTTGATATTTCCATATTCCCTGTCCTCATCCCATTATTCCCATTTTGGTTCCTGTTCTCTTTCCTGTTCCCATGTTCCTATCCCTGTTCTCCTTCCCAGTCCCTATTCCTTGTCCCCATTGCCCATCCCATTCATGGTCCCTGTCCCCTTTCCCAGTTGTTGGAGTGTGTAACACAGAAGCCTCTCTGACTCCCTCAGTACTTCAAAGTGCTTCTAATGAATATGCATTCTTATTTAAAGGATGCATTTAATTCAATTTCTCTTTAGAGCAGAGGTGATTGCAGCATTCTGTTATTGATATTGATCCATGGTCTCTCCTCGGGGGTCCTGGCCTGCTCAGAGAAGCTGTGCCTTGAGGTCTGATCCAATGTGGACAACCTTGCTTCACATTCCCCAGCCCCATCCTGTCTCTCCCACTCACCTGAGACCTGCTGTGCTTGAAGAATTGCCTGCACACAGCCAAAGAAGGGAATTTTTAAAATTTTTTTTAAGCAGTCTGAAACAGTTTTGATTGCTCCAAAGTTTCCCCATTGTAAACAGACACCCTCCTCAAGTGTGTGCCAAGCCCAAGGCTCCACCAAGAGCCCTGCAGAGCTGCCCTGGGCCAGCTGGGAGGGTGGATCATCATCCCAACCTGCCCCGGGCCATTGCAAGGGACTGTGGCCACGGACACTGCACTGGCCCCACTGCTGGGTTTGGGTGCCATGGCAATGCTCATCAGCCCACGTTTCCTTGGACAGCACCCCAAGGCCCCATTTCTGCAGTCAGGCTCCAGACCACTTGCATGCAGAGCTGCCCCGGCACCCTCAGGACAAAGCGGTGCCAGGGCTGTTCCAGGGACAATGGCACTGACGCTCCTGGATGCGCTCAGGGGCCACGGCAGCAGCCACAGAAACCCTTCCTCAGCTTGGTGCCAGGCAGCCAAGGCCTGGAGCCATTGTGATGGCTGCTTGCCATGGAAACCTGCCCTGGGCCCCTTGCTCAGGACTGGAGTCACTGCCCAGAGCCAGAGGGGATCCCTGGCTGGGGGCTTGTACCGTGGCACCTGCCCTGTGCCGCGCCGGCTGCTCAGGCACAGCAGGACCAGCAGCACAGCTCAGGGCAGGGCCAAAGGCCAGCTCAGCCAGACAGAAAGGGCAGCTGGGCACTGTTTCCATGGCAGCCATGCCTGGCACAGCACACCTGGGTCACCTGTGGTGGCACTTGCCATGGAAAGCCCTTGAGGGGCTGATGCCACGGCCGCTGGCACTGAGACACTGCTGGGCTCGGGTGCTGAGCACAGGGCTGAGCACACAGAGATGGTTTTGTTCCTGCTGAGCCTGCACAGAGCCAAGGCCTTTCCTGCCCCTTGTCCAGCCATGCTGGGGATGGGCTGGGGCTGCAGGGGAGGGGCTGGGAGAGGACACAGCCAGGACAGGTGACCCCAACTGACCCCAGGATATCCCAGACCATGGCACAGCGTGCTCAGTGTATAAAGGGGGAGAAGAAGGCAGAAAGGAGGGGACATTTGGAGTGGTGGTGTTTGTCTTCCCAGGAAACACTTAGGCAGGGTGGGACTCAGTTTCACCAGTGGGCAGGGTCAGCACCAAGGACACAGACACCAACTGAAGGAATAGTGTCATTTATATAATGCAAAACTGCAAAAAATCACACAAGGAGAAGCTCAGTAAAGCACATAATTGTTAGCAAAGAATTAAAAAAGGAGAAGCTGAGCAATGAACCCAATCATCACTACCAAAGATTGGCCACAGTGATTTACAAAGATACATCCCCAGTTCCCCCCAGTCTTTGCCATCCCCCAGGTGCACACATCAGCTGGGGGAAGCTGTCACAGCCAAGGGCTGCAGAGCCACTCCTGGACACTGGGAATTCCTGCAGGTGCCTCCAGCCACAGCTGAGGCTCCCAACCCTACTGGGAGAGAGCCCAGCTCTGACAGTGCTGAATAAACAAACTGACAGCACTGCTAGTGCAGGAACATTGGTTTAAGTCTCTGGTTTCTCCCAAAGCCTGGCCAGGGCTCAAGGAGGAACCAAGGGAATTGACTTTGACCAAACACCCCCAAACAAAGCCAGATGGGACCTTACTTGGTTTCTAAATACAGAATGGTAAATCCATGTCTCACCAATACAGAGATACACAGACCATGTTGCTAAAAATGCCTCACTAATGAGCAGATAAAAAGATAACATTTGGTTGGAAGTTTCATCTAGAGGTCACCTTTGGCTCAGGGCCTGGTGCTCAGGCCTTGGTACTTCAATCAGTGCCTTGACCAAGGCATGAACTACAACCTTCATAACAATTCTTTCAATAATTGAGTCTTAGATTTAGGTAGGAGGCATAAAGGCATTGCCTCTTGTTCTTCAATTAAGGGCTGTTCACATTCATTACTCAGAGCTGTAAGTCACATTCCTTTTCAAACATGCCTAATTAGTTGCTACTCTCTGCTGTTTATGAAATCCCCACTGTTTCTTGAGACTGTGTCTCTTTTGAGACAAGTCTCAATGCTCCATTTCCCAGCACAAAGTGTCACAACAACTCTTACATGGGATCATAACACACCAAGTGCTCACACTGCAATGACTGCAGTAGCTGCCACAAATGCATTTCACAGCAGCCTCCAGTTTGGCAGACAATCTCACCAAGAAGAATTATCTTCTTCCTGCCACACCTCTACTGCTCTTTCCATTGAGGTGATTCCTGACTGTTGGACTGCAAACTCATCACTGACAGAAGTGCAACATTCCTGTCCCATGGCAGTCCAGGCTCCTCCTTGGCCAGCAAGCAGATAATCCAAAGCCAGACAGTTCTGTAGAGCCCCATTTGTGCTTGCTGGAGCTCACAGGATGTGCTGTTGGACATTTTCACAGTATCATTTTCTGCTTCTTCTAATAATCAATGCAGCTCATTAATGTAAACTCCACAGGACAAGGCAGTGCACATGGGGCACAGGTGAGGGGGGCGGGCCTGTGGTACCGGTTTTGTCCACAATGAAGTCGCAGTACTGGGGGGGGAGCTGCAGTGCCAGTTTTTTCCAAGAGGGGACAGCACTTCTGGGGGGTGGAGGCTGCAGTACCTGTTTTGTCCACAAGGGGACAGCACTACTGGGGAGGGGGAGCTGCAGTACCAGTTTTGTCCACAAGGCAGTAGCACTGCTGAAGGGGGGGTGGGGGGCTGCAGTACCGGTTTTGTCCACAAAAGGACAGCTATACTGGGAGGGCCTGCAGTACTGGTTTTGTCCACAAGGGGACAGCACTACTGGAGATGGGGGGCTGCAGTACCGGTTTTGTCCACAAAAGGGCAGCACGGTTTGAGTTGGGGCTGCAGTACCTGTCTTGTCCACAAGGATACAGCACTACATGTAGGGGGGCTGCAGTAACGGTTTTGTCCGCAAGAGGGCAGCACTACTGAAGGGGGTGGCTGGCAGTACCAGTTTTGTCCACAAAGGAACAGCACTACTGGGGGTGGGTGGTCAGTACCGCTTTTGCCAACAAGGGGGCAGCACTACTGGGGGTGGGGCTGCAGTACCTGTTTTGTCAACAAGAAGGCAGCACTAGTGAGGAAGGAGGGGCTGAAGTACCGGTTTTGTCCACAAGAGGGCAACACTACTGAATGGGGGGGTGGGCTGCAGTAATGGTTTTATCCCCAAGTGGGCAGCACTGCTGAAGAAGGGGGGTCTGCAGTACCTGTTTTGTCCACAAAGGGACAGCACTACTGGAAGGAAGCGGTAGTACAGGTTTTGTCCACAAGAAAGCAACACTACTGAAGAGGGTGGGGCTGCAGTACCGGTTTTGTCCACGAGAGGGCAGCACAACTTGGTGCGGGGGGCACCAGTACCTGTTTTGTCCACAAGGGAACAGCACAACTGGGTGGGGGGGGGCACAGTATTGGATTTTTCCACAAGGAGGTAGCAGTACATGGAGGGGGGGAGCTGCAGTACCACTTTTGTTTGCAATGGGGCAGCAGTACTGGGGGGGCGCTGCAGTACAGGTTTTGTCCACAAGGAAGCCACACTTCTGGGGTGTGGACCTGCAGTGCCTGTTTTGTCCACAAGGGGACAGCACTACTGGTGGGGGGGGGGGGGGGGGGGAGGCTGGCTGCAGTACCAGTTTTGTCCACAAGGGGAAGAACTACTGGGCAAGGGGGTGGTGCAGTACTGTTTTTTTCCACAAAGGGGGCAGCACTGCTGGGGATGGGGGATTGCCATACCAGTATTGTACACAAGCGGGAAGCACTACTTAAAGGGGTGGGCTGCAGTACCGCATTTACCACAAAGGGGAAGCACTACTGGGGGGGGGGGGGGGGGGCTGGCGGCACCGGTTTTGTCCACAAGGGAGCAGCACTACTGGGAGTGGGGGGGGGGGGGGTTGCAGTACCGGTTTTGTCCACAAGGGAGCTGCACTCCTGGTGCGAGGGGCTGCAGTACCGGATTTGTGCACAAGGGGGCAGCATTAGTGAGGAGGGGGGAGATGCAGTGCCGATTTTGTCCACATTCTGACAGACCTACTGGGGGGCGAGCTGCAGTGTCTGTTTTATCCACAAGGAAGCAGCACTACTGGGAATGGGGGAGGCTGCAGTACCGGTTTTAACCACAAGGAGGCAGCACTGATGGGAATGGGGCTGCCATACCGGTTTTGTTCAAAAGGGTACAGCATTAGTGAAGAGAGAGGAGCTGCAGTACCGTTTTTTTTCCACAAGGGGGCAGCACTAGTGAGGAGGGGGGAGCTGCTGAACCTGTTTTGTCCACAAGGATACAGCACTACTGGTGGACAGGCTGCAATGCCGGTTTTGTCCACAAGTGGGGAGCACTTGTGGGGGGGGGGTGGGCTCCAGTACCTCTTTTGTCCACAGCGGGGCAGCATTACTAAGTGGAGGAGCAGGGCTGCAGTACCGGGTCTGTCCACAAGGGGGAAGACCTACTGAAAAGGGGGAGCTGCAGTACCCGTTTTGTCCACAAGGGGGCAGCTCTATTGGTGGGGGGTGGTGCAGTACCAGTTTTGTACACAAGGGGTCAGTACTGCTGGGGGTGGGCTGCCATGCCGGTTTTTTCCACAAGGGGACAGCACTACTGAGTGGGGGGCGGGCTACAGTACCAGTTTTGCTTACAAGGGGGCAGCACTACTGTGGGGAGGGCAGCAATACCGCTTTCCTCCACAATAGGGCAGCATTTCTGGGGGGGGGCCTGCAGTACTGGTTTTATCCACAAGGGGACAGCACTACTTTGGTTGGGGGGGGAGGGATTGCAGTACTGGTTTTGTCCATGAGAATGGAGCACTACAGGTTGGGGGGCCGCAGTACCTGTTCTGTCAAAATGGGGACAGCACTACTGGGCGGCAAGGGCTGTAGTACAAATTTGGAATCAAGGAAGCAGCACTACTTGTGTGGAGGGCTGCAGTTCTGGTTTTGTCTGCAAGGGGGAATACGCCTGAAGGGATGGGGGAGGCTGCAGTACCAGTTTTGTCCAAAAGGGGCAGCACGAGTGAGGAGCGGGGGGCTGCAGTACCTGTTTTGTCCGCAAGGGTACAGCACTACTGGTGGGAGGACTGCAGTGCCAATTTTATCCACAAGGGGAGGGCACTTCTGTGGTGTGGACTGCATTCCTTTCTTGTCCACAAGGGGACAGCACTACTGAAGGGGGGGGGGGGGCTATAGGATCAGTTTTATCCACAAAGGGGCAGCACTTCTGAAAAGGGGGAGCTGCAGTACCGGTTTTGTCCACAAGGGAACAGCACTACAGGGCGAGGGGGCTGCAGTACTGGTTCTCTCCACAGCACGTCAGCACTACTGGAAGGGAGGGAACCCGCAGTACTGTTTTGACCCCAAGGGGGAAGAACTACTGAGAAGGGAGGGGGCTGCAGTATTGCTTTTCTCCACAAGGGGGCAGCACTACTGAGGGAGGTGGGGCTGCAGTAGCGGTTTTGTCTACAAGGGGCAGCACTAGTGTAGAGGGGGGCTGCAGGACCGGTTTAGTCCACAACGGGTCAGCACTACTGGGGGTGGGGGGCTGAAGTACGGGTTTTGTCCACATGGGGACAGCACTATTTGGGGGGGGGGCTGCAGTACCTGTTTTGTCTACAAGGAAGCAGCACTACTGAAGGGAGTCTGCATTACCGGTTTTGTCCACAAGGGTGCAGTTCTGCTGAATGGGGGGAGGGGTGGCTGCAGTACCGGTACTGTCCACAAAGGGGCAGCATTAGTAAGGGGGGGGGGATGCAGTGCCAATTTTGTCCACATGTGGACAGCCCTACTGCGGGAGGGACTGCAATGCCTATTTTGTCCACAAGGAAGCAGCACGACTGGGTGGGAAGGACTGCATCACCAGTTTTGTCCATAAGGGGACAACAGTACTGAGGAGGGAGGGGGCTGCAGTATTGCTTTTCTCCACAAGGGGGCAGCACTGCTGAAGGAAGGGGGGGGGGGTGGGGGCTGCAGTACCAGTTTTGTCCAGAAGAGGAAGAACTACTGGGCGGGGGGCAGCGGTACTGGTTTTGTCCACAATGGGTCAGCACTACTTGGGGGGGCGGTGCAGGACCGGTTTTTTCCACAAAGGGGGCTGCACTGGTGGGGATGGGGGCCTGCCGTACCAGTATTGTACACAAGGGGGCAGCACACCTTAAGAGGGTAGGCTGCAGTACCAGTTTGATACACAAGGGGTCGGCACTACTGAGGAGGGAGGGGGCTGCAGTAATGCTTTTCTTTACAAGGGGGCAGCACTACTGAGGGAGGCAGGCTGCAGTACCGGCTTTGTCTACAAGGGGGCAGCACTAGTGAAAGGGGGGGCAGCAGTACCAGTTTTGTCCACAAAGAGACAGCACTACTGGGGGTTGGTGGTCAGTAACAGTTTTGTCCACACAGAAACAGCAATACTGATGTGGGGGGGAGGGCTGCAGTACCATTTTTGTCCATGATGTAGCAGCACTACCACGGGGTGGGGTGGTGGGGGGGATTGCAGTACCGATTTTGTCCAGAAGAGGAGAGTAATAGTGAGGGGGGGGGGGGGGGCCGCTGCAGTTCCTTTTTTGTCCACAAGGGAGCAGCACTAGTGAGCAGGGCGGGCCGGTGCTACCGGTTTTGTCCACAAGGGGACAGCACTACTGGGTGTGGGGTTGCAATGCCTGTTTTGTTCACAAGTGGACAGACATACTGAAGGGAGGGTGCTGCTGTATCTGTTTTGTCCACAAAAGGGCAGCATTATTGAAAAGGGGGGCTGCAGTACCGATTTTGTCCACAGGAATCAGCACTACTTGGGGGGTGGGACACAGTACCTGTTTTGTCCACAAGAGGACAGCACTAATGAGGCCTTTTTCTCAAGTTCTAAGCATTTTTCTCAGGCCATGAAACTTTCTCAGCCTCTAGCCAGGATTTTTCCCAGGCTAGAGATTTCTTCTTTATTGTAAACACAAGAGAAAGAAGCATAACAGAGATAAACACCTGCAAGGTCCAGGAGAAAGTCAGGGAGGAGAGATATCTCCTTGTCTGATCAATAATCTTTTTCCATTTTGTTGTGCATGAATTGTCTTATTTAAGGCAATGGTTTCTTTCAATAAATTGCTCTTTCCTGCTCTTTCCCGCACCAAGCAAGAGAGTGTCTTGTTGCTGTTTTTTCGCTGCTCCGTATCTTTCTCCACGGCAACATATGGAGGTTCCACCGAGAGATCGTTACTCGAGTGGATCGGGATCACCCTCAGCGATCTCTGACCGACCAACAGCACCAGGAAAACTCGGAGCTGACAGCCTGCAAAAACCGGGACGGACCCTGGACGCCTGTCCTAACCGGGGTGCGGCCCGTGCTGGGGTTTGTAGCCAGAGCTGCACCGAGCAGACTGAAACCCAGAAAACCAGGGCTGCGAACTGGGGCCAGGACCAGAGCCGGGATCGTGGCCGGAGTCGAGAGCCATCTGGGACATCGCGGAGACCCGCCTGACTACGGCAGGATGGGAAACCCGCAGAAATCATTGGCTTTTCTCCTCTCCCACCGAGTGAGCGCGATCGGAGCCGCTCTTTGATCTTCGGAGCTGCGGCGGAGCGGGAGCCCCTGCAGCGCGGAGTCGTGCGGAGCCGAGCGCCGACGAGCCTGGACAGCGACAGCTGCGAGCAGCGTCTCGACTGTTTTTCTCCCCCATCCGAGAAAGGTGCTGTTCTCGTTCCCCCCCCCTACGCCAGGACCAAGAAATGGCTTTTCCTTGAAAGGCTTGGTGAGAGTTGGGAGACTGATTGTTTAAAACCCTTCGGGGAGGGGATGTCTCACTTTCCCCTCTGGTGCACGCCTGGGTGACCATTAGTCAGAGATTAATGGACACGGGCGAGGGGGGAGAGACAGGCTCTGGATCCGGCACAGCGCAAACGCCGCTATTCCGCCTGATGCGGTGGAGCAATTGTTACTCGCAGTTGTGTCAGGGCAAGCGACAGCCCTGCATGCGGCACTGCTGCCCTACGCGACCACCCCCGCGGAACCGCCACAGATGGCGGGCGGCCCGGCCGCGGGGCCGAGCCCCTTGCCGCCTGCGGGCCCGCCCCAGGCCAGGGCAGCAGGCGTGTCCTGCCGCGCTGACGGCGCTGGGCGCTGCCGGCTCGGAGCGGCCCCGGCTGGAGCAGCCCCCGTGCAGCCAGCGCTGCCTGGGGGGGGCGGCTCCCGCCCTTGTGGGGCCGCTCGCTGCCGAGAAGGAGGTGCTGTCAGCCGGCCCCTCCACCGTGCCGGTGCCGCCGCTCGATCCGCCTGCCGGGGCAGAGCCTCGCCCTGAAAAGGTGCGGGTGCTGCTGGCCCGTCCGTCCCCGGTGCCGTCTGACCGTGACCCGCCTGCTGAGAGGAGCCGTCGGCACCAGCCACCCCAGAGAAGGAGCTGCTGCCGGCGCCTCCCTCCTCTCCGGTGCTGGAGACCAACCTGCCCGCCCGAGCAGGGTCTGGGCTGCCCTTCTCTGCCTCAGCAGAGGTGGGGCTGCCTTCTCTTCTTCCCTCAGTTTCTCCATTCGTTCACCCGGGAGCGGTGCTGAGCCCAGCGCTGGACCCCACGAACGGACCCCTCCCATCGGCATTTCCAGCTGCTTCGCCGCTCCCACCCTGTGCTGACAGCAACGATGGCTTTGTCCTCACTTCAAAGGGGGAGCAGCAGGGGCTGGTTTCATTCCTGCAGTGGGCATGGGAGGAGGGAGCGCTGGGGCAGATGTTTCTGAGCTCTATTCCCTTGTTCTAAGGCAAGAGCTGAAAACTTGCAATGATGATATCCAAATGAGAGAGGCTCAGGCTTTTCCTGTGCCTGTGCCTGATGCTCTTCCTATTGTAGGACGGCAAGATTGGAAAAAGAGAAAGAAAAGATCTAACCAATCCAGTTATTGTGAATCATCTTTGCCTCATTTCAGGCTTCAGATGAGACATGTCTGGATCTTTGCTACTGACCATCAAGGTGTCTGCCCTGACCTGCAGCAGGGGCAGAGTGTGATCACAGCTCAGCTTTCTCATGCTGACCAGCTCACCAAGCACCAACCAGAGAAAACACTGACCAGATGATCCCTCTTCAAGCAGAGAATGGACATTCATCTGTTCATGTTGAAACTGTTGATATAGTTTTCATTGTAGTATTAGAATAATTACTTAGTGGTGGATTTTTCACTGATAAGTTTGGTGAATGGTGATGGGTTTTGTTATTGTAATTAGAATTAAGTTTTAGGATTGAGTTTGTTAAAAGCACCAGTTGTGAAGATTTCCCTAGGCACTTCAGGTATCCACAAATCTCCTGAGGGGTGGTGTTTGTTCTCCTTTGACAAAGGGCCCTGTGGAGGATTACAAACACTTCTCTATCTTTCTTTTTCAAAAATTAAAAGTGGGGATTGTGGACACTGCTGAAGGCCTAGGCACATTTTAACGAGGCATTTTTTCTCAAGTTCTAAGTATTTTTCTCAGGCCATGAAAGTTTCTCAGCCTTTAGCCAGAATTTTTCCCAAGATAGAGACATAAGACAAGTAATCATAACAGAGAGATAAACACCTTCAAGGTCCATGAGAAAGTCAGGGAGGAAAGGTGTCTCCTTCTCTGACTAATGACCTGTTTGTATTTTGTTTTCTACGAACTGTCTTATTTAAGGCAATGGTTTCTTTCAATAAATTGCTTTTTCTTGCTCTTTTCTGCACCAAGCAGGAGAGTGTCTTGTTCCTGTTTTTTTGCTGATCCATAACCCTTCCACGGCAGCAGAGCCAGACACAGCATCAGCAAATCACCACTGCTGTGTTTTGGCAGGACTTTGGTTCTGCACATGCAAAGCAACAGCAGCTTGTGGCATTTTTGTCACTGAAGCTCAGCACTGACTGAAGTGGCATTTTTAATGCACTCCCTAACTGCAAAACACCTTCAGACACACTTTAATGACAGACAGGCAGCAGTAAAATCTGTGCTTTGCTGCTATGAGACAGGTCAGAGGGGCAGAGGATATCAAATAAAGGGACTGCTGCTTTAGCTGCCAGGCTGTGCAGAACACAGCAGCACTGCAAGTTAATTCACTGCTCTCACATTCCAGTCATTGTACTGTAGTCATTGCACACCAGGGGTCTTTGAAATACTAATTATTTATTAAAACTGATCTTCAGAAGAGCTTCAGCAGCATGTGACTGACCAGACACTGTTGTGAATACCATGAGCTGTGTGGACCACTCTGAAAACTTAAGCTTGATGAAAGTAAGATTGGCAACTTCTGATCCCAAAAGATCAAAGGCACTGTAAATGCAGGAAACACAAGAATTACCTTTCAAAACAAGATAATTATCAAATTATAAAGAATTATCTTCCATCTTTCTGCTGATGGCAGTTTCCCTAAAACTCTCCTTACTGCACTCAGAGGAAGCAACAAGTTTCCCCCTGCCCAGCACCCGGTCTTGTATTTCACACTGCAGTACAAATGCAGGTATCCTAACAGGACTGTGCAGTCCATGTGCAGTTTTTAAGGACATGCCCAAATGGATGATTGGCTGTATTTACACTGACCAGGACACAGACATGTTCACTCAGTGTGTCTGACCAGGAAGAATTTTCTCTAGCATACATTTAAGAGGATTTTATTACTTCTATCCATTTTGTTCTTAGTGACAACAGAGCAATTGCTCAAATTTAAGTTTCTGTTTTCTTCATCTCCTTAATGCATGCAGCAGAACAACCTGCATCCTCTAATGCAATGGTAAGGTTTTGACAGCCATGACAGAACTTAAAATTGGAGTGTATCTCAGTGTGAGTAAACCAGACTGAATGTCAGTGTGACTCACCTCAGTTTTGGCCATGCTAAATTGCATTAGAATCATATATTCTGACATCTGCACAGTCTAACTAAAGCACTGCAGAGCCCTTGGTGTTATGGGATTGCTGATGTAAAAGACCTTTGCTTGCACACCACTTTTCACAGCTGACTTACAGCTTTCTTTCAACTTCCTATCAATTCCTGCAATCGAATCTTAAGAGCAGATGGAACTCTGTTTCCTGCAATTTCTGTGTAGGATTGAGTAAATCATTTACAAAGATAGAATACCTGCAAAATCCCTACATAGAGCAATGTAAAAAAATACTTTGGCATTTTCCTGTCTTTGTAAACAAGTGGAAATGTCAATATTAACATCTTCAAGCCATTTTTTTTTTCTTGCTGAGTTTTTAGAACTGAGCCTCTAGCATTTTGACACAGTGTTCTCATTTTGTTCGTTTTCAGAACCAGCGCTTATTTTTAGTCATCAGAGATTGTATTATCCAAAAGAAATAAAACTGGCATGAATTGGCAATAAATGAAAAGAAATTAATTAAACAAAACACTCCATCAAGCTGCTGCATGTAAGACTCTCTGATTGTAAGAGCCTGAAATGAGGGATGCGGAACTCCAGGTGGGCTCTTTAAAATGCTGCTTATTATATTTAAATGATGCAGTAATTAATTTATCATTTAAAATGCTGTTTATTGTATTCATGTAATACAGCAATTCATGGGCTGTGGGTGACAAGAGCCCAGCCCACAGCCTGACAGCCACATCTGTGGGTTCCTCTGAAAGCTTCCTCTAGTTCTGTGACAATGCATTAAATAATTTTCATTACAGAGCATCCTAAAACATGACAACCAATCAATCCCTTCAGTATCACCTGTAGCCTATCATACCTACTGACATTACAATATTCTTGTTACTATTTTCCAATTACAAAAGGTTGGTGTGTTTCAGTTTAAGCTAGAAGTTGTTTTTCAGTTTTATTCCAGTGGAAAATCCTGAGATCTTTTCTCTACTTGCAACATGGTATTTTTGTTTGCCTGTGAAAATTCTTTTCCTTGGCAAAAACATCTTTTGTTTGACGTGGATTTATCTTTTGCTCAGAGTCATAAAAGCCCCTTCCAACTCACTGCCCTTTGCCTTCTTAGTTACCCAGTAAGACTGGCTCAGCAATTCTTTTCTTCTACATCAAAACTTGCTCTCATCTCTATTCCTTCTTCAGATCCTACATTCAAAAATCTTTGTGTTATACACACACATCTGTGAGACCTTCCTGTCAACTCCTCATCCTTCCTAACACATGAGGCTGTGCCCTATAAGGGATGGGTCTGTGCCCTATAGGGTTGGAGGTCCTGCCCTATAGTGGATGGGGGCTGTGCCCTATAGAGGATGACATTGTGCCCTATACGGGATGGATATCCTGCGCTATAGGGGATGGGGTTCTGCCCTATAGGGGATGAAGTTCTGCCCTAGAGAATGAGGTCCTGCACTATAGGGCATGAGGCTGTGCCCTATAGGGGATGGGGGCTGTGCCCTATAGGGGATTTAGGTCCTGCCCTATAGGGGATGGGGTTCTACCCTACAGAGGATATGGGTTGTGCCCTATAGGGGATGGGTCTGTGGCCTACAGGGAATGGGGGTTCTGCCCTATAGGGGATGGGTTCCTGCCCTATAGGGCACAGCCCCTGCAGGAACAAACTGGACTTCTGGACAGCAGATCAATATGATTTTGCAGAAGCCGATTTATTGTTTATAATTTACCTTTATTATGCATTTCTAGAACCATCACCCGTGTGGGGACACACTCTACATTTGGTAATTTTAGGGTGTTGATCCACCCATTCAAACCCCCCAGAGTCAGTAATTGGTGGTCTCATGCAGTTTCACCACCTCCTGTTATCTTGAATCTTCTAATCTTGGTGTTCTGTGTTTTCAAGTTCTTCTCTCCCCATTTAGCATAGTTTATGTTCCAGCGGCCTTGGGGGGTTTCAAACAAGTTATCAAAAAACTCCTAAAACTTTCTCATTCTGTGCACCTATTATAAACACTGGTCTAAACTAAGAAATGCACAAAAACAGCTGGCATGTGAAAGAAGCGTGTGAACAAACAGCAAAATATGCAGAAAGAACTGAACAGCAAAACCGAGAAACTAAATATGGTTTTTTGCTGGTGCACACCACACAAGGCCCAGATTTGTACAGAGATGTCCACCAGCATCTCAACCTTGTTCAGCATTACTACAATTCCCCTTCTTTTTTTGTACCAGCCAAATCGTCTTTGTGATTTTATCCTTATCTTATCTCATCTTATCTTATCTTAGCCTTATATTATCATATTCTTATATTATCTTATCCTTATACTATCTTATATTTTAGTATATTGTTTATATTATCTCATATCATATCATATCATATTACATCATATTCTACCTTATTTTATCAAGCGAATCACTAACTTTATTTATGGAAAAAACAATGTGCTAATAACACGCAAAAATATCCAAACCCCTTGGATTATATCTTTCAACCACCCAGGTATTCCCCATACTTCTAACCATTCATCCAAACCCCAATCATGCACAGTTAACTTCCTCATATTATCCTGCAGTTGTTTGATCTTCTCGTGAATGGATGCAGAATAGTCAAAAAGATACATACAACACATCCAGTCAAAATCCTCACACCCATGCCCATGTGCTGATAGCAAAAAATCTATAGCAGCTCTATTCTGCAGTGTGGGGTGTCTAATGCTATTTACATCTGTATGCATTTGTTTCAAAACAGTGGTAGTGATATTCAGCTGTTCATTCACTCAACATCTCAGCTTCTCAAGCATACTCAATGCCTGAGCAGCAGCAACACCTGAGGAAAGAATTGATTCTATTATTTGTGCCAGAGAACCCCAGAATTCCAAACGATTGTAAAAATTAGGCTCCAAATCCCCAATTTCTCTTTTAGCTCTTTAGCTGTGCCCTGCTCTCCAAAGGGTCTGATTCAAGAACTCATGCGTGCCAGGAGCAAACATAGTTAACTTTCAGAGTATATTCG
This sequence comes from Erithacus rubecula, assembly GCF_903797595.1. Lineage (NCBI taxonomy): Eukaryota > Metazoa > Chordata > Aves > Passeriformes > Muscicapidae > Erithacus > Erithacus rubecula. The sequence goes on from NW_027636159.1 coordinate 172,101, forward strand.
GGGGCAATTTGGGTTTTTTTGGGAGTTCTCAGGAGTGTTATAAATGGATATTTCGATGTTAACTTTTCAACCCTTGGCCATATGCATTTGCCTCTCGCTTGGTGGAAGCTGTTGTGGGCCAGGGCAAGCACTGAGCTGGGCTGTGTGGGCCAGGCAACGTGGAGAGTCTTGGCTGATCTTGCTGTGTCCCTGGCCTCAGCAAAGGCTTGGAGGGTTTACCTCCCAAAATCCAGAGCCCTGGGACACACAGGCCCCTCCTGCCATTCTGTTCCACGCCGTATTCTGTGCAGAGACTCAGAGGAATGAGGGCAGATCAGATTGGAAAGGTCTCTGTGCTGAAGCTTCAGTTCCGCAACACTGTGAACTTCAAGGTCTTGTCTCAAGGCTGATGGCTGCTGCCAGCTTGGCCCCATGGCACCCACTGTGGACGTGGCCAGGGACAGGAGGGCAGAGGGGCCGGGCAGACACCCCGCAGTGGCCGTGCTCCATCCTCTGGAGCATCCCGGGGCTTTCCCTGCCTGGGGAGCGCAGGGCTGGCCTGTGTTCTCTGCACATGAACCGTTGATCTTATCCACAGGAAACAAAATCAGCATCCCCGTTTCCAGGTGTCAGTTAGGAGGAGGCGTTTGGCACAACAAAGGCAGCCAGGCTTCTCGGTGGTGGCAGCTTTGGTCTGGCAGAAATCTTGTGCCGTATGGAATTTTAGCTGGCAGAAAACCACTCCTGGCTAAGGCCCCTGAATAGGAATGGTGGCTATTTTCCACAGGACATTAATCCCACCATGCCAGTTTCCAGATGTCACTTAGGAGAAGGCATTTGACAGTCCAATGGCAGCCATGGTCCAAGGCTATGGCAGCTTTGTCTGGGAGAAATCCTGCGCCATATGGACTTTGAGAGGGCGGTAGCCCAGTCCCAGCTACAGGACCCTGATGGCTCTTTTCCATGGGAAACAAATCTAACCATCCCAGTTTCCTGATGTCAGTTCAAAAGAGGCTTTTGGCATACCAAATGCAGCCATGGTCCTTGGAGTTGGCAGCTTTGGTCTGGGAGAAATCCTGTTACGTAGGGAATTTTAGCATAAAAAAACCAATTCCCACTCCCAAAGGACCATAAAGAAGAACGGTGCCTTTTTCCACAGGAGAAAAACCTCAAAATCCTCGTTTCCACACATCAGTTATGAGGAGGCATTTGGCACTCCAACAGCACCCAGGCTTCTCGGTGGTGGCAGCTTTGGTCTGGAAGAAATCCTGCATCCTATTAAATTTTAGCAGGTGGAAACCCAGTCCCAGTCAGAGGCCCCTGGATATCAACGTTGGCTCTTTTCCATGGGAAACAAAACTCACCATCCCAGTTTCCTGATGTCAGTTGAGAGGAAACGTTTGGTGCACCAAAGGCAGCCACTGTCCTAGGAGGTGGCATCTTTACAGGGCACACACCCACAGATTTTTCTCTCTCTTGGCTTCAGAGAGTGCAACCTCCTTTTATCCTTAACTCCCAGCCACACTTTGCCCTTTTCCCTTCCCAGTTGGCCAAGGTACTCGGAAGATACAGCCTTCCCAACCACTGTACCCCATATTCCCCCTTGAATCTGGCATTTCCCCCCGAAGTTCAGCCTTGTGCAGACTCTTGTCTGGTTCAGGAGTCAAGCTGTGTGGGCCCAGTAACAAACCGGCTGCCCAAAGCCAGTAGAAACTTTACAACCCATTTCAAAGACCCTAACAGCCATCCCTTCACCCATGAAGTGATTTGTAAAGACATCAGCACACATCTTTCCTCTCACATTGATGTTTCCTCTGCTGCTAACAGACTTTTAAAGCCAGCCTTTGGCCTGACCTCTCTGCTGTTGTAGTTCCATGGACAGAGGTTGTTGTCTTTTCCCCCTTCCATGGGCAGGCCGCTGTTCAGCCATCTCCAGGACAGCAGGGCTCCACCCCACAGCACTGTGATGAAGGAAGACAAAAACCATCACTCCAAATGTCCTCCATCCTCCTTCTTCCCAGGCATGTGGCTCTGCCAGTGGGGTTTGCTGCTGGTGTCCACAGGAAAAAGAAGAGCACTGTGATACTGTGGGGCTCAATGGAACCAAACATCCATTGTGACACTGCAGAGCCTCACAGAACCCAGAGTCCATGGTGACACAACAGGGCCTTGTGGAACCAAGGAGTCCAAAGGACTAAAACAGATCTTGCATGGCTCTGCCTTGGAAAGAGAAACCTCCTTGGCACACACTTAAGAAGGGTGTTTGTAATGGGGAAACTCAGGAGTTTTAGATTGCTTCAAAAAGAGAAAAGGAGGAAAACCCCTGTTTCCCTGAATGCTGCCAGATCTCCAAGCAAAGCAGATCCCAGGTGACTGAGGACAGACAGGATGGGGTTGGGCAATGTGGAGCAAGGTTGCCCACACTGGATCAGACCTCAAGGTAGAGCTTCTCTGAGCAGGCCAGATCTCCTGAAGAGAGACCCTCTATCAATACCAATCACAGAATGCTGCAATCAACTCTGCTCTGAAGAGAAACAGTAATAAAAGACACTCTTTAAAATAGGAATACTTATTTCTAAGATGATCTTTGAAATATTTCTCCATAACTCTAGAAAAAACTTTCCTAATCAACTGCACTGGACCAGAGGGAAAGAAAGGCAGAGCCATGGTTTGTCAGGACTGACTTGATCCCAGTGAGCCCCGTGGTGCATTTGGTGCTGAGCCCTTGAACCTCAGGGCCTGAGAAGAGATTGCACAAACCTTTCCAGGAGCCCCAGTTCACAAGAAAAACCCAAAGTGTCTCAAAGCATTAATGGGTCCCACTGAGGTCCATCCCCAACACAGGCTCCTCATGGACTCCTTGAAGGTGAGAATTGGAGGCCATGACTGCCCAAAAACCTCTCAGAGACTCAGAAAATGTTATAAATAAATATGTTCGATTTTGTCCAATTAATCAAAACAACAAGGTTAAGTTTAGCACCAATTTATTAATAACAGCAATTGTATATAAATGAATACAATCAAAATATATTTGTTACATACATTTAAGTAAATACAAAATCTGGCAGTGAGTAATTTAGTGTAATTGAGGTTTGGATCGAATAAAGCAGAAGCAAAACTGACTGGGGGTATGGGCAGGGCCCTTCCTCTCACACCGTACCAAACCAATTAAGCTAAAAATCTCACTTACATGCTGTTTACTAATACATATTAATACAGAAGCTTCTGGAAAGCTCCTTTTCGTTTCTATTCTCAAAATCCACATCCCTGTGTTGTGTTGCCATGCGTCACCAGTGGTCGGGGTCTCTCCTCCTTTCAGGGTCTTGTTTCCGATGAAGGCTCTGGGTCTTCCTCAGTGTTCACTGTGTGACCTTGCAGGCAGCGCAGGCGCACTGAGCTCAGGGTTATATAATTAAATATATTGTGTTGGTTTCACGTGCTTGCAGGGAGGGTTGGCTTCCCCTCAGGAAATAAAAAGCTCAATGTGGTCCGGGAATGGAGGGAGCTGTCCTGTCTCATGGGGCTTCTCCTGTGGGCTGCTGGCACCAGTCAGAGAGCTGATTTGGTGATGAACAGCTGGGGAAACCAATGAGAAGTTATTTCTCTTTCACAAATCACAGTGGCTGAAGCTCTGATGGGTCTTTCGGCTTCTGCCCTCTGGAGGAGCTGGGGGCTCTGGCCGGGGCCCGGCCCGGCTCCAGGCTCGCTCTGGGGCCCAGCCCAACCTGGCATCCCGGCCCGGCCCCGGCTCTGCGGGGTCTCAGCTCGGCCCCCCTGCCCGGCACTGGTTCTGGGGGAGCCCTTAGTCCGGCCCCGGCTTGGCTCGGCGGGGCCGCATGGACCCCCCGACACCGGCCGCATTCTTTCCTCTTAATGATCTGGATACAATTTTAACTTCTTTATCTCTGGATAAGATTCTCGATCTCCTGAACCCCCTTTATGAGAAGAAATAAAGCATGGAGTCCACAGAGGTCGGCAGAATGAAGATAAAGTTCCTGATGGGAAGAGATCAAAAAGATGCAACTGATAAGTAGCTGAAAACATTTTTTTTCGTGGGGCTATGAGGGGATTGTGACTTCACTAAAATTCCTTTAAACTGTAAAATATACTTGGGGAGGATGGGTGCTTGAGTTGAAGACTTTCCTTGCCTCGGGAAATTGAGCTCTCTGATTTGGGACTGGAATATGAACAGAGACATTTGATAGAGAAGATGATGAATAGGATTTTGTTTTTCAGCAGACTGCCTTTAAAAGTAGTACCCCATGTATGCATCATAACACATAACATGGCTCTGGAAGGACTGTGGAAAGGAGAGGAAAATTCATAGTTCTGTAGGTCCCCGGCGAATGCAGACTCTGAAGGTGAAGACACCCCCTAAGTCTGAAGCAGAAAAAGGAACTTTTCTCTCTTAAGTGAACGGAAATGATTATTTGAGTGGATAACAGACTGAAGTGTTCTCTTTATGTGGTTGGTAAAAAATGTGGAGTGAAGGGAGGAGGGAATAATCTAGGAATCTTATTCTGAATAATTTTTTCTTGTGTTATTAATAAATTTCTTCTTGTACTTTCTTTTTAATATTTGAGTGTGCGTTGTCTTTACTCCTAAATCCTATCTCTAAAGAAAATTAAATATTTTAAATTGGCAAAGCCTTTAGTCACACCGTGACAGTCACCCATTGTCAAGAGAGCTCCAAGGCCCCAGCACCCACTGGCTTCTTGTTCTCATAATTCAGTAGTAGTGTACAGGATTTTTGTAGTTGTTTTTTGTGGGTCCAAATTCTCATCATTGATACAATTGTATTCTGTTTTAACCACAGGTTTCAAGCTAGGGCAGCAATGTTCCCCACTATTTTTCATCAGAGTTAGTTCTTTTTGAGGATATAATTGATTAGTTTCTTTCTCTTCTGTTTCTTTTGGAAAATCAGTGTGTTTTAAAGTGTTGGTGTGTTCTTGTCTTAGGGCAGCTCTTAAAGAATGAATCTCATCTCTCAAAGCATGATTCTCATTCCTTTTTTCATCTCATTGTTCTTGCAAAATTTCAACTAAATTCTGTACGGAGTCAATAATTGTTCTTTCTTCACTTCTTCGCATAAAGCGAGTTTCTACAGCAGCTGTAAGACGGGCCCCCAAAACTGAGCAGAGACTGGTCTTATTTCTGCCCAGTTTGAATTTTGTTTCATGTTGCAAAGAATGTATCCTATCAATCACATTTTCTAAATTAAACTATTTACTGTGCACCAAATCTTCTCCCCCTTGGGAGGGTCTGGCATTACCAAAGCGAAAAATGCAGCTTTATCTTTTACTTTATGATTTTCAGTAATTTTGAAAGAAGGAAAGTAAAGCCACTCAAGGGAGATAAGCACTTAGTTACACACACAGCTCTTCTCATCCTTTTCCACTCAGGTTTCCTACCCTTTTCTTCCCTCTCACTTCTCTCCTACTTCCACTCACATTTCTCACACTTGGCACCTCATATTTTCTTTACCCCCCTCACATTTTTTCACCCTCTGGTTCCTTCCTGTGACTGTTTCTCTTCAGTAGTTGATGGGCTTCTTTTCTTATATTCCTGCAATCCCCCCCTCAAAATAATGGGTGCCAGAGCTTCAGCCCAAGACGCCCTTGCTTGTGCATCTGCTGAACACAAAGTCTGTGCTCAACTTGAAGAACCTCATTAAAAACAACCTAAACCACAATGGACTTCCTGCTGCAGTTTTGGTTTGTACTTCAATTTTACAGTCTTCATAGTGTTTTAAATAGTAGGTGTCTGAGGGATACATATTCCATGTGAGCACCCACGGCACAGTCGGCTTCAAGCAGATCCCATCTCCATCTTCATCACCTCACAGTCACTACGACTGCAGCATGGAGGAAACAGGCTGTGATGCCTCTTTATGCTCAATGAAATCCACCTGCACGGTAAATGCTTTAGGTCCTCTTTTGGGGAAAAAGAAAAAAAAGGAGAGAAAAAACCCAACCAAACTGAAAAAAAAAGTGGGGTTTATTTTAAAATCTTTAAACCCTGGAGTTTTTTTCCTATTTTCACCTATTTGAATTGCCTTGACATCAGAACACTGCCAGCCGACGTTACAAACTGCCTGGTGTATGTTTGTGTGCACAGACCAAAGGTGCCACACTGTGTCTGTCCCCGGGTGTCTGTTCATGTCCATTTAAAGAGAGGGCTGAGAGGGGGGCTCTGCCCACCCCGCGCTGCTCCGGGGCCGAGGCTGGGCCAGCAGGAGCTGCAGAGCTCACTGGAGGGACAGCCTCAGCCCTGGCCGCCATCTTGTGTGTGGCTGACTCAGCCCCGGCCGCCATCTTGTGTGTGGCTGCCGCAGCCCCATCACAATTTTGTGCCTCCACCACGTCCAACTCTGAAGGGAATGGTTTGCTCTTTTGACAGCAGTCAGGGTCAGCACCAAGGCACCCACACCCATTTACAGATTGTCATTTACTGAAGTGAATGCAGCAAAGAAATACAAAAGGATAACCTGTGCAATGCACTGCATTATTACTACAAAAATGGCCTGTAGGGACTAAGAAAGATACAACACCAATTACCCGAATACTTGGCCATTGTCCAGACACATCACCTGGGGAGCCCCTGTCACAATAAAGGATTGGAGAGGCACTCCCAGAAAATGGAAATTCCTTTGTAATTTGCCAACCCAGAGGCAAAGCCATCAACTTTGCTGTGAGAGGGCCCAGATTTTATACCCTTGAATAAACAAGTCACCATAACTTCTAGTGTGGGAACATCTGGTTTCATTCTCCTCTAATCCAGGGCTCAGGGAGGCACTAAGAGAGTTTACTTTCACCATATAACTTCAAACACAACCAGATAGAGATATCTAATTCTGTGGCATTGTCAGGCTTCAAAATGTAGGAAGGTAAACGCCTCTTTCACTAAAAGTAGATTCATATATATATACTGGTAATGATCATGCATATTTTGTTAATGAGTGAATATAAATATAATATTTGGTTAGAAAGTTTATCTGGAAGTCAGCTTTGGCTTAGAGCTTGTTGTTGAGGCCTTAGTACTTCCCTGGAATTGTCCTTTCCCAGGCAGTGATCCTGTCCCCTCAGCTGCAATGGAATCAGCTGTTCCCACAGGGATTGCTCAGGCTCAGCTTGTGCTGAGTTCCTTGTGAGTGGAGTCATCAGTATCTTGGACAAACAGATTCTCTGTCACAGTGTCCAAAAGTTTTCCCTGGGATCCACCAGGGTAAGAGGAAAGCTCTCTGAAGCTGTGACATGGGAATTGTCCTGCTGGGTGGCCGTGGCTGAGTCTGAAGCACAGCAGCTCTCTGGCCGTGTGGTGCTGCTGGCAGAGCTGGCTGCTGCCCACTCAAGGCTCAGGCAGGCACTGAGCTGCCTTGCTGCGCTGCCAAAACCATCTCAGTGCTCGGGGGCACCTCCCGCCCCTGGTCCCAGTGGGTCCCGCTGGCAGTGTCAGAGCAGTGGCTCGTCGGGGTCGGTGCTGCCCCTGCTCTCCACTCGCCCTGGCCCCGGCAGTGCTGGCCCTGCAGCCATGCACACACAGGGAATGGGAACTGCTGCCTGATGCTTTTGGAGCTGTGCCACTCCTGCTGCTGCTGCTGCTGAAGGCACCTTGAACGGACTAGTGGGACTGTGGGCTGTATTGGCCTGTGATAGCAAGGTCATGAAGGCAGAGGTGCAGATGGTCCTGTCAGTCCTTTATCTGTCTGTTTCTGGAACCCAAAGAATCCCTCTTGATCCTGTGAGGCACTGAGTTTTCAAAGTAATTGTTCCTTTGTTGTTGTTATTTTCCCTTTGGGCAGCATCCATATTTGAAGCCAGCTGAGCCTCTCTCCAGACTGGCATCTCTGATCCCTGCAGTGAATCCATGGAGGCAGTTCAAGAGGTGGTGATGCTCATTTCAGGATGACACTCTAGTTCAAGCTCTGAGTGGGTCTCAGAATAAAAACTGTATCAAACCTCAACTCCATTGGGAGGTTCCCTTCCTTGTAGTCCTGTGAATAAATGCTACCTTGCCTTTGAGCGTTTTTTTTTTCAAATGGAAAGTTCCATTAATAGTGGTTTTGGTATGATTAGGAATGGGGAAGTATCTCCTTTTGATGCCCAAATAGTTTTTCCTATTTTTTTCCCTTCATATATATTCATAGATTTGTAGACTACTGTTGTATGGTTACACAGTTCCGGGGTAACTTCAGTACTTTTCCTCTTCTGATAGGCAGAAGGACAAAACACATGCCAAAGGCTCCTATCCTATGTTAGCTCCTCTGTGAACCAGGGTTAAAACATGTTCTCAAGGTACTTTCTCATAAAGTAGATATAGCCTGTACAACTAGTACAGCTAGTAGCAAGAAAGAGGGGCTCCAGAAGAGGTGGAAAGAAAAGGAGGAAATTTCCTCATTATTGTGCTTCTACTTGGGAGTTCTTGTCAATCATGCTAATTTTCCAGACTTATAAAACCACTTTCACCCTATGTGGGATGGTCATTTTTCCATATCTGCCTCTAGAGTCTTCCAGTTAGAAATCAGAATTGATATTACCTCCTCTATTAATATTGACTCAAAAGTGTGTTGTTTTGTGTATTAATGTTTCTCAATCATATGAATGTGACAGACTGACCAGCCAACAGCAGGATCGACCCACCAGGGGAATTTCTCCTGCTTTGTGACTCAGGAGAACTTCCCAGGCTATTTTGTGTTTGCTGTAGGGAAGGTTGGGCTGATTTGCATAAATTCACAGGATCGACCAGTGCTGGGAGGGCTGCACCTTGCTGCCTAAGTGAGAGGTGTTAAGCTGCTCCTTCACCTTGGAGGCAGACAAGTACAGCACTTTTGTGCAGAAACACTTAATTAGCCCTGGTTTGCACAGCTGCAGCAACTGGGGTTGCCGGAGTGCCCCTTCCTGCATTGGAAATGAGCTGAGTCAGTCATGGGACAGGGCAGGGCATGCCCAGGTGTGCCCATTGGGAATTCCATCTGTCCCGGGTGTGTCCCATGTGGCTCCTCAGTGACATCCCACCCAGCCTGGAACATGGAACTCCCCGTTTCCAAGGACACATGGCCATTGTCACCAGCACACGGCAGGACGGGTCAGACCCTTCCGCGGCTGCAGCGAGAGCGGAGGTGTCAGAGCCTTTAGCGAGTGCTGCTCCACACTTGTTGGAGCTCACACCTGCTGCTCAAGAGGCTGATCCACACCTGAGTGGAGGTAAATATTTACAGTTCTGTGCCAAAATGGGGGGGCTCAATGATAAATTCACAAAGCCAGCACCACAAGTACCTGAACATTTTACTATTTATTCATTTTATCCAACAAAGCTATTCATGTTAATTGCCTGTAGGTTACGGTATTCTCTTCATAATCAGCATTCTGTCTGCTGTTAGGTACAGATCTTCTCACTTCTCATGCTAATTACTCTGCATGCTCAGTCTCTTTCTTTTATAGTGAGACATTTCTTGGGTGGGTGGCCATGGTCTGCTCCTGCTGGAACAACCTTTTACCCAACAGAGCTGATTCAACACAGTTGCTGCATTGGCTTTATTCATTTTTGGGGTTCTGCCAAATGTCCTTGTGCAATTCCGAATTCTTTGTGTCCACCATCCGAGGTGCATTCATCTTCCCAAGCCTTGCTAACCTCCCCTAGATCTGAGGCCACTGAAGCCTATCAAGCCCTACACATGAATAAGGCAATTCAGCCAACAAGTAACCTGCCTTTCCAAGGCCAGGCCATCACTTGGAGCTTGTTGGCTGTTCTCGTTTCATGGAGAAAATGTCTGTTTCTGTTAATGAGCATTGAAAGCCAGAAAGGCCAAACAACAAAGAACACATATTTTCCTAGCACATATTGCCCATGTTGCAGATGTTGCTGCGGGATCAGTGTGTGTGTGGCAGCGGATCAGCCGAGGCAGGGCGGGATGGCGGAGCTGCGGGCCTGGGCACGATCCACTGTGCTCCGCAGGGCCCAGCCCGCTCTGCATCCCGCATAGCCCCCACGGCCGCTGCCATGCCCCTCAGGGGGACCCAGAGGGGCAGCACCAGCAGCTGAGGGGCTGTGCCGGGCTCTGGGGTCGGCTCTGGGTCAGGGCTTGGCCATGGTGCTGGTGCCAGGTGCTGCTGACCCTGCGGGACCAGCTGGGCAGGGCTGGGCCCCACTGGTGCCCCACGGCCCCTTTGAGGCAGCCCCGGGGGAAGCGACTCCCAGGGATGACACTGAGGAGCTGCCAGTGCAAGGGGGAGATTCCCCCTGCTCTGACACCACTCAATTCATGCTCTGGGAATGGCTCTTGCTCAAAATGAGTGCACTCCTCATTGCTCCATATTTAGACCAGGGTCACCAAGAATGTAAGGATAAATGAAACCCAGGAGCAGTTATTTTTTTAGTATTGGAAGTAGATATTATTTTATTGCCAGCTCTGCTGCGTAGGGGAGAGCTCCAGCCACATACATGCCACTTTCTAAGCATTTACACTTACTGATATATTTTCAGTAAACACAGAAATTCCTGTCCATTGGTTCTAAATGATACACACTCCTCATTTACTACTTATTGTTCTCTCTTGTATTGGATGTTGATTTCTCCCTTCTCATGCAAATTAGTCCCTTTTTTTCAGTCTGTTTTTAGTTTTTTCCCCCACAAAAGTTCTTTTGACCTGTGAGGCTGAAATGTCTTTATTAGTTTCTTCTTTATGTTCTGGCCATTCCAATGTGTTCTTGGAGGGCTTGAAGTTTAGATTCAAGGTATCCAGATTTTGAAGCCTTCAGGCTTTGTTTATCGAATGTTATCAGGGTTAGTTTAGAAAAATGAAAAACTTTGGGGATCTAACAATCCAACTCTGACAATAGATTGCCAAAAGACACCTAGCTACTTGCTTTGTAAGGCAGAAAATTACAATGGTTAAGATGAACACACTGCCTATGATTAATTAAACAATTAATTGCAAAGTTATTTAAATTCAGTAACCAGGAGAAAATGTAGGCTAAACAAGCAATGAGAAGCTGCATAATAATCCAAGTTGATGTGTTTGGCACCTTACGTGATTTGTTCCCATTCTTTTATAAATGCACGGATGCTCTTAGAGCAAACTCATTCATGAAGCTGACATAAAAGGATGCAAAGTTCAGGTGACTCCCAGTTCCCCTTCATGCCCAGTCCCTGTCCTAAGCTCTGCCACTGCTGATGACTGAAACAGAAACATAAGTGGAATTGTGCTGAGGCAGCATTTCGTGAAAATGACACCCTCACAAGCACAAGTCAGAAGTGACATTCTCACAAGCAAAAAATTGAGGGATTTCTAGAAGACTGTTGAATATTTCTTTTGCGATCTTTGCAAGTGAATACATTACATTAAAAGTTCAGGCAAATTTCAGATGAATACCTTTTTAGCTTCCCTGCCAGCCACTTTTGTTTTCAGAATGAAGCAGTTGGATGGCAGTAGGTTGTTTTTGTTAAAAAGTATGCTTATGCCAGTAGACATTGTAGCGATGTTTGAGCTCCAAGGTGGCACATTCTAGACTAAATAATGAGTTCAGGACACAATCCAAATTTTGTTACATCTGAGTAACCTGAGGTAAACTGTTTCCATTTTACACCTATGCAAACAATTGTATCTAGAGCTGAGGAAAGCACAAAGGGTTTTGGTGCCTGTTCGAGTCAAAATTCAGCTTTTGCAGTTGAAATTCTTCTTGGAGCTCACTGCAGCATGTGCTTCCTTAGTACCAGATAAATCCCAGCCTGGAGTGCTGCCCAAACCTTGTGATCTTTTTGGGACCCACTCTCACCTGGTTTGTCAGCTGAGCTCTGGCCAATTCAGTGGTACTCAGGCATTGGATTTCAACAGAAACCCTTGCCTATAAATTCCAGCAATTGGGAAAGAATGGCTTTCTCCTTGAACTCTTGGCTGCATTGGAGGCTCAGTGATGGGCACTCACTGAAAGTGCAGCTCTTGCTCTGCCTTAGCTTAGTGAAGAGAATTTTAAGGTGAGAGTGTTGTGTCTTTTTGGAGAGACAAAACTAAACTCTCAAATTTCTCATTAGGGATGTGCAGTTTCATATGTGAATTATGATTTCTGTGATTCTTGGTGAGAGTTTGCATAGATCCTAGGGGAATACTTCACATTCAGCAATTGGGATTGAAGAGTGGCAGTAGTGAGACAATTGTGGAACTGGGGCTGGCAAATTTTGCTTTGGCCTGGCACAGAGGAACTCAGGTGAGACAGGTCTGGTTGCTGGTAGGGTAGAGGGTGCCCTTGCAACATGCTCCACGTAGTGCCAGTCAGGGATTGAGCTTTGTTACAGAATCAGAGAATATTCTGACTTCACAGTGATCCACAAGGATATGCAAGTTCAGCTCTGTCTCAAAGAATTCCATCATAATTTTAAATCAGCTTGCTTGCCTTCTCCCAAACTCCCCTTATGACATTTCTTTTTCTGTTTTCATTTCCTTTGGAAAACAAGTAGACATCATAAGAGCCCAACCAAACATTTCACATTGTGTACGTGAGAAGAAGGAAACAGCCATGAAGCCTGCAGAGAGTGAAGAGAGTCCTTGCACTGCTGTTTATCGCCGACCCTACAGGGACAGGGTGATTCATTTGCTTGCTCTGAGGACGTACAAGAAGCCAGAGTTACTTGCCCGCTTGCAGAGAGATGGAGTCATGCAAAAGGACAAGGGAACCCTTGGCAAGATCCTCCAGCAGGTGAGATTGTGCAGTTTGGCTCCAGCAATTTTCTTCTGCCACGTTGTTCTTTTATCCTTCATTTTTACTTGTTCCTCCACTGTTTAAATAAGAAACTTTCCTTTTAAAATATTTCCTGTTCAACATGGCTGTTGTTGAATTATGCAAACATTCATAGATCATCAGAATATTTCCTCTTTTGCTATGAGCAACGTCCGAGGGGATAATTCAGATGGACACAGTTTTGGATGCACAGAGTTGCTTCTTAAATGGATTCACATACTTGCTTCCCTTTCCAACACAATCTTAGTTATGGTTTTAAGACATGAATTCTTGATTCTGGGTATATTTGTTACTTTGCATTTTTTATAACGAGAGACAGACATCAACAGAGACCACCAGAGCAATGTCAGTGTTTATTATGTTTTCAAAGAAAGTAAAAGGGCAGATTTTGAGAGATGATGGTGGTGTGTTGTTGAGTTATTTAATGTGTTATAGCGATCAAATTGATGGAGATTTTCCTGTCTCCATCCCATCAGGAACTCTCAGCAGTGTCAGGTGATGAAGTCTAAACCAGCACACTTCATATCAGTGGTCTTGAGGTTTTGCTACGTCAATTTACCTTTTTGAGTAGATTTTGTATTTGTTTTGAGAAAGATATGAACCTCATTTACTGTCAAAGGAATAGAACAAGACAAGAGCACGACTTTCTCATAGAAGGACTCGGCAGGAATGAACCCTGGCTCTGCCACATGAAGAGGGAGGGACACTGGGCCTGACCAGCTCTGCTTACACATTGTGGCACTAAATGTTGTTTTGAAAGGAAGACTTATGAAATATGAATACTCACTTGTTTCCAATCAGTGATACTTTGATTCAGCTTAAAACTCATGTGATAGAGGAATAAATCCTCTCTGTGTCAAAGAATATTGTTCAGTTCCAGTTGGGTGAACACCAAGAGGTGTTCAGAACTAGCTGGATTTCTGTAGTTTGCATTTAGCAACCATAATAAAGGTTTGTTTTCTGAAATGTCTGCCTGTAGGTAGCCAACCTGAATCTAAAGGATAATTCCTTCAGTCTGAAGGAACATCTGTTTCAGACCCTTCAGACTGATTGGCCTGGCTACACTGAAATGGATAGGGAGAAGTTGAAGGTGATACTTGCTAGGTAAGTTCAGTCTTTAGAGGAAGGAGAAGAGACTCTTCAGAACAAACACCCTGGGAGATGAAGCCTCACTTGTTAGAATATACTGAGTCAGCAGCAACCCATCAGGGTCCTGCAGTCCAACTCCCTGGCCCTGCACAGGACACCACAAGAATCACACCCTGTGCCCAAGACTGTTGTCCAAATGCTTCTTGAGCTCCTGCTACAGTGACCAGGGGCCACGAGAGCCTGTTCCAGAGCTTGGGCACTCTCTGGGGCAAGAATGTTTTCCTGATATCCAGCCTAAAGCTCCCTGAAATCAGCTTCATGCGGTTTCCTTGGCTCCTGACACTGAATGTCTGTATAACCTGAAACAAAAGAACTATGACTGTTGATATTGAGGCCTTGGAACATGAAATGGTTTACCACCCTCACAGCAAATCAACTCCATCTCAGAACCCCACCAGCACCAGGCAAGCACTATCTCCAGGACCTTCTGACACAGACGCTCCAGCAAGACCTGCTCAGGTACTTGGTGCATTTTTATCATTCTCTATTGTGTGTTAAGGTTTGGCCCTCTGCTGATGGTGTAAAAGCTGTGATGTGACCAGGCCAAAGCATGTTGTGCCTCAGGCATTCTGACTGCTTTGTCAGGAAGGTTGTGATCAGAAGAGAGGATCCTGCAGGGATGCAGCAGCACTGTCCTGAGCCAACTTTCTGCTCTGCCTGGAGACTTGAGCTCAGTCCCTGATCTCAACTCATTCCCTGCAGAAGGGCTCAAAGGGCTGGCTCTGCATGCATGACAAAACTGGGTCAAAAGACTACTGTACATAAGAGCCTGCTGTACATAAAAGGGTGGGGCAGATGGGGCCCTCTGGCTTCCTTTTCCCTCTCTCTTGCTTTCATTCTCATTGTTTACTCCAGATCTACACTATCCATGTGACAGGACCAGCACAGGTTCTAGAGAAGTGTGATATTCCCTCACTCCCTTCTCTGCCTTAATTTCTCTCCTCCTTTGCCCTGCCTGGGAACAGCATGGCTGTCCTGTTCTACTCAATCCTTAGTCCTGGATTTGCTGTGGGAGTGAGGAGCTTGTGCCCGTGTGCTGTGCCATGTGAGCCAGCACCTTTGAGAAGGTCCTTGGGAAGAGCTGAGAGATGGAAGTGAACTGAAGAAAATGGAAGAGCTCATAAGTCACCACTTGTGAAAGTCTCTTGTATAAAGTAAAGAATATTTTAGCCATCAGCTTTTGAGTTTAAAGAGTGGAGTGGCTGTTGGAGTGAAGGCAACTGCACCTAAAAGCACAAGATTATCCTGACATGTGACTGATGTGTTTTTTCATCATCCTGATGAGAATTCTCAACCAACCAGCACACCCTGTACTCCTGGGTTGTGTCAGTGATGCACTGATCTTGTCTTTAACAGGCAGACAGCTAAAACAGACTCTTTAGTAAATCATGTGTATATGTGACATCAAGAGCTGTGTACAAGCATGAATTGGGAGCTAGAAAAAAACAACTGGACCTCCCCATTTTGGGGAAGCCTTAGACACAGCTGCTGAAGGGAGTGTCTTTCTCCCAAAGCCTTTTAGCTACAAACTTGAAGTCTTGATGGGAAAGTAGAAATGACATAGAACATGCACGATCTTTTTATTTAAGGAAAATTTGTTTTGAACCATTGGCACTTCAGAAATGCTGCTTTTTTACAAATGGGAACAAATCCTGATCCTGATGATAGATTAATGAATGAATTATTTTGTTATTGTTTCAGAAACGGCCTCTGGCTTCTGACTTCACCAGTCCTGTGCTGAGCAAGAAGAGGTGAATTGGTCACCAGCAGTTCACCAGTCACGTCCAGCCAGCAGCTGGAGGTCTCTCTTCCTCCTGGGTGCTGCCTTCCACAGCCCTTTGTAATCAGAACATGTCTCCAAGGGTTGGCTCCATTTCCCCCTGCACCCATGAGGTGCACCAGAACAAGTTCCAGAGTTCTAGAGTCCCAGAGCCTGCCATGGAGCCGGTGGAGATCTCCAATTCAAACGGAGAGAAAAATGAATTGGGAAGGCTGAAGCAGTCACATCCTTTGGATTTCGATGAAGGTATTAATATGCTGCTTTTCCTAACTCCTCCCTGGAGAACTGTGGTGTAAAGATTTGGTTATTCAGACAGCCTCTGCCTGAATAAGGCAACAAGTGAGATCCTTTTCAGTTGTACAGATGTTATTAACAGTAAATGGAACCCAGAGAGATAGAAAGGAATAAGAAAGGAGAGGTGGGGTGCAGAGAAGAGAGAAACATTAGGTATGAAATCATCACCACCACATGGATTCTCTGTGGTCCAGCCAGTCCATCTTCACCCTTGGTCTTGTCAGTGGTGGGGGTCCCCAAATGGCTCTGGAGGTACCACCTTTATACTGCCCAAGATTTGAGTACCCACAGGTACAGATGGTCACAGCTCCTCTTACATCTCGGGCTGGAAGGGATGCAAGTGTCTTTTCCTTACACACAGTCTCTACAGCAAGAAAAAGATTCTTGCTTGAGTCTAAAAACATGCGAGCATTGTTCTTCAGGAGCCACCAAATTCAGAGCAGCTGGTGAAGAAAAAATCTGGACTGTGTTTCAAGTTGGGGCTTAAGCTGCAGCTTTTGTGCTGACTGAGCCATGAGAGCAAATGCACTTTTGGAAATGAAATACTCACAGCAAAGCTCTTCTTACAGGTTGTATTGAACATACTGTGACTCTCCTGCTGACAAGAGTGCAGAAAATTTCAATCCAAACTTTGTTTCATGGGAACTTTGGGCCTCTGGAATGGACAAGGAAGTGGCCATAAAACATGGCATGAGAAGAACTCCAGCCTTTTTCTCTATTTCCTTTTAGAACCTCCATGTTCATCACTCTCTCTCCCCCTCTGTCTATCTCAAGCTGTTGTGTTTTGTGAAACTGCATCTGCTGCTGCATGACTGGAATAGCTGTAGAGATGCCACCTCATGCATTCAAAACAGAAAAGCTGATCTGGGCTTTACACCATGGTAGTGCAGTAGAGAAAAGTGGCCATGCCTTCTTTCTACAGCCCAGAACTGGCTACTGGAGAGAAAATTCTGTGTGCCCCATTATTGATTTTTGGAGCTTTTTCAGAGTAATTTCCTGTGGGAACAAAGCTCTAAAGGATGTTTACAAGACCATCCAGTGGGTATTTTTTGGCTTTTTAAAAATCTCCTGATGAAGAGTGTCAAAATTCTGCTTTTCTGCAGGAGAAGGAAAACAAACTTCCATTGTCTCCACATGCTCTGCCACAAACACCCAAGCAGACTACTTGAGGTGAGTGAAAGAGCAGTTGAGCCTTGGACTCGCAGTGGGTGCCCTGTGAAGCTCTTCCCAGTTTTGAAAGGATGATGTTGAGAAGGTTTTGCTGGCCCTCCTTGACTAAGAGCTGAAATGAACACCGAGGTGGGTTCAGGCTGGGCTGGCTCTCCCTTGCTGCAGTGCAGTTTCTCAGGGTCAGCTGCAGCAGTGGTGCTGCATCCCCCCCTTGTATTTGCAGTGCAGGAGGGGAGGCAGAACAGTGTGTGTGTGGTATCAAACACTGGAAAGGCTGCCAGCTTCTGTCAGAGCAGTGATGTTGGCAAGGGCACTCAGGCCTCCTGCAGCCCTGGGGCTCTGGGACAGCTGTGTCCTTTGGAGCAGGCACTGCAGGGCCCTGGGTCACATTGGATACAGCCAGGGATGCTCCGTAGGAAGGCTGAGGGCAAGGTGGTCCTGCAGGGGAGCAGCTGAGTGAGGCCTGTGCAAAGACTCTTGCCAGGAAATGTCACTGGGCAGATGTCAGAAATTCAGGCTATTTCTTCTCTGGTATTTCCCCAAATATTGAAAGACATTTGTAGTTTTCTTTTCAGAACACACCAGCACAGCAGTCAGGTGCATCTGGCCTGGGATGCATCCCTGGCACAAACTGCTCTCTCTCTTGGAACTGAATTTGAACATGTTAAATATTAACTACTTGCAGCAATTGATGTAAGGATGTATGAAGGATTTATTGTTGTGTGGAGGGAGTTTTGTCATTCAAAAGAACCAGATGTTCAGGCCCAGAGGAGCAGAAGCATTGGTGTGTCAGTGTTGGGAAGTGGTGTCTGTTTTTCTCATTACCACTTCATCTTGGATTTGTATCATGAACTTTGGAATCCTTACTTGTGTCTATTTGAGTGAGAAGGGAATGAAAAAAATTTTTCTCCTATCAGTGGCTTTAGGCCTTAATGAGTTTTGCACTCATTAGGAGCTGATGTGGTTTGGGTTTTTGTAGTTGTATTTTCAGGCTTGTACAGAGTTTGTTTTTGTTGCCATATTACAAGCACCTCTGTTCAAGGGTCATTTTCGTAACTGCTGTCCACTAGAAAAATCAAATATTATCATGAACTCTGCTTTGGTGTTAGACAGGCAGACATCAATGTAGCTGAAATGTTCTATTCTGTGTAATCAAATCTATCAATTCAGTCCCTGCAAAAACATATTTCAGGTGGATTTTCAAAATGTAAATTTGAAAGTTCTTGCTATGTAGAAGGAGAATATAATTTAGTGATATTTCTTCTCTTCCTGAAGTTGTGGTCTTTGTTGGTCATTTGATATTCGAAAGAAGTGCCAATATTATCTAAATGTGCTTCACTTGCTAATGAAGAAAACCTCTACAATATAAACTATTAGTAACTAAGTGTCATAGAAATGTGGCAGATTTCTGGAGTTACCTGACTACATCCTCTTAAAGCAAAGAACTTGCCTGTAGAAACAGTCAGTCCCAGAGCAACGAACTCAAACCTTGGGAGTCTGTGTTTGACATTTGCCACGTGGTTGGTGCAAAACTACACATGTGCTCTATGGAATAGGAGCACATTAGAATATTCTCTTAGAGTTCACTCACAGAAAAATGATCTATATTTTTTTCCTTTAGAAAATACAATGCCATAGTCTCCTTGGAGCAATGCCAGCACTACAAGGATGACTTCAACGCAGAGTATGAGGAATACAGGAATTTGCATTTTCAGATTTACAAGATCAGCAAGGATTTCATGCAGTTTTATGAGCAATGGAAGAGTCTGATTCCAGGTTCTGAAGCCTATCAGGTAAAGAAAGATAAAACTGTGAGGAGTGTGTTTCATTACAGCAATGTTTTGGATTCCCTGGAGCTGCTCAGTGAGACAAAGGGAAACTGCAGAATTGGCACATGTGCTCAGAAGCTGCTTGGGCTGACTCTGATTTTTGTGAGACCCTGCCCAAAACACCCTGTTTGAGCTTTCTGTGAACAAAGAGTAAGGTGAGGTAAGCAGAGTCTTGGAGCATGTGCTCCTTCTGTTCCCTATGGAGAGGCTTAATTGCAGATCTTGGGGGATGCTGGGAGCTGGGGATTGGTTTTTGCAAAGCTCCCAGAAGAGTGGTGGCTCACAGGGAAGAAAATCTCTACAGTCAAACTGAGGGCTCTTTTAGTGCTTTCCACAGGTTTCATTTTATGGTTGGAGTGAAATATTATTCTTTTTTTTTTTTGTCTTTTTGAAGATTCTGCTTCTTTGAATCCTGACATATTATCAGCAGTTACAACAGGTATGTGTGGCACCTGTTGGTCACTGCTGGTTTCTTCTTTTGACAACTCCTGATCAAAGCAGGCTTCCCCTTGGATCTCTTCCTAGTAGCTGCTGTTTTCTACTGGGTACTGCTCCTGCTCAATGCAGGCTGCCCCTTGGAATCCTTCGTCATCATTTCTGGATTTGTCTTGGGACAGCTGTTGGTATGTCTCATCGTCTTCATCCATTTGGTAAATCTCCTGGTCCATCACTCTTTTTGCCCACTGGTCCATATCCAGCTCTTGCTGTGTGCCATCTTCCCAATGGATTCCCTTATCTGCTTCCTCCCGATGGCCTTCTTGGTGACTCACAGCTTCACGTGGGGAAACTTCCTGGATTTTCCCTTCTGCTTCTTGCTGGTAAAACTCTTTGACTTTCATCTCTTTCCCAAGGCAAAGCTCTTGGCCAATTATGTCTTCCCACGGAGGAAGCTCTCAATCTGTATTGCTTTTCTCCTCTTCCTCCATAGTGGCAAAGGCCCCCTCCTCCTCAGTGTCTGGCTGGTGCAGGCCTGAGCTGTCGCCTGTCCCCAGCCACTGCCCGCCCAGGGCCTGTTCTTCCATCCGGGCAGGCAAGGGGCTGGCTGCCTGCGAGTTGGGCTTCACCTTGTCCTCCTCCATCTGCAACCTCGTTTGTCGTGCAGGGATCCCGGGAGCTGCTTCCTCGCCAGCAAGCGGCACTCCAGGGACTGGGCAACGCAGGGCCCTGTGCCCCTTTTATACACCTGCAGGGCTGGGCCATGTCACGGGGGCCCCTGGCAGCTCCATGTTCCACATCACCCAGGCAATGGTAGAACGCTGCTGTGTCACCAACGGCCAGGCCCGGCACCCCTCCAGCAGCCCAACCCCCTGCAAGGGGCCTGGAGCTGCCCCCGCACTGGAGAGCTTCTAGCCCCTTGTTCTGATGCACTGATTAAAATGGTCTGAAATGGCTCTGCCTGAGTCAGGGTGGGAATAAGGCCATGTGCCAAAGTCAGTAGTATGGGTTTTATTGGAGAGTATATGAGAGACAGAGAGAATGACAGAGAAAGCAAAAGAGAAATGGAAAAGGGGTGGGGAGAGAGGAAGTGAATGATAGAGAGAGACTAAGTAGAAAATCTCAGCACTCTGTGGATCCCAGTGGCCTCCTGCTGTCTGATGGAGAGCACCCACAGATCCCTTGGAGATGGATCCCCATGGCCTCCTGTGGGTGCTCTCCATCTCCATGTTCTGGGGCTCAGGGTCCCCCACAAACACAGTTCAGGGGGTTGGTGCACACCTGGGCCGGGTGGGAAGGCCCAGGTACCTGCCCTGGCAGGGACAAGTCTGAGCCAGGCTCTTGCAGCAGCCTGTGCCTCTGTTGCATCCCTTTGCATCAGGAGCAGAGCTGTGCTGCAGGGCCTCAGCAGAGCCTGGGCAGCACTTTGGGGCTGTTTGATGGATTCTGGCCCCTCCTCAGCTGCCCCTCATGGCAATGTCCTGTGGATTGGCCTTCCCAGGTGGGGATTTTCCAGCTGGGGCAGTTTGTGTGAGGGAGGATGGGTGTTCACTGCCTGTGAGCAGAGGTTACGCCACAGCCCCAGAACTGTCCTGGTCCCTCCCTGGCTGTGGGGAGTGTTTCAAACGCGGCCTCAGCAGATGAGCCTGTGGGCTACAGCCTCCCCCAGCCCGAGCCTGGCCCAGGATGATTTTCAGGTCAGCTGCTGGTTTTGGCTTTCTTGTGGATACATTCCCCTGCCTCAGTCTTGTCTCCTTGTCCCTAAGCTGGAGATAATTGAACAATGGTGTCACTTTTATTTTGCCTCCGGTGCTTCTGGCAGCTCAAGTCCCAGCCCAAAGCTGCAGTCAGGGGCAGGAGGGGTGGGCTTGGGTGGTCTCTGCCCCTTTATTCAGTTTAGCCCTAATGGGCAAATCTTGTTCCTGCCAATGTTTCAGCCATTCCCCATAACATTTCAGTGTTGGACAGTGCTGCAGTGCCCAGAGCCCTGCCAGGCCCGGTGCCCCAGGACAGACACCCCGAGCCCCCCCTGCCAGGCCTGGCTTTGCAGGCCGGGCTGTTCGGGGCCAGAGCAATTGGCTGATGGACGCGGCCAGGGAGTTGTGCTCAGCGGCTCCATGGCCGGCTGCAGGCCGGGGATGAGGGGTGTCCCTCAGGGAGGCTCTGCCTGGGCCCCGGGGCTCTGCAATGGCTTTGGCAGTGGCCCAGAGAGGGGCTGAAGCTGCCCTCAGCACGGGCTGTTCAGGGACAGGAGCCGAGCGGGGCAGGGGCTGAGCAGAAGCGCTCGGACTGCGCACGGAGGAGAAGCTCAGCGCGAGCCGGCAGTCGCTGCTGCCGGCCCAGAAAGCAGCCATGGGCTGGGCTGCATGGAGAGGAGCAAGAGCAGCAGCCAAGGGAGCTGAGCGTGGCCCTCGAGGCCATTTCTGTGAGACCCTGCCTGGAGCTCTGCATCCGTGTGGGGGCCCCACAATAAGGAGGACGCACAACTGCTAGAATGAATTCAGAGGACTCAGAGGGAAACAAAGAGTGTGCAAGATAATCAGATATTTAATTTATATTGTAATTATTTACTACTTCTACTACTATTTCTTCTTTTCCTTCTTCTTTTTCTCCTTCTTCTTAATTTTCTTCCTCTTGTACTTTTCGTACTTCTTCTTCTTCCTCTTCATTTCAATCTTATTCTTTTTCTCATCCTCATGCCTATTTTTATTGCATTCTTATTCATATTCTTATTCCTATTATTCTTCTATTTATTTTTCTATTCCTAACTACTATCCTATTTCCTATGTACTGCTACTCTTTTTTCCGCTTCGTCAATTTTTTCTTAGCATTCCTATTCTAATTCTACTTTTTATGTTTATTTTTCGGGTTTTTTGGCTGGGATTTTTGTGGGTTTGTTTGTTTTGGGTTTGTTTTTTTGTTTTTTTTTTTTTGGTTTGTTTTGTTTTTTGCTACAACTACTACTATTTTTAAAAGCAACATTCATTTGTTCAAGTAGAGTTCATTGTGTCATGGTCCTGCTGCGGACAGGCATTAGAAGAACTCCTTCTGGGCGGTGGCAGAGTCGCTGTCTCTGGAAGTGCTTGAGGTGTTGGATGTGGCACTTCAGGACACGGTCTCAGGTGATGGTGGTGGTGCCAGGCTGCCGGTGGGAATGGAATGTTGTCCTGGTGTCTCGTCCCCTCGGTGCTGCTCGGCATTCCAGCTGGGCACGCGGCACCAAGTGTCCCCCGGGCGCTGGTGTGGAGCTGGCGTCACACATCTCTGGAAACGCTTGGTCAATGGACTCTTCCCAGTCCGATGCTTCTTCATAACTGCTGACACCTCTGGGGAAGAGCTCATGTTCACTGTATTCTTCCCAGTCAGACAAACACTGGGAGCCACCATCTCGTCCCTGGCTGAGACCTTGCTCTGAGAGTTCTTTGCATTTTGAGAATTCTTGGATGCTGCTGACATGACAGTGGGACAGCTCTTCCTGCTTCCATCCATCCCAACTGGAGGGCTTGTGGTAGCAACCGGCTTCTTCTGAGTACAGCTGCCCCCGGACTGGAGGGCTTCCAGCCCCTTGTTCTGATGCACTGATTAAAATGGTCTGAAATGGCTCTGCCTGAGTCAGGGTGCGAATGAGGCCATGTGCCAAAGTCAGTAGTATGGGTTTTATTGGAGAGTAAATGAGAGACAGAGAGAATGACAGAGAGAGCAAAAGAGAAATGGAAAAGGGGTGGGGGGGAGAGAAAGAGAGTGACAGAGAGAGATTAAGTAGAAAACCTCAGCACTCTGTGGATCCCAGTGGCCTCCTGCTGTCTGATGGAGAGCACCCACAGATCCCTTGGAGATGGATCCCCATGGAATCCTGTCGGTGCTCTCCATCTCCATGTTCTGGGGCTCAGGATCCCCCACAAACACAGTTCAGGGGGTTGGTGCACACCTGGGCCGGGTGGGAAGGCCCAGGTACCTGCCCTGGCAGGGACAAGTCTGAGCCAGGCTCTTGCAGCAGCCTGTGCCTCTGTTGCATCCCTTTGCATCAGGAGCAGAGCTGTGCTGCAGGGCCTCAGCAGAGCCTGGGCAGCGCTTTGGGGCTGTTTGATGGATTCTGGCCCCTCCTCAGCTGCCCCTCACGGCAGTGTCCCATGGATTGGCCTTCCCGGGTGGGGATTTTCCAGCTGGGGCAGTTTGTGTGAGGGAGGATGGGTGTTCACTGCCTGTGAGCAGAGGTTACGCCACAGCCCCAGAACTGTCCTGGTCCCTCCCTGGCTGTGGGGAGTGTTTCAAACGCGGCCTCAGCAGATGAGCCTGTGGGCTGCGGCCTCCCCCAGCCTGAGCCTGGCCCGGGATGATTTTCAGGTCAGCTGCTGGTTTTGGCTTTCTTGTGGATACATTCCCCTGCCTCGGTCTTGTTTCCTTGTCCCTAAACCAGAGGTAATTGAACAATGGTGTCACTTTTATTGTGCCTCAGGTGCTTTTAGGCAGCTCCAGTCCCAGCCCAAAGCTGCAGTCAGGGGCAGGAGGGCTGGGCCTGGTCTGTCTGATTTGGATGCCCGGGGCTCTGCCACTTGGTTTGTTATATCTCAGTCCGGATGAGGCAGAAGCAGGCAAGTAGTAACACCCCTCTGGTCTGGAATGAAAAGCTCCTCCCTCCCATAGGACTTTGAAGGCACATATTAATCCCTTGAATTCTATTGGTTTATACAGTTCTTCCACCTCTGGTTGCCTCCTGGTGATTCTACTTGCATTCCCCCTAGGACGTTCTCTACTCTCCTTATCCTTATTTGTCCTTTTTTTCAATGCTCCACCCCTGTTTCTGCATTGGTTCCCCTGGTTTTTTACCCCTCCTCTGCACCATTT
The DNA here is from genome assembly GCF_903797595.1 of Erithacus rubecula. Lineage (NCBI taxonomy): Eukaryota > Metazoa > Chordata > Aves > Passeriformes > Muscicapidae > Erithacus > Erithacus rubecula. Next base: position 196,316 of record NW_027636159.1, read on the forward strand.
TCCTTGTTCCCATTGGCCCTTGACCCTCAGATTCACCATTTCTTCCCTGTATTTAACCCTGTGGCCTCACCCAGTTTTCATCTTTGTCCCTGGACCCTGTTTGAGGCAATAAACTGTTCTTGGAGCTCCATACAAAGTCCCATCCTTACCCTGTGTTTGTTGGCAATCCAATAAGCGTGCTCCCGGCTTGGAGACTGCTGATCGCTCGCACACACCTCTGAAAGCATACTGCTTCAGTTTCAGTCTCTTTATACGATTTAGCCATAACAGGCAAAAAAACCTTACATATTAATGTTTAAACTATTATCCATAACATATCTGTCTCTCACAATCATTGAAAGAGGAAAATTCCTGTTTTAAGTGAAGCTTTACACCCAAATATCCTGGTGGTTCAGAATCAGACGAAACAAAGTCTCTAAGTCAACAAATTATAAAGGAACTAAGCAAAGTCTTAAGACAATACTGGAATCAGTTGTTGAGATAAGGAAGAAAGCAAATAAATTTTTATATGACCCACAGTCAAACAGATAAATTGATAAAACAACTGCAGTAACAACAATAAAAATAATAGCTATTATTGATCTATTCAGAGGTGCAAATTCCTAGGATCCAAAGAAAAACAGGAATGTGTATTAGTGGCAGCAGGCAAAGTCAAAGTCATGATGTTTCTTCTATGATAATATCAGTTCTGTGCAGCTACTTGAAAAATTTGCATGTAATAGCAAGAAAGAACATCTGCTGCTCATTATGCAGCAGACCACCAAAGCTGCTGTAGAGAAGAGGTGGGAGGAAGAGATTGATAAGAACTACATCATGATAAGCAAAACATGAAGTGCCATCCCACTGAATAGCACGACCTCTATTATCACTTTTTAAGTAAATTACTCCCACTTCTCAACCAGAGACTAGTGTTCATGATGATGGAGGTAGCTGCCATAGGTGGGTTAAGCTGCTGGTAAATTTTCTAACATGGGATAATGTTCATGGAATGAATCTTTTTCAGAGACTTCCAAAGTATCAAAATCCTTTATGTGAACTTGTGAGCACATCTTCCAACAGGTACAGAGCTAAGGTGGGGAAGCAAGGAGATAAAAGATACACTTGTCAGATACATGTGTAGAAAATGATACCAGACTAAACGTATAAGGATCCATTTGTGACTAATCACGTGTAATGAGAGGCATGGGAGTCAGATGCATAAAAAGCTGTTGCTTCAGGCATGATTCTTAGTGCTGTAAGGGCCTTGTTTTCATTTCTCTTTAGCTCAGTAAAGTCATTCTAATGGTTCACTACACTGAAAAGCAAGAAATTACAAGATGGAGTTCTCAAATGAAGTTGCTACCTGCACAACGCAAAGAAAACCATGTGGGTTTTCCTTTCTGAGTATCTTGGTAATTCAGAAATTCAGTATTAAGGATATGTAAACTAATATTTTTATTTATATCTGAAATTTGTGGGCTTTATTTCATATGTATACACATAGGCATAGACTTTTAGGGAACTTTTTTTTTTTTTAAGGAGTGATAATAAACCATTTTGTTTTATTTCCATTATTTTCACATGCCTATGTTACTTGTCTTTCTCTATGCTGCTATACCATCCACGTTAAAGAAAATATATTTGGGATCATTTCAGGACCCATTTATACTGCAGCACTGCTCAAAAGATGTTTAAGATGGGCTATATTTGGGATGAGAGGAGCACAATTATCTAATAATCTAATAATAATTTAAAAATCTGTGCTACCATCTGTGCAAAAGCCCTGATAGAGGCTCTACTTCAGCACAGTATGACTTGCTTATAAAATGAATCTGTATCTTTAGCAGGCCGGTTTTTTACTATCAGAACAATCTTTGTTTTCCCCATTTTATGCACAGAGGTCCATTTCTAAGAAAGGTAACTAAGAGGGTATTGCTGTTATAAAAAAATCATTGTACTTGCTGTGTGCAACAGTTCTGATTAGTGGATTCTGTAAAACAGAGGGAACTGAATTTTTAGTATAATCTGGAGAATTTTGTGAGGTACAATATTATGAGGTGCCAAGCGTGGTTATTAGTCACAGAAGGATCTGAGACTTGCTTGTTTAATCAGTGAACAGAAATATTCCAAAAAAAGTGTAATTTTGTGAGTCACTACCACTGAGCTATTTTTTGCAGAAATTATTTTCTGATTTTGAGCAATGAGCAAAGCTGTTCAAAACCTGTTCTCTCTTCTGCCACGCACCTGTGAGCTCCTGGAGTGCAAGCTAGTGTGCAGTTATGGTGCTAGCCCCATGTAAACAGAGTTGCAGACCATTTTAGTGTTTCAGCTTCATCTAGAAATAACAGCTGCGTAGTACCATGGATTTATATAAATATAAAAGCATTTCTAGTTACACATAAATAAAATGTACACTCTGAAAACTGCAATTCGTTTTGCCTTCAGAGCCTGAGGAATAAATGGTAAGTAACAGGAACAGAAAAGGGGGAATGAGACCCTGAGGAGACTGCCTTATCCAGCTCCACCAACTGCACAGTCACAGACAACTTTTGCTTAGCCAGCTGGAGTGACTTTTGTTCAGAAAGCTTCTGTCAAGTATGACTTCTTTTGGTATTCTCTTAGTCTGAATGGCCTGCTGATTGAGTTAGGGGGAAGGTAAGAAGAGGGGTAAAGAGAAGGGGAAAAATAATTATGTTTTAAGACATTTTGGTTTCCTCTATTGATTGTACATAAAATAAGGAGTTTAGTAGAGTTTTCTCCCTCTTCTGTCCTTCCAACTGTGGAAAAAAGGTAGGATATGATACTTACCTGTCCAGACTCAGACAGCAAGGAAGATTCAGGAGATATGTATACTCAGAAACAGAATGGAATTGAAACACGCGCAAAAAATATTTACTGGTAACTATTCTATGTCATGAACTTTCTTTAAACCTCAGACTGAAATCTGAAATACTTCCATTGCTTCACCTAATACCCATAAAATGTAAAACCAAGGCTTTTTAGCATTTTCTGGAGCATCCTGTTATGTAATGACTCTAGATGTTTATTTAAAAAACACTTTGGAAGAGAGTTTTTGTATGAAACGCTTCTCAAAGTTATGTCAAGTAAGAGACTTTCTGATAGGCAGCTTCTTATTAATATTTGCCTCTTGTGAGTCATAATTCATTTTGTCACAGACTAAAGCAGCAGTACTTTGCTTTTATTAAAATGATAGCTTTGTTGACTATTCAATGTTTGCAGCCATTGCATAACAAGGGTCACTTTGTGCCTCCTCTGTCACCACGACCTTCAGATTAGTGCTTTACTTTCCACTTCAGTCTAACATCCTGCTTTCATTTACTTGGTGGTTCCATGGTTCAACAGCACTTAGAGAGATGTTGACAGCAGATGGAAAAGTTTGAAGATGCAATTGTTTAAAATAAGACTGTCTGTACATGTTGTATACCAAATTTATTCTCTTTCTCTTTTCAGATTAATGACAGTTACTTTAAATGATAGCTTTGTTTTTATTCTTAAACAATTGCAATTTTTTTTGTTTTCTCGTTGCCCTCATCCTTTCCCTCTGCCCTACCATCCCCTGAGCCTCACATCTGTGCAAGGGATTTGTGTCTCAGCCTATACTGAGGTCAATCAGTTGTCTTTCTACTAGAAGCTAGTACATACAGCTTTGGGAAGAACAGTATAATATCTTCCAAAGATGTTGTGAATATGATGTACCCTTCTCACTGCAGCTGACATGAAAGCACAGCTTGAGGAAGGGAACACTCTGAGGTTCTTTGTGTCTTGACAGTCCTGAGCTGCTGTTCCACCCTGTAGAAGTAGGAGCTGTTTCTTCTCATCTGTCCTGAAACAGCCTCTGTGGTAGGATTGACAAATACATACTCAGGACTCAAGGAAACAAATTTAACTTCCAGATGGCATGTTGACTCACAGAAATTTTCTCGCATTCACAGGGATAATGGGGACACAGAAACACACCTACGTGGACTGTGCAGTCTAACAGGAATGCAGAATCTTGCTGGAACTGAGTCTGGTGCTGTATTTTTGCTTGAATAAGGTAATTGTAACAAAACTAACTCTTCAGTATTTCTCTTAATGCTTTAGACATGTATCTCACTACTCTTCATTCTGAAATAGAATGTTATTTTTTGTATCTTTTAAGTTAAAAGTATTTTTAAATGTGATGTCCTTTGAGACATATGACAAAACATGGATCATTTTTACACCTTTGGAAATATTTGGATATTTTCCCTCAGTTTCATTTGATGACAACCAGTACTGTTGTGGTCAAAATTGCTACTTTAACTTCTGTGTTACCCACAGTAAACCACTGTAATTATGAAGAAATCAAATTCTGTTAATGTTTGCTGTCCTGTTTGATGGTGACTCTTGTTTTCTTGATAGTCTTGGAATGTACTGCCTAAGTCATCTCTTCTCACATTCCTTAATAGTGTTTCAACCCCTTTCAGTCAGAAATAAAAGCAGGGCACTCAAGTGAATTTATTTTATTAGAAGTTTTTAATGACCTGCAGGTATTTAATCAAGTGAGTTTTGTGTGATCTGGCTTTATTTAATCTGTCCCTAGCATTGGACATGCTGGATCAGGCACAGAAGATGCTCTTGCAGCACCTAGTACTTTGACTGCCATGAGTGTTTGAAGTCCAGGGGAGTGCACTGCTGTTGTGTTGTGCGTTTCTGAACATGCATTTCAGGTGATTGGCTCAGGTAGGAGGGGGCAGTTGACTGTTAGCATTTATTGTCTCATTGTTTGCTATTCTAATTTTAGTCTTCTTTTTGCCAGCCTGTTCATGCATCTGTTCATTCCTATGGCTTATGTTATCACTTATACACAGATGACACATAGATCCACAGTTCCTGTTGGTGTTCCCAGACTTTGCCTTTGTATTTCTCTGTCTGCATCATCTCCATAACTGGATACATATTAATCTTTTATTGCAAACAAAGAAGTCGAAAAGGATTCTCTTTAATCCTGTTGTGTACGTTTTCTGCTCATAAGTATTTCATGTCTCAAATATTGCTTCTCTTTCCCTATGCTACAATACTGTGTGAAAGTTTAAAAATGTTCATTATCATTTATTGTATAATTAACAACTGGCACATCAAAACTGCATTTTTTCCCAATTGTATGCATGGTTTTTTTGTTTGTTTGTTTGTTTGTTGTTGCTTTTTGTTTTTTGGTTTTTTTTTAATGCAACTCTTCAGGTATTTTAATTTTGTTTTTACTGCTTATATTACAGATCAAAGAAATCCCTCAAACAAATGATCTCTGGTGTCTGCAAGTCAGGCAGAGTACAAGTTATAAGACTGCCACTTTTCAGTCCAGTGACCTAAATTTTAGATTACAGAAAATACAAAATCTACTGCCTGCTTTTTGCCATGCACAATCACTTTTGTATGATTTGACTTCTTTTTGTAGACTTGCCCAGAATATCAATTCTGTTTATAAATTGTGTCTACTCTTTTTCTTTCCTAAACTGTAGGAGCTATAAATATAGTAAGAACCATTTTTGAACAGCTTTTTCCTCTCTGGTTTCTTCTATATTAGATCTTCCTGACTTTTAACAGCATCATTTGTCAACTTTCAGTGTATTTTCAGTTTTGATTTAAACTTTATCTTCAGTTAATTTTTTCAGAATATCTACCATTTTGTTGCACACTACTTATAATTTAATTTTTGGCTTGTCACATGTTCTTTTTATTCAATATACATTTCATGTTAAAAATATTTAAATTACTTAATAAGGCATAGTCAAAGATTGATAACACAGCTGTCATTATTGCTTTTCCTTGTTGGCAGTTCTATGCATTCTAATTTTTTGCTAATGTCATTCTTTTGCCCTCATAAAATATATGTTTAATTTATTTGCCAAAAGGTTTCACTATGACAGCTGTAAATATACACAATTATTGCAACATTAATGGTTTCTTATCTATAAGAAACTATCCCTTCTGGTGTTTCTATAACTGGTGTGTTGACATTCATTAAAAGTGGCTAGTCTTGTTCTAAAGTGATGGTGAAGGAAGCACCAGCATGCTGCTTGTATTGAGCTAGAGAACCAGCCTCAGCAGCAAAGGTGGAAATCCAGCAGGGAACCAAGGACATAGTTAAAAATTTGGGCATAATTTGGGGGAATTCCTGTGGACTCACAGGTCAGATGTAGACTTCCAGTTCAGACTGAAAATCAGAAAGTCTTTGGAAGAGATGACATCCAATGTAGGGAGCAAGTGAGATAAGATGCTGCTGGGGGAAAGAGTTTATTGCTACATGTGGTAAGCAGCAATTTAATTCCCTCCACCATTGCCAGCAATTCTTCTGGGACTGGACTTTGCATATTGACAGTTGTAGCATAGGTGCACACAGTTAACCTAAACTTTTGTCACAGCTTGAAAAGCAAATAATTAATCTGGTGAGTAAATGGACTGAAGGGAACCTTATTTGCACGCAGTCAGCAGAACCCCATGGATTTCTCATGGCTGAGATGTGTAAATTTGTTAGAACTCATTGCCTTGATTTATGTTCTTTATGATGCACTGGGTGTGGTACAGCTGAGTTGCTGGGGGGTGAGATGTGTCAAAGGGACCAGCTGTGAAAGGATGTGTTTGTCAGACAACCTTGTTTAGTTTTGTTATGTTCAAGCTTCATGTGATGACAGACCAAACCATTCTTGCAGAAGCTTAGAACTTGTGGATGTTTTATTCCAACTCCTTATGTAGCTGTTGAGTGTTTCTACCCCTCTCACTCTCACCCAGGCAATACAGCTGGTTTTTGCACAGGAGCTATTTAATTCCCTGTAATTAAGTACTTGGCTTCTTGAGGTTGTGTCTAGTCAGACTTACCCCCTGGCAGGAAATGTATTGATAAATGCAAGGTTTGTGCAGCCACCAGAGACTTCAGGGATTGGCATGCTGTTTGTAGCTGCTGGAGCAGCACACTGGGGACATGCGACACAGTGCTCCACTGTTGTTTTGATAGATGTGCTTGAAGACATGAAGAATGTGCAACTGCTTTCTTCTCGGGCTTCCAAAAGAATAATAATGCTACTGTATGTTAATTTCTAACGCCCACAACAAATACTGCTGGGAAATAGATAATAAGTCATGAAAACATTAGATGCTAACAGCATGACAAGTGCTTTTAGCTGTCCTTGGGGATTATGAAAGATGAGATTGTCTCTTTGTTGCCCGATGCCTCAAACAGAACACAAACTAACAGAGTTAGTTTATGCGGTGCTTTATTCAGGGCCCGGGGAACCTGTGGACTAGTGTCCAAAGTCAGGATCCCACAGTTCCCTTTTTCCATCAGGTTTTTATACCTTTTTACAAAGTGGTCTACGTGCAGAAATACACATTCTTCAAAACAATACAGATACATAAATCTTGCAGGTATCATTCCTAAAAGTTATAAATTCTGCATGCTTGTCTACTCAGAACTATAGGTTACCCCCCTTAATCCCCCTTGCATGTTTGCCCATCACCAGAACCCTTTATTTATTATTATACTTTAGCCTTATCTTGAAAGTTTCTAGATGTCCTATATGCTCTACTAAATCCTTTGATTATTGTTTTCACAGTTCTAAATGTTCTATATGCTCTACTAATTATTTTCACTATTGTTTTACAAGGTAGGTTCTCAGGGCCTGTCCGAAAACTGCAGTTTTCTAAGCCTTAGCATGACTACTACTATATCTACATTAGTCCTTTTTCTCATTATTTCGGTATCACCTTGGCTTGCAGCATCGCAGTTTGTCTGAGGTACTTTTAAGGCCCTGATGGCAGGGAGATGTCCCAGGGCAGTGCCCTGTCATGGGAGGGGTGTGCAGGGCATAGCTGAGCCCCCAGGGCTGGGCTGGGCTCTGGCAGGGGTACAGGGATAGAGGGATATCAGGCCTTGGATACTGAGAAACAGCTCCTAATAGGCACAACTCCAGGCAGAAAAGAGCCAGAACAGCCCTGGATATCCTTCTAAGTCCAGATGAACAGGGAAAGTGAGAAGGGTTTAGGAAGATTGACTTTGAAACTGGAGCCTTCAAAGAATCCACTTTGTTTTTCCAGCACACTGTAATTTTGATCACTGTGAAATAGAGGGGGTGTAATAAGCACAGGGCAGTTGTGTGGAACCTGCAGGTCTGACTGCAATGGGGCAATGGAGCCCTGATTTCCCTCTAGACTCCCCAGTGTTCAGGCTGAGAGCAATGCTGAAGAAGAGGCAGTAACTCAGCACTGCAAAATGGATATTAAAAAAATTAAAAAAAAAACAAAACCTGAGAGTATTCGTAATATAATTGCACAGGATTGACTCATGAAAATCTTTTCTGTTTGTCAGTGTCTTCTCCTAGTGGTCCACCATGCCCATATGGCAGAAATGTCCAACAGCAGCTCCATCAGCCACTTCCTCCTGCTGCCTTTGGCAGACACGAGGCAGCTGCAGCTCCTGCACTTCTGCCTCTTCCTGGGCATCTCCCTGGCTGCCCTCCTGGCCAACGGCCTCATCATCAGCGCCGTAGCCTGCGGCCACCACCTGCACACCCCCATGTTCTTCTTCCTGCTCAACCTGGCCCTCACTGACCTGGGCTGCATCTGCACCACTGTGCCCAAAGCCATGCACAATTCCCTCTGGGATACCAGCAATATCTCTTACTCTGGATGTGCTGCACAAGTTTTCTTCTTTTTTTTTCTTTATGTCAACAGAGTATTTCCTCCTGACCATCATGTGCTACGACTGCTACGTGTCCATCTGCAAACCCCTGCACTACGGGACCCTTCTGGGCAGCAGAGCTTGTGCCCACATGGCAGCAGCTGCCTGGGCCAGTGGCTTTCTCAATGCTCTGTTACACATGGCCAATACATTTTCCCTTCCCCTGTGCCATGGCAATGCCCTTGGCCAGTTCTTCTGTGAACTGCCACACATCCTCAAGTTCATCTGCTCAGACTCAAACCTCAGGGAATTGAATTTGGGCTCATTGCTCTTAGTGCCTGTTTAGTGTTTGGGCTTTTCCTGTTCATTGTTTTCTCCTATGTGCAGATCTTCAGGGCTGTGCTGAGGATCCCTTCTGAGCAGGAACGGCACAACGCCTTTTCCACCTGCCTCCCTCACCTCACTGTGGTTTCCCTGTTTGTCAGCACTGCGGCATTTTTGTACCTTAGCTCTCTTCCATCTCCTCCCCATTCCTGGATCTGTTACTGTCAGTTCTGTACTCAGTGGTGCCTCCAGCCCTAAACCCCCTCATCTACAGCCTGAGGAACCAGGAGCTCAAGGATGGCTTGAGGAAAATAATGATGAATGCTTCTCAGAAATAATAAACTCTCATTCTCCTCTATAACTATTATAAAATTACTCATTAATGCCCACTGTATGTCCTGTGTTGTATTTTTTTTCCTTTTCTGGCACAGGTATGACACATTTTAGAGTTTTTTCACAAGAAAATCTTCATCTTTACCATTTTTAATTCAGTATTTGCATTCCTAGTGTGAACCATAGACTATATATTCCTGGAGTTGTACTACATATGTGCTTACACAAAATAAAGAAATTGGTATTGCTGTGTTTGCCTGACATCTTTCTTCCTTGGCTTCTCTGGTGCTGCAAGTTTGGTGCCTCTGTGCAGATCTGGGATGAAAAGGGAACCCTAGTGCTCCTCACAGCCAGGCACCTCCAGGGCTTCTGCTCCATAACCTCGCATTCCTTCACTTCCACACTCCCCTTCAGTGCCCCTGTGTTGGTTTAAGGCCTCAGGGCTCTTTAAGCTCAGTCCCAGTCTTGCTGTGTGACTGTGCAGGTGCTGCAGTCAGGGACAGGCCATGGACACTGCTGGGACAGAGCTGGGCTCTGCAACAGCATTTCCATCATGCAAGGACATCTCCCCAGTGCAGGACCTGAAAGCTTCAATCTCCTTTCACATTTGCTCTCAAGGATGTTTCCAACACAGCACCCTGGAGAGGAGAACAGCAGTGACAGCAAAAGCGTGGCAGTGTTCAGGGTGGGGCTGACCCACCAGTGCCCTTGCAAAGCCAGAGATGCTTCTAGCAGTGCCTCTCACCCCAGGGCACAGAGGTTGTTCTTCCCTGCCTGGAGGGACATCAAGTGACCAGGTCAGGAGCCTGTGTTTGCAGTGCAGGGACATTCCACAGCCCTGAATATTCTGTCTGTGTTTAAGGGGACATAAACTCAGTGAGCACAAACACCTTCAGCTCACGCTGGAGTTTCCAGAGAGTAACTTCCCCTGAGAACCCCTGGATGCAGGGCTGGGATGAGCTCCTGTGCCCAGAGCTCCCTGTGTCCATCCCTCTGGCCATGGGGCAACTCAGGCAGGGGCAGGGTGACACCCGCAGGGCTGAGGTCCCTGCCAGGCTCTGGCAATGGCAGCAGAGCCCAGGCAGCCCCTGCCTGTGCTGCAATGAACTGTGTGTGTATGTGCCAGGGAAAGATTCATGTCCCTGGACACCCCTGGGACTGTGAGCAGGGCATGAGCCCAGCTCAGGGGTGGGCACCTGACAGAGCCCTGACATTTCTGGGAGTGCCCATAAGAGCAGAGTTGGGCAAGGTGGCTGTGGTTAAACCCCTCTGGTGATCCAGTGACAACAGAGTGTCTCTGTCACTGTCCCTCCTTACACAGAAAACAGGAGAAAATAAGGTGAACAGTTGTGGGTCACTATAAAGAGAGATTAATATTTGCGGGATTAAAAGCAAGGGCCAAATGTAGAAGAAAGGAAAACCATGGAGAGACAAAAATTCACCACACATAATGGTTGCTCTGGAAGACAAATTTACTAATATAGAAAATCCAGAGGCCCTCTTTTCCCCCTCATTTCCCTCCTGATCAGGACATCCCATGGAATGGAAGATCCCTTGGGTCAGTCCAGCCCAGCTGTCCCATCCCTCTGTACCCAGGAACACTTGCCCCCTCCTCCAGCCCATTGGTTTGGGGGTTGCAGAGATGCCTCATATGGGGCAGCCCTGCTCAGGTACAGCCAAAGCCTTGGGCTGGGACCAAACCCACTCCAGCCACAGGAGCCAAGCACAGCAGGACAGGGGCTACCCTGGGCAAAGGGAACTCCATCCCAGCCACACCCAGGCCAAGGGGGCTCAGGGCGCTCTTCCCATCTCTGTTATTCCACAATTCAATGAATCTTTTCCTTGGAGAGCTCTTTGAAGACAGAATTGACAGACAGGCAGAAGCAGAGCTATGAAATGCACCAGTACAAACACAGCAGCTCCTGTGAGCAATGAACCCTCCCAGGGCAGTGCTGTGGCAGGAGAAGCACCGAGGAGGAGGAGGAGGAGCTCAGTGCGTGTGTGTGTGTCCCAAGGCACAGAGGGTGAGGGTGGCAGAGGGCAGGGCAGGGCTGGCAGTGGCAGGGCAATCCAGGGGCAGTGAAATGGGAGTGCGCAGCCTGCAGGGACACAGCAGCAGCTGTGGGACAGCACAGGACAAGCTGTGCTGGACATGGCCAAGGGCCCTGGCAGGGCTGGCAGTGCCCAGGAGAAGCCAAGTCTTGGTACCCTGGGGCACAGCAGGGTCTGTGCCACCAAGGGCTGTGAGGAGACACCTTGTCCTGAGCCTAGAAGTTGTATCATTTGCAACAATTCCATTAGGTTCAGTGTCACAATGCTCTCCTTGGATCCATGAGGCCCCACAGTGTCACAATGGTTCCTTGGTTCCATTTGTCCCACAGTGTTACATGAATCCTTAGTTCCATGGTGCTGTGAACTGTCACAATGGTCTCCTTGGTTCCATGGTGATACAGTTGCCACAATTTCCATGGCACCACAACTGTTCCTTGGTCCCACGAGGCCCCACAGTGTCACAATGGCCCCTTGCTGCCATGACACTGTGTAATATCACAGTGGTCTCCATGATTCCATACTACCCTGCAGTGTCACAATGCACCATTGGTCAATGAGGCTCCAGTGTCACCATGGCCACTTGGTTCCATAGACCCTCGCAGTGTCACTGTGGTTCCCTTGGTTCACAAGGCTCTGAAGTTCCACAATGACTCTTTGGTTCAATGAGGTTTGGTACAGTCACAATTCACTCCTTGGTTCCACGAGGCCCTGCTGATTCACAGTGCCCACGATTCCATGAGTTTCCATGGAGCCACCAAGGTGTCTTTGGATCTGCAGTATCTCAATGATCTCCTTGGTGCCATCCTACCCCAATGTCTCAGTGGCTTTTTGGTTCCAAGAGTTTCCACAGTGCCACAACAGACTCCTTGGTGCCATGAGGATACAAAAATTCCACATAAACATTGAGCAACGCCTGCTTAACATACCCAAGAACATCTGTCTTCATTCAAATCAGGGGTTAAAGGTGAGAATGGCACCAGTAGCTTCCATCTGCAACACAGACACAGGGAAAGGACCGGGACAGAGACTTCAGCTGAAAGACTCTGCGAATTCACAGAATCACAGAATCACTAGGTTGGAGGAGAACTTCAAGATCAAGTCCAACTCCTGCCTAACACCTCCATATGGTACCAATTGCCATACCTAGTCTTTTTTTAAACATATAGGGATGGTGTCTCCACCAACCTCAGGAGAGATCATTCCAGAATTTTATCACATTTCCTGTAATAAACATTTTTCCTAATATCCAACCTCTATTTCCCTTGGCGAAGCTTAAGACTGTGTTCTCTCATTCTGTCAGTTGCTTCTTGGTGAAAGAGACAAACCCCCACCTGACTAAAACCACGGTTCAGGAGGTTGTAAGGTACCTGCTGAGTCTACTTCTCTCCAGGATAGACAATCCCAGATCCCTCAGCTGCTCCTCACAGGACTTCCACACCCCTCACCACCCTTGTTGCTTTTTTCTGGACATGCTTCGACACCTCCATGCCCAGAACCAGACACAGCACTCAAGGTGCTGCTCAACCAGTGCCCAGCACAGGGGAAGAAACACTGCCCTGCTTCTGCTGGCCACACCATTCCTGATCCAGGCCAGGAGAGAGTGGCCTCTTGGCCACATGGGCACACTGCTGGCTCATGTCCAGCCTGCTGTCCCTCAGTGTCCTCAGCTCCCTTTCTTCCTGGCCACTGTCCAGCCACTCTGTCCCCAGCCTGTAGCACTGCAGGGGTTTTTGTGGCCAAAGTGCAGGACCCAGCACTTGTTAAACCTCAAATTGATGGACTTAATCCCTGCATCCAGCCTGTCCAGGTCCCTCTGCAGAGCTTCCTAACCTCCACAACACTCACACCCAGCTTGGTGTCATCTGCACATTTGTTGATGGTGCACTCAATTCCCTCATCCAGATCATCAATGCAGTTATTGAAATCCACACTGGTTGTCTCTGATCCCTCAGCCATCCTGTAGGCGCACTGTGATGGCTCTCAGGGTGGTCTGTTCCATCACCTTGCTGGGCACTGAGGTCAGGCTGACAGGCCTGGAGTTCCCCAGATCCTCCTTCCAGCCCTTCTTGGGGATTGGCTCACATTGACACCTCCAGTCCTCTGGGACCTCCCTAGTGAGCCAGGGCTGATGATAAATGAAGGAGAGCATCTCAGGGAGCTCATCCAGCAGCTCCCTCATCCCCCTAGGATGGATCCCATCTGGTGCCAGAGACACCTGTGAGCATCTGAGTGGCTCAGCAGGTCCCCAGCTGCTTCCTCCTGGATTACAGAGGGTCTGTTCTGCTCCCTGTCCCCATCTACCAGCTCTGGAGCACACTTGTCCTGAGGACAACCTGTCTTATTGTTGAAAATTGAGGCAAAGAAGGGGTTAAGGATCTCAGCCTTTTCTTCATCTTTGGTAAGCATATCCCCCCAATAAAAACTGGAGGTTTTCCTGGTGTCTTTTGCTAATAATGGATTGTGAAAAAATATCTTTATTATCCTTCACAGAAGTGGCCTGGTTAAGCTCTAATTCAGCTTTCACCTGTCTAATTTTCTTTCTGCATGACCTAATAACAGCCTTAACCATTTTCTGAGTTGCCTATACCTCTGTCCATAGGTGGTTCTGCCTCTTTTTTCCCGAGTTCCTGGTGTTATAAATGGATATTGGATATCTTCAATTTCATCCGATTAATCAAACCACAAATTTAAATTTAACAGTAATTTATTAATAATAGTGATTGTATATAATGAATACAATTAAAATATATGAGTTACATAAATTTGAGTAAATACAAAATTTAACAGCAATTTAAGTATAATAGACGTGCAATGGTTCAGTTGAATAAAGCATAACCAAAACTGACCGGGGATAGGGGGAGGGATTCTTCCTTCCACACATACCAAATCAGTCATGCAAAAATCTCATTTATATACTGTTTGCTAATGCATATTAGTACAGAATTTTCTAGAAAGCTTTTTCTCGGTTCTATTCCTAAAATCTACGTCACTGTGTTATGTTGCCATGTGTCACCAGTGGTCGGGCGTCTCTCCTCCTTTTGGGGTCTTGTTTCCGATGAAGGGGGTCTTCCTCAAGCGCACTAAGCTTAGATTTATATAATAAATAAATATTCCCACAAGAGGCCTCAGTCCAGTGACCAACTCTTTGGAATCATCCCAATTTGGCCCAGTTCAAGGTCAAAAGCCTATTTCTAGCTACTGGTTCTTAGACCTATACTCTTCCTATCCTGCCTCCCACTGAACATCTGGATGTTGAGTTTTTCTGCTTTGTTTAACCATTTCCTTTATCTCTTTTTGCCTTATGGCAAATAGATACAGTTATTGATTAATTATAATACCACAATTTTGCCAATATTGATAAAATTTAATTAGCACAAATCATTTATAACACTGGATACAATACTTATGCCTTGCCATGCCACTCATTTCCCTTACTATTTCACATTTTGGCACAAGGGGATATTTTGTTTCTTCTCCATCAAGATTTCTTTCTTGAAGTGTCTCTGTCCTTTCTGGAATCCTTTATTTGTAAGGGTTGTTTCACTTAATAAAATCACTACCTGATTCAGTTACCCCCAAATCAGCAACCTGAATAGGCCGAAGGTTGTTCTCTTTAACTCCAGTGTAGAAGTTTTGTTCATATCCCTCCTTCTTTCACAGCATATTTTTAAACTGAGTAATTTCATGGTCACTGTACCCCAGGAAGCAACCCACCACCACATCTCCCTCCAGCCCATCTCTGTTTGTGAACAGCAGGAGACAGAGCTTTCCTTGGGAGTGTTCTTCTGTCCTGGGGGTCTCCCTGGTGGTCCCTGGTAGTCGTGGACCCCAATGTTCCAGATGGTCTGGCTGAGTTGGCAGCACAGTGAGGTTGGTGAATTCTAGTTCCCCTTCTTACACAAGGGGCATGGTGTGGTTTCCAGAGGCCAGTGGTTTTGGAATACAAGCATTGTGTCAGCTCACCTGGTGTGGGCAATTTATAATCTGGTACCATAAGGTCACAGAGTGCGCTATGACATCACAGAGTGGGTTTTGTGAGGTCATCAAGCAGCTACGACATCATAGGCTGTCTCCACATCATCACTTGGGCTGTGTGAGGTCACTGGGTTGGTCACTCTGCCCCAGCCCCCCTCACAGTTTCCCCAGACAAGTCCAATGCTGTTCATGCCCAGCAGGGTCCCCTGTTCCTCTGTATCCCCCTGCTCCACCTGGAGCCACAGCCTCCCCCAAGGATGTTCCACAAATCAACCCCAGATCTTGACATGGGGACAAGGGGCCAGGGCTGTCACCAGAACATCAAGGATGTGGATAATCCAGGACACTAGGGCCTGGTTTGGGTTCCCCAGGGCAGCAAAGATATCTGGCAGCTGGAGCAGGGTGGGGGAAGAGCCTCCAAGGTGGGGCTGGAGTCTTTTTGGCTGTGAGGAGAGGCTGAGGGAGTTGGGCTTATCCAGCCTGGAGCAGAGAAGGCTGAGGAGCTCCTCATCCCAGCCTGGCAGTGCCAGCCAGGAGCTGATGGAGAGCACAGAGCCATCCAAACAGATTTTTATCCAGGGAACAAATGCTGCAGAGGCTGATGGATCAAGTTCCTGTGAGCCCAGAATATTGGCATTAGTGCAGCTGTAGCTGTGCACAAGAGAGCTCTGCAGCCACTTTCTCTCTTGTCCTCCTCTGGGCATGGAGGGAGCTCGTGACTTCAGCGTGTAACTTGTGTGTGCAAAGAGCAAATCTGGGCAGAATCGGGGCAGGGAGGCTTTGGGGCATCTTGCGATCTGTATGGGCACAGAACATGTTTTCCATTGGTCCGAGACTGTCTGCTGTGAAAATGGATTTAATATCCAGCAGAGGAATGAATTTAGTTTTTATGGACCTGTGCCTTCCGTTGGTTTGTTTGCTTACAATAATTGAACATCCCTCTGTGTCTCAGGCAGCTCCTTCTGCAAGGAAAGCAGGTTGGAGTTGGTGCCAAGGAGCTGAAAGCTGCAGGCACAGCCTGGAGTGGAGGAAGTTCAGATTTGCACATGACTGCTCTGAGTGCAAGTGGTTGGATAAGGGAAATGGTGGGGTGGGGGTAGGAACAAAGTGTGATTGATGGTCAGCCATAAATCAGGGTCACCATGCAAGAGGCTCTTTGTTCCATGTGCCCAGACCTCCTAAGAAAACATTCAGCATCAAGATCACTTGGGAAATTCTTCTATCATTTTCTCTCTGAACTGAAAAGTAGAAAAATATTCCCCCGAGGTAAACAAAGTCAAGAGATGCACCTTGAAATCTTCCTCTTAAACAGAACTCTAAACTGACTCCAAGCAGCTGAACAAGCCCTGGAGACTTGATAACAGTTGAAAGAAGACAAAGAACTCCTGGTGGCTTGCTTTATTTTTATGACCCCCAGGGAGGATTTGGGGCTGAGTCCAGGAGCCACAGGCACTGAGAGAAGGTTGAAGAAGCTGCTCAAAGAGTCAAAAGCAAAACTCCAAGTCCCTTGGAGCATCACTGGCCCCACTGAGGGCAGGGACTGCCAAAGGCTCCCCAGGGACTGGTGAGAGCAGATTCTTGAGGGCAGGATTGCAGGAGCCACAGGCTGTGAGTAGGGAACTGCAATGCTGAGCGAGGCCTGAGCTGGTTAGAGGCAGCAGAAAGGCCAAGGGCTGAGCCCAGGTCTGGCCCAGCAGGGCCTGTCCCTCACGGGTGGCTCGGGGCTGTTCCTGGTGCACTGGGATGGGAGGACAGCAAGGACAAATGCCATCACCCTGTGTGACACTCCAGATGTTCATGAACCAAGGGCCAGTGTGACACTGCAGGGCCTCATAGAAACAAGAGGCCATTGTGAGCCTGAGGGGCTTTAACACCCCAGAAAGATGAAATGCTGGGGGTGACCAAAGGCTCCTTTACTCGAGTTAGGTGAATAGGAGGATCCCTAGAGACATATTCTGCCCAGAAGAGGGTCAAATGGCACCAAAATTTTACTTTCAAAATATAGAAAATCAAGGAACTTTGGAAAAGGATTTAATATAGCATACAAGTTGCCATAAATAACTTCTCATACCAGTAACTTCCTTAGCTTTGCCCATTTAACCTCAAAACCTTTAAATACTTCAGTAGTTGAGGTACCTAAAACTGTTTCATATAAAGAGCATTAGAAGGGGAAGAAAGAGAGACAGAATGAGAGAATCTCTGTTGAAAGGCACGCATATTGTTACCATGTCCCACCTGCTCTCCACAGGGCTCTGCCTGCACACAGGCCCAGGAGAAGCTTTCCTGTTTGTGAAGAAAGAATGAAAACACCTGAGCAGGTTTCCTGAGCAACAAACCCTACTCAGGAACCACATGCTCAGTACAGACTGCCTGGAATGATGTCACCTTTCTACAAGAGACAGTGTGACCAGAACTGATCTCTGTAAGCAGAATTCTCCGAGTCTTTCAGCTGAATTCTGTCCCTGTCCTTTGCCTGGATCTCTGTGCAGATGGAAGCTGCTGGTGCTATTCTCACCTTTAACCCCTCTTCTGAATGCAGACAGATGTTCCCAGGTGTGTTAGGCAGGTGCTGTTCAATGTTTATGCAAAGCTTTTGTATCCTCATGGAACCAAGGACACCCTTGTGACACAGTGGGGACTCACAGAACCAAGGAGACAATTGTGACAGTTCAGAGCCTCACAGAAACAAGGCTCCATTTTGACACTGAGGGTAATTACGGAATCAAGGAGACCCTTGTGACACAGCAAGGCCACAGGGAGCCAATGGTCCATTGTGACAATGCAGATCCAAGGAGACCATGGTGACACTATAGGACCTCATGGATCCAAGAGGCCACTGTGACACTAGAAAACTTCATGGAACCCAGAGTCCAGTGTGACATAGCAGCACCTCATTGGAACAAAGGAACCATTGTTGGTCAGCACAGAAACTCATGGAACCCAGGGACCATGGGGAAACAGCAGAGCCACGTGGAACCAAGGAGATCTGTGACATTTAGGAATCCTATGGAACCGAGGGTCCATTATGGCACTGCAGAAGAAAGGAGACAATTGTGACACTATGGAAGCTCATGGAACCAAGCAGCCATTGTGACACTCCAAGGTGTTGTTGACCAGGGAGACCATTGTGACACTCCAGAACCCCATGACACTAACAGTTTATTGTGACACAGCAGGGTTCCATAGAACCAATTGTCCATCGTGACAGTGCAGATCCCAGGAGACCATGGTGACATTTTGGAAGCTCATGGAACCAAAGGTCCATTGTTACAGTCCAGAACCAAGGAAACCATTGTGACAGTACAGAACGTCACGGGACCAAGATTCAATTGTTATGCAGTGGGGCTTCATGGAACCAAGGAGCTGCTGTGACACAGCAGGGAGGCATGGAACCAATGGTCCACAGTGATACTGCAGATCCAGGGAGACTGTGGTGATACCACAGAACCTCATGGAACCAAGAGTCCAGTGTGACACAGAAGAACCTCTTGGAATCAAGGCAATCATGGTACACTATGGAACCTCATGGAATCACAGATCCAATGGAACACTGTGGGGCCTCATTGGGACAAAGGACATGGTTGATGAGACAGAAGCTCATGGAAACTCTGGGACATGGTGACACTGCAGAGCCTCATGGAACCAAGGAGAGCACTATGATACTGAGGAACCCCATGGAACCAAGCAGCCATTTTCATACTGTAGAACCAAGGAAAACATTGTTGACAGAACAAAACCTCATGGAACTGAAGGGCCGTTGTTGTACAGCGAGGCCTCATGGAACCAAGGGGCCATTGGGACACTGGGGACTCATGGAACCAAATATTCATTGTGACCAAGTGGGGTTGCTTGTAACCAATTCTCCATTGTGATACTGCAGATCCAAGAGAACGTGGTGACACTATGGCACTTCATGGAACCAAGGGGCTGTTGTGACACACCAAGGCCTCATGGAACCAAGGAGAGCATTGTGGCAGTACAGAACCAGGAGGGACATTTTGACAGTACAGACCCAAATGGAACCAAGGGTCCATTGTTATATAGCAGGGACTCATGGAACCAAGGGACCATTGTGACACTACTGGGCTCCATGGAACCAAATATTCATTGTAACCCAGCTGAGCTGCTTGTAGCCAATTGTCCATTGTGATACTGCAGATCCAAGAGACACTATGGCAGTTCATCAACCAAGGGAAAGTTGTGACCCTCCAAGGCTTCGTGGAACCAGGGAATGCATTGTGGCAGTGAAGAACCAAGGACAGTATGGAGCCAAGGGGCTATTGTGAAACTGTACAAGGGACACAATGGAGTCAAGGATAGCACTGATACTGAAATGTGCTGAATAGAAATTTTGAACACAATTTTGAGTATTTGAAAGCAGATGTTCTTTATTACAGCATGGTGGTCACTCTGTTAATCCCTCATCCATTTGTTTGTACTGGGCATCAGGTGAACAGAGATTTATCACACACACAGATTATGTTTTCAGTAGCTATCCCCACTTTCTTTGACTTTATTTGACATAATGGTACCCATCATCACAAATCCTTATGTGATTCATTGGGGTCTGTGTCAACATCTGGTAAAGGTGACTGTTCCTTGATCCCTGCTTTTGAATGATGGCAGTTTCCTTGTTTTGCATAATTTCTGCTTTATCAGAAGTCTTTCAGAGCTGAGCTGGCATCCTGCTTGCAGTTTGAATGACTTCTGTTTGCCTGAGTGACATCTTTGATCTGTTTGTCCAAGGCTGTACTATTCTGTTCTACTGTCCTTGATAAAAGTAAATGTTATCTTCTCCTGTCCTTGTCACAGTCTTCACCCCAAACGAGGTGTGTCTGCAACCTCCTCCAACCCATGGGCTTGGGGTGGGCAAGTGTTCCTGAGGGAACAGGGATGGGACATCTGGGCTGGACTGACAAGGAGGATGTTCCATTCGTTGTCACACTGTGATCAGCAATAAACTGAGAGATGTGGTGAGGGCACAAGGGAAATAGGGGATTGATTTTTTTTTTTTTAAGATATTTTTCTTTCAGAATACCACCTACACTTCTGTCCTTGGGTACTTCAATATTTTGCACTGATTGGAGATTTCCTGGGGATTTGTTTGCTTCTGTTTGTGGTCTTTGCTTTTTTAGTTGGCTTGTTTGTGGGGGTTTTTTATTGTGGGTAGGTTTGGCTTAGTTTTTTATTTTTCGTCGTGTTTGTTTTTTTCCCTATTGACATTCTTCTGATGCATAAGTTTTTTCTCCCTTTTCATATTGCTTGGTTTGTACCTGATGGCAAGGCAAATCTATTCAACTCAGTCATCTTGCCCAATTATGTTTTGCAGTCATCATCAACTAGAAGAGTTTGGTCACAGACTGCCTGCAACTTGGGAGCATCCACAAAGGAATTGAAAGTTCACTGTTGTGCCACCAGAACTGTGCCACCGCTGAGTGCTGATGATGGTGTTTGTGCTCACTCGGGTTCATCCCTGCCCCCCCCCTCCCACAATGCATTGCTGAAATCTCCTCATCACAAAGCAAACACAGTCTGCTCACTGGTCACTTGGTGTCCCTCCATGCAGGGACAAACAACCTCTTGCAGGTGGGGCGGAGGCCAGTGCTGGGTGTGGTGGTTGCAGGGACTGGTGTGGGACAATTGCCCTGGGGCACCTTCCCAGGCTGTCCCCAGAGCAAAGACACAGCCCAGGCCCTGCTCTGCTGCTCCCTCAAGCCCATCCCAGGAGCTCTGGCTGTGCCAGGACACTGCTGTGTGCCCCCTGCACACTGCCCCTCTGCCCCAGGCACTGGGCTTTGCTTTGCAGGGCATTCCTGGAGACATTGCTGACAGACGCTCTGGAGGAGAGCAAAGCCTTCCTACCCTGCCCTCAGGAGATCCCTTTGCTGCTGGAGCTGCTGTGCTGGAGCCCAGCTGTGTCCCAGCAGTGCCCATGGCCTGTCCCTGCCTGTGCTCACAGCAGGGACACGCAGCAGGACAGTGACCAATCTGCCAGAGCACGGCAGCCTTACAGCCACAGAAGGGCTGGCAAGAAGTGGGTGGAGATGGGAAGAGCAGCTGTGGGGAGAGCCAGAGCCATTTTCCCTGGCTGTGCTGCTGTGCTGGGAGTTTCTTCACCTCTGCCTCTGCTCGCAGGCACTGCTCTGCAAGGACAGAGAAGGGTTGAGGAAGAGTCCAGGACACACAGGACAGGGCATGCACTTACTTTTATTTAAATGCGTGGGAAGAGACCTCATGCACATCTTTGCCCTCCAAAAGAAAAGTAGATATTAATGTAGAAATGCAAGGATTAATTTAGAGTATTTTGTACAAAACACAACAGCAGATAAAGTTAAAAAAAAAAAAAAAAAGAAAAGAAAAGAAAAAAAGACAAGCGAAAAAAAACAGAGAGAGATTGTAAAGAATTACATTCTAAAGGCTCTACAGAAGAAAAGAGAGCATTTAATGCTTCTGAAAATACAGAGTCATCCATTTTCTCAGGGCTCCTTTGAGCTCCTGGTTCCTTAGGCTGTAGATGAGGGGATTCAGGGCTGGAGGCAACACTGAGTACAGAACTGACAGTGCCAGATCCAGGGATGAGGAGGAGAGGGAGGGGGGCTTTAGGTTGGCAGATATACCAGTACTGACAAACAGGGAGACCACAGCCAGGTGAGGGAGGCAGGTGGAAAAGGCTTTGTGCCGTCCCTGCTCAGAGGGGATCCTCAGCACAGCCCTGAAGATCTGCACATAGGAGAAAACAATGAACACAAAACAACTGAGTCCTAAACAAACACCAGCAGCAAGAAGCCCAAGTTCCCTGCGATAGGATTTGGAGCAGGAGAGTTTGAGGATGTGTGGAATTTCACAGAAGAACTGGCCCAGGGCATTGCCATTACACAGGGGCAGGGAAAATGTATTGGCTGTGTGCAACAGTGAATAGAGAAAGCCACTGGCCCAGGCAGCTGCTGCCATGTGGGCACAAGCTCTGCTGCCCAGGAGGGTACCATAGTGCAGGGGTTTGCAGATGGACACATAGCGGTCGTAGCACATGATGGTCAGGAGGGAAAGCTCTGCTGAAATGAAAAACAGAAAAAAAAAGAGCTGTGCAGCACATCCCTTATAGGAGATGTTCCTGGTGTCCCAGAGGGAATTGTGCATGGCTTTGGGCACAGTGGTGCAGATGCAGCCCAGGTCAGTGAGGGCCAGGTTGAGCAGGAAGAAGAACATGGGGGTGCGCAGGTGGTGGCTGCAGGCTACGGCGCTGATGATGAGGCCGTTGGCCAGGAGGGCAGCCAGGGAGATGCCCAGGAAGAGGCAGAAGTGCAGGAGCTGCAGCTGCCTCGTGTCTGCCAAAGGCAGCAGGAGGAAGTGGCTGATGGAGCTGCTGTTGGACATTTCCTCACTCTGGCCATTGTTGGCTGTTGAAAGAAGATGTTGAAAAGCTGGAATTGTTTTCCTTGAGTCAATCTTGTGCAATTATATTAGGAATCCTCTTAAAAACACTTATCTTACAGTGGGGGAATTTAACTAAAAAATTTCTTTTTTTTTTTTTTTTAAGTTCAGTTTTGTGCTGCTGAGTTATTTTCTCATCTTCTGCATTGTTCTCAACCTGAACTCTGGGGATCCCAGTGGGAAAACAGGGTTTCCAGTGCTGCAGGGCAGTCAGATCCATTGGTGCTACACAGCTGCCCTGTGCTCATTACACGTCCCTCGTATTCAGGCTGATCAACCTGAATTACAACGTGTTTGAAAATTAAAGTGGACTGTTTGAAGGCCCCAGATTCAAAGTCAGTCTCCCTAAACCTTTCTCTCTTTCCCCGTGCAGCTGGAGAGGGAGGGATACCAAGGGTTTGTCTGTCTCTCTGCTGCCTGGAGCTGTGCCTACTGGGAGCTGTTTCTTACTATCCAAGCCTTGTCACTGCCAGTGCTGTCAGAGCCCAGACCAGCCCTGGGGGCTCAGCTCTGCCCTGAACACCCCTCCAAGCACAGGGCACTGCCCAGGGACATCTCCCTGCCAGCAGGGCCTTATGGGCAGCTCAGACAAACTGAAATGCTGCAAGCCAAGGTGCTGCTGCTGTTGTCTGTAGGCAGAAGAGGGTGAGGAGGCACTTTGTGAGGGAGATGTGAGGCAGATGTGCTGATGCCCAGTGGGACAGTGCAAGAGTCTCAGTGACACACACACACCTGACAGCCCCTTTCCCTTGCCTTGAGGAGAAAGCTGAGAGCAGCCCTGGCCATGCAGCACCATCTCCACAGCAGGAGGAATCTGCCCTGATGGGGGTGGCTCTTTCCACCTCCAACTTCTCCCCACAGTGCATGGGGAGTTGCCAGGCAGGCTGAGAGCTGCCCCTGGTACGTGGCACATGCCCTGGGCTGGCCAAGAGCCCTGAGGGCTGCAGGAGCTGCTCTGCAGGACAGCCCTGGGCAGCCCTTGCTGCAGCCCCAGCTTCACCCCTGCAGCCATCCCTGGCAGCAGGAGCCATCCTGCCCTGTCCCTCTGACAGTGCCCAGGGCAGCCCCATTCTGCAGCACATCCTCCTCCTCCTCCTGTGCCTCAGAGAAACTGGGAGACTGCTCCTGACACATTCCCCTGACTGTGGGCTGTGCTGGCTCCAGGAGATCCCTCCAGGAGCACAGGGGACATTGCCCTGCACTGACAAACTCACCATGCCCAGGGCTGGCAAGATTTTTCTCCAAGTGAAGTCTCAGCTCAATGTCTTCCCAGTCCTGATTGCCTTTAGCCTGTCTGTGCCTGGCTCCTGTCCCCTCAGTACCTGCAGGCAGTGCTCTCAGCACTGCTGGGCTGGGAGAGGAGCAGCTTCTCAGCAGAAATGTCTTTTTGAAGCTTTTCCTGGTTGCCATTATCTCCCTCTGTGCCAGGAGACACAACACAACTTTGATGACCCTCTCAGGAGTTTGGTCTTTTTTAAATTAGATTCAGTCCCTGAGAGAATGTTTTTCAAAAATCCTCTCAAGAACTCAAAATTAAATTGAAACTTGAAAGTTTCTTGAGCTTTTAATGGGTCTCACTGAGAGACAGGACTGAGACAGTTCCCCAAGGTACCAGATAGATCAGAACAATGGAGGCCCTGGTGACAGGTAGGAACAAGGAAAGTAAAGGTGTCTCTGATGCTCAGCAAACCTGGATGTGTTTCAGGAATGCAAAGGACCAAGAGCTGAGCCCCAGACCCTGGCAAGGCAGATTCTGTCTCTCACTCATTGCTCAGGGCTCTGCCGGGGGCGCTGGACTCTGGGGATATGCAATGCCAAGGGCAGGACCATGGGGCGGCCCCTGCCAGGCTGCTGAGCAGGGACAAGGAGGCAATGAGGCCCCAGCACAGCAAGGCTCACTTTTCCCCTGCTGGCCTCAGGCCCAGGGCCAGCAGCCATGGCCCAAGTGCTGCAGCAGTTGGCTCTGGCAGGGCCTTTCAGCTGCTGCCCATCCCTGTGCCCTCTGCAGCCCAGGCTGTCCTACGGTGTCCATGCCCTGCACCTCTGTCCCTGCAGGCTGTCGTCATCCCCTGGCTGGTCCACCTTGCTGGCCCCTTCCTTTGCTGACAGCTCTGCATCCTGACTGCCTCTGCCTGGCCACACAAAACTTTGTGTGTTCCAGACTCCCTCTGGGGGACGTGTTGTACAACAGCCCTACCCTGGGAGAGAAATTCCTTTCTTCTTGTGTTCAGTCTGGATTGCCTCAGCAGTTCTTGGCATCAGTCCTTTCTTTCTCTGTCTGTTTTCCATTATGTCAAAAGAATCCTATCAACTCTGAAATGGCCCTTCAATCCCTCCCAGGGTTCTCTTCTGCTGTCCTCAGTCTCCACTCCACTGAGCACTGAGATCTTTCGTCTCTATATAGTGGTCATTTGCTTGAGGCCTCCAATCCCCACCTCTGGAGATTTCTGAACCCTCTCCAAGGTGTTTTCAAATGAAAACTATTATCTCATAGCGTAAGAAAATCACCAGAGGAAGAAGGCCAGCCAGACCTCTCTGTTCTGGCTACTTTTGTCTGGGAGCAGTCCTTGAATAGGTAGAATTTGGGAGGCCAAATTCCGATTTTGTCCATGGCCCCTGGATGAGAAGGCCAGTTCTTCTCCGTAGGAAGGAATGCACAGGACCCCAGTGCTCCATAGACTGATGAGACACTGCCCTCGACATGTCATGTCAGCTGGATCCGTCAGCTCACCCTGGGATACCAAACCAATCAGTTCCATCTCCCCTTGTCTTCATGAGGCCTCACTGTGTCACAATGTTCTCCTTGCTTCTGCAGTGTCACACTGGCCTCTTGCTTCCATGAGGCCCTGCAGGCTCACAATGGCCCTTTGCTTCCATGGGCCCCACAGTGTCACAATGGTCTCCACAGATCCACGGTGCCCTGCAGGATCACAACAGCCTTTCGGCTGCACGAGGCCCTGTAATGTCACAATGGCCTCTTGGTTCCACACAGCCCTGCTGCTTCCCACCGGCCCCTTGGGACCATGCAGCCCAGCAGTGCCACAGTGATGGCCTTGGTTCTACAGGGTCCCCACAGTGTGACAATGGCCCCTTGAATCCATGAGGTCCCCACAATGTGACAATGGCCCCTTCATTTCAGAACACACCACAGTGTGCCCCATGGTCTCCACAGGAAGGAAAACATAGAGCCCCAGTGTTTCAGGGGTAGATAAACTGCAGTCATCAGAGGCCAAGGCCAGACAGAGCTGTCTGTCCTGGCAGCTTTTGTCTGGGAAAAACCCTTGGATATTCAAAATTTTGAATGTTGAATCTTAATTTTAGCCCGTTTTTTTTGTCTAGAGGAGGTGGCCAGTCCTTTTCTGTAGAAAGGAAAGCACATAGTGTTTGGAAGGAAGGTGAGAGCTGGTCCTCATGGGGCCGAGGCTAAGGCCTACAAGACTTATCTGTAATGGCACCTTTTGTGTAGGAGCAATATTTGAATCTAGGATTTTTGGTGGTGGAATCCCAATTTTGGCCATTGGTACCTGGAGAAAAAATATGGTTCCTTCCCATGGAAGAGAAGTGCAGAACCCTGGTGTTTCAGGCCAGAATGAGGTGACCACCAGAGGACAAGGCCAGCCAGACCTGTGTGTCCTGGCAGCTTGTGTCTGGGAAAAGCCCTTGCAGATAGGTGTTTTGGAGGAAAAGTATAAATTTTGGCCATGAGTGTTAGTGCAGGAGGAGTGGTTCTTTCTATAGGAAGGAAAGCACACAGCCCCAGTGTTTGAAGACAGGAGAGAGCCAGCTCTGAGGAAGACAAGTGCAGCCAGACTTGGTGGAAATGGCAGCTTTTGTCTGGCAGCAATCCCAGATATATTAGGAATTCTGAAGGGAGAATCCTATTTTGGCTATGGATGCTTGAATGAGAAGAGAGGTTCTTTTCCATT
This sequence comes from Erithacus rubecula, assembly GCF_903797595.1. NCBI lineage: Eukaryota > Metazoa > Chordata > Aves > Passeriformes > Muscicapidae > Erithacus > Erithacus rubecula. The sequence continues at coordinate 222,992 of NW_027636159.1, forward strand.
TGAAGGAAAGCCCAGAGCCCCAGTGTTTAAGGGGCACATGACAAGACCATGGCAATGGGCATGCCAGGGGTAGTTGGACCATTCAGGCAAAGACAACCAGGCCTGTTACCTGTTCTCTTGTTTCCATGGGGCCCAGCAGAATCACAATAGTAGTGTCATATTGGATCCTTGGTTTCATGAGCCCCAGGTGTGTCACACTGGCCTCTTGTTTCCATGGGGCTCCACAGTGTCACAATGGTCCCTTTTATCCATTAGACCTTGCTGTGTCTCAGGGGTCTCCTTGGTGTTACAGTATCACAATGGACCCTTGGTTCAATGGGGACTCACAATATCAGAAGGGTCTCCTTGGTTCCACAGGACCCTGCAGAGCCCCTTGATTCAACAAGGCCCCCAGGATGTCATCATGGTCTCCAGGATTCCATAAGACCTGGCAATGTCACAATGGACATTCGGTTCCAGAGGGTCTGGCACTGTTACATGAATCCTTAGTTCCATGGGGCCCTGTAGTGTCACAATGGACTCCTTGGTTCCATGGTGCCTCACAGAGACACAATCACTCTTGGACCAACAAGACCCTATCGTGTCACAATGGTTCCTTGCTTCCATGAGACCTTGCAGTATCACAATGAACTCCTAGGTTCCCTAGGGCCACAAAGTGTCACAGTGTCCCCTTAGTTCAGTGAGGCCTGTGATGCCTTAAGATTTTTGCCTTTATATTTTTCAAATCGGGTACTGCATTAGTGCATAACTCTGAACTCCATATAATGCGTTAGTTAACTATCTTCACACTTTGGTCAGACAAAACAATTCCTGTGAAATTCAAGGAAACCCTACAGCCTCAGACTCAGAAAAGTATAAACAAAAGTGGGGGAATAAGGCTTCATTATTTGAAGCTGTAATTGGAGGATTAAGTCCTGATATGTAAATTTACCAAACTTATAATTTCTTAAAAATGTCATCACCACTATCAATCTCAGGTGTAGCCTTTGGGAGGCTTCTGACTGTCCAAGGCGTATCTATTGAAGGCCTTTAATAAATACCCACTTTATTCTCTTAACCTTGTCTAGCCTCTGTTCTAGGTAACCACTCCAAGGCATCGCCTTTAGTGTCACAATAGTCTCCATGATTCCATAAGGCCCTGCAGTGTCAAAACAGACCATTGATTCTAGGACACTCCACAGAGTCACAGCAGACCATTAGTTCCACTGAGCCCCACAGTGTCATTATGGTCTCCTTGGCTCCACAAAGCTCTGAAGTGACACAATGGCCCTTTGATTTCACAAAGCCTCATACTGTAAAAATGGTCTCCTTGGTTCCATTATGCCCTGATGTGTCACAATGCACCTATGGTTCCACGTGTCCCATAGCCTCACAAACGTCTCCTTCGTTCCACGGTGTCAGAATGGTCCCTTTGTCCCCTGGAGCCCCACACTGTCACTGTGGTCCTCTTGATTCCATGAAGCCCTGCCACATTACAATGGCCGTAATGGCTGCAATGGTCTCCAATGAGATTCTCTACAACGACCTGAAAAGAGGTTATGGTCAGGTGGGGATTAGTCTCTTCTCCCAGGAAACCACTGACTCAATGAGAGGACACAATCTGAAGATGAGTTTAGGTTTGATATCAGGGAAAAAATTCTTCACTGAAGGAGTGATTGGGTACTGGAAAATTCTGCCCAGGTAGGTTGTGAAGTCACCACCCCCAGTAACATTTTAAAAAAGACTGGACGTGACATTCAAAACCATGGATTCGTTGATGAGGGGATGTTAGGTCTCAGGTTGGGCTGGATGGTCTCAAAGGTCTTTTCCAACCTCATTCACTCCGGGATTCTGTGTCAAAATTGTCTCCATTGTTCCATGAGGCCCTGCAATGTCACAATGGACCTTTGGCTATATGAGTCCCTACAGTGTAACAATAGACCCTTGGTTCCATGAGGTTCCTCAGTGTCACAATTGCCTCCTTGGATCTACAGTGTCACAAAGGCCTCCCGTGAGCTTTCATACTCTCAGCAATAGTTCTGCAGTGTCACCATGGACCCTTTGTTCCATGCATTTCTGGAATATAACATGGTCACCTTGGTTGCATGAGGTACAGAAATGTCACAATGGACTCCTTGGATCTGTGAGGCCCTGCAGTGTCACAATGGACTTTTTGGTTCTGTGAAGTCCTGCAGTGTCACAATGGACTCCTTGGTTGTGTGAGGCCCTGCAGTGTCACAATGCACCCATGATTGCAGGAGGTTACATAGAGTCACCCTGGCCTCCTTGGATCTGCAGTATGACAATGGACCATTGGTTCCATGAGGATTTTCTCTGTCACAAATGACTTTTGGTTCCATGAGGTTTCTCAGTGCCACAATGGCCTCCTTGGATCCGCAGTGTCGCAAAAGACCGTAACTTCCATATGGCTCCACTCAGTCCAAATAGATTTTTGTTCCATGAGCTCCCACAGTGTCAAAAGACCCCTTTGTTACTTGAGGTTCCATAGTGGAACACTTGACTCCTTGGTGCTGTGAGCCCTGCTGTCACCAAATCTAAAAAATACCACAATAAGACTCCTTAACACAAATTTGGTGCTAAAGAGGGCATAATTTTTTTCAGGCCTCAGGTCCAATGGGTGATAACGCCTAACCTTATGTGGACATGTGCTTCTACAAGTATGTTTCTTATATTTAGTCACTACATGTGTATTAAAATTGACCCATTTCCATAAAACCTACCCCAAGTTCCCGGGTTCAGTCCTTGTTTTCTCTGTCACTGCACTCTTGAGCCAGATGTGTTCGTCTTATCTACCAAACAGTCTTCCTGGGAAAGAAACCCCAGCATAGAGGCCCCATGGAACTAAGGATTCATGTAACAGTGCCAGACCCTATGGAACTGAAGGTCCACTGTGACATTGCCAGGTCTTATGGAATCCTGGAGACCATGCTGACATCCTGGGGGCCTTGTTGAGTCAAGGGGCTCTGCAGGGTCCTGTGGAACCAAGGAGACCCTTCTGATATTGTGAGTCCCCATGGAACCAAGGGTCCATTGTGATACTGTAACACCAAGGAGACCCCTGAGACACAGCAAGGTCTAATGGATAAAAGGGACCATTGTGACACTGTGGAGTCCCATGGAAACAAGAGGCCAGTGTGACATACCTGGGATTCATGAAATCAGGGATCCAATATGACACTACTATTGTGATTCTGCTGGGCCCCATGGAAACAAGAGAAGAGGTAACAGGGCTGGTTGTCTTCACCTAAATGGTACAAGTGCCCCTGGCATGCCCATTGCCATGATCTTGTCATGTGTCCCTGAAACACCGGGGCTCTGGGCTTTCCTTCAAATGGAAAAGAACCTTTCTTCTCATTCAAGCATCCATGGCATAAATGGGATTCTCCCTTCAGAATTCCTAACATATCTGGGATTGCTCCCAGACAAAAGCTGTCATTTCCACCAAATCTGGTTGCCCATGTCTTCCTCAGAGCTGGCTCTTTCCTGCCTTATAACACTGAGCCCAAATTCTATCTCTTCAAGGGTTGTTCCCAGACAAAAGTAGCCAGAAGAGAGAGGTCTGGCTAGAATTGTTCCTCTGGTGATTTTCTTACACTATCAACTGGATGTCTTCATTTGAAAACAGTTTGGAGAGTGCCCAGAGATCTCCGGAGGTGGGGGTTGAAGGCCTCAAGGAAATGACCACTACCTAGGGACAAAGAAGCTCTGTGCTCGGTGGAGTGGGAACTGAGAACAGCAGAGGAGAACCCTGGGAGGGATTGAAGAGCCATTTCAGAGATAGTGGATCCTTTTGACATAGTTGAAAACAGACAGAGAAAGAAAGGATTGATGCCATGAACAGCTGAGGCAGTCCTCACTGAACACAAGGAGAAAGGAATTTCTGTCTCCAAGAAGGACTGTGGTGCAACACGTTCCCCAAAAGGAGTCTGGAGCAGTCCAAGGCTTAGTGTGTCCAGGTAGAGGCAGGCAGGACGCAGAGCTGTCAGCAAAGGAAGGGCCAGCGAGGTGGGGCAGCCAGGGGATGACAACAGCCTGCAGGGACAGAGGCGCAGGGCATGGACACTGTAGGACAGCCTGGGCTGCAGAGGGCACAGGGATGGGCAGCAGCTGAAAGGCCCTTCCAGAGCCAACTGCTGCAGCACTTGGGCCATGGCTGCTGGCCCTGGGCCTGAGGCCAGCAGGGGAAAAGTGAGCCTTGCTGTGCTGGGGCCTCATTGCCTCCTTGTCCCTGCTCAGCAGCCTGGCAGGGGCCGCCCCATGGTCCTGCCCTTGGCATTGCACATCCCCAAAGCCCAGTGCCCCGGGAAGAGCCCTGAGCAATGAGGGAGGGACAGGATCTGCCTTGCCAGGGTCTGAGGCTCAGCCCTTGTCCCTTTGCATTCCTGAAACACATCCAGGTGTGTTCAGCATCAGAGACACCTATCCCTTGTTTGTCCCCATCTGTCATCTGTGCCACCAATTTTCTGCTCTAACTGGAACCTGGAGACATTTTCTCAATTGTGTCCCTCAGTAAGACCCATTAAAACTTCAAGAAACTTTGGAGATTGAGTATGATTTTGAGTTCTTTAGAAGTTTTCCTTCAATCCCTCTCAGGGACTGATGTCCAGGGACTCAGCACTGTTGAAAAATACCAGCTCTACAGGGATGGGGCAACTGAGCAATGTCTTTTTCTAAAGATTTTGTTCCATTATCAGTCTTCTTGAAGGATGAAACATAAGAGATGTAAAATTCAAGGACAAAATTCTATCATAAACCAAACTTTTTCTGGGTTACTATACCTTATAAAGATTTTTCAGTCTATTAGCATTGGTCAAGCACTTGTCCTAGTACTTCTAACACCACCTATTATTTTTCACTATGAGGTCTTGCTAGAATGCATCTGTCACAGTTCTAGTTCTCCGAAATATCTGGTCTTTTTGTAATGCCATAATTTGAAACTTTTTTCTAGTTCTAGCTCTCAACAATGTCTTCTGTATTCTATGGCCTAAGTCAGCACACCTTATCTCAGAGTTTGCATACAGGTGTACAAGACTGTGTGAGCTTTCAGTCAGGCTTTGAGTATCCTTTACAAATCCATTTCTCACTAAGATCAATCACAGAATGCTGCAGTCCCCTCTTGTCTAAAGAGAACAGAAATAAAATACACCCGTTAAAATAAAAATGGCTATTTCTCAGAAGTTATTTGAAGTATTTCTCTATAACTGAAGTAGGAAAACCTTCTGAATAAACCGCACTAGACCAGACAGAAATCAAGGCAGAGCCATGGTTTGCTAGGAAACCTCTCAAGAATTTAGTCAGAATTGAACTCCAAAGTTTCTGATCCCGTTCATGGGTCCCACTGAGCGACACGACTGAGAAAGTGTTCCCAGGTTCCAGTTAGAGCAGGAAATTGGAGGGAGAGATGAAAATGGTGAGGGAAATGCAGACACAGAGAGCTGTCAGGGCCTTGTGCATAAAGGCTCAGAGGTAGAGATGGTGACAAGATTTGACCCAAGACCTTGGAGAATGTTGGAGAAGTAGAGCGCTAAAAGTAAAATAGATAAAAAACAAGAATGACAAGTTTGTAGTTTCAATGGAAGTATGATTTAAGCAAACAGATATATGTATTGTGTAAGCAAAACAGTATTTAAGTAAGATAGTAAAAGATTTTAAAGTTTATCAATAGAACTTTTTATAGTTAGTTCGAAGTTTAAGATGTATCAATGTAGGTTTGTGAAGTTTTTTATGATTGGTTTGAAAAATGACACATTGTGGAAAAGCCATGAAAAGTGAAACAATTAATGATTGGTGTAAAAAGATGCTAGCGAATTTCATGGAAGTATTTAATTGGCTGAAAAACTAACATAAGGCATTGAAGCTAAGAATTAGATGGCTTCTGATATTATAGCCTTGGATGTGACACCTTTAATGTCTTACTCTTCTATGAGACTGATCCAATAAAGCAATAAACCATCTTTGATGATGTCTCTCAGTTACTCTGTCTTTTGAAATGTTAATCCCCTGATAGGAAATTTTTGGACATCAGACCTACCCTTTGAAATCAATGGGGATGTAAGGAAACCAGGTCTACCATATTTAAAATCAAATGGGATGTAGGGATTGCAGGTCTACCCTATTGAAATCAATAGGGATTTAGGGAAACCTGGTCTACCCATTAAAGTCAATGTGGATTTGAGGAAATTTGAGGCTAAAATGAGATTTGGGTAAATCTGGTGGAAATCTTGGGCTGAATTCTGTGAATTTCTGCTCCAGGATTGAGGTGCTAATGCTCTAAAAATCCTGGATGAATTCCTGCATGCCAGTCCTGAACCCACACATGTGGCCTGTGCTGGAACTGTGCCTCCAAGTAAGCCCAAAAAATCTATTTTCAGCCCAATATCTGAGAATTCTAAGGCCAAAATTGGGATTTTTAGCAAAATGGGGACATTGCATATACCCATTGAAGTCAATGGGGATTGAGGGACACCAGGTCTTGCCAGGAATAGGACCTGATCAGGAATGGTTACTGGTTGAACTGGGAACACTGGTAAGAGCTAAGGGGGAGCACTGGGGGAGGAACTGGAACCACTGGGGGGAAACTGGAAGCACTAGAAAGGAGAAAAGGGGGAAAGTGGGCAAACTCTGAGCACTGGGATAACTGGGAGGGCAAACAAGTCAAACTGGGAGATATTCCTTGGAACACTGGGAGCAGCTAAGGGAGGCACTGGGGTTACTGGGAGCACTGGGGCAAAACTGGGACCACTGAGAGATTAGTGACAATAATTTGGGATAAACAGGACACCCAGTCTATCCTATTGAAGTCAGAAGGCATTTAGGAACACCCAGTCTACCTAATAAAGACAATGCAGATTTTTAGGGACACCAGGTCTACCCAATCAAAGCAATGAGGTATTTTGGAACACTAATTTTGGGGGAGCCAAGGAGTGTTGGATTATCCAGGTGTCCAAGGGTTACCCAGGTGTATCCAGATGATTTGTGGGGTGATCCAGGATGTTTTTGGACAGTACCCAGGTGTACCCAGATGGGTTTTTTTGGGAATACTCAAGTGATGTTAGGGATTACCATGGGATACCCAGGTCATTTTGGGGCATATCTAGGTGATTTTTGGAGTACTCAAGTGTCCCAACTCACCATGATGACCCAGGAGAAGATGACGGCCACCGGTGCATCCTCCCTGTCGATGTGGACAAAGATGACCCTTGGTAGGGGAGCCTGTCAGGGGGCACCCAATGTTCAGTGGGCACTTCAAAACTCCAGGTCAGGGCCCCAGGGGTGGGAGGGAATCCCAAGTTACCTTGAGAGAGGATGCAGCGTAAGTACACCAAGGCACTTTGGTCTCTGCGATCAGTGAGGATGGTGTTCTGCACCAGCTTCAGATCTGGAGGGTAAAGAGGAACCCCAAAATCTCAGGGGAGCAGTGGGGACACCCAAATTGATGCGTGGAAAAGCTTTATAACCCACAAAGTTATAGGTATGTATTTTATTTGGCACTGAGGTGCCAGGGGGATAGCTCCTCCAAAAACAAGCAGAGCTTTGGCAAGTTGTTCCTCTCTTTTTATTCTCTACAAACTAGGATTGCACAATGCACCTGATACAAATTCATGTCCTAACCCTGCCTGTCCCTGCTTCATGTTAAAATTAGACCCACACCTCTTTGTGACTGCGCACTGCTCCTTGTTGTTTGTTCTGGTGATCGTCTGGGGTTCCTTGGGATGAAGTAAACAGTCGTCCTATCAGTTGAACTTTCCACCTTGTCTTCTTAATGTGTGCTTATGAGTCTTTAGTTGCTTTTCAGACATTGATACCAGTATTTGCTGGCTCAGGGGTCTAAGGAAACCCCATTATATAGAAGAGATGTCACTCTTCCACCCCATTTATGCATTCTTGGCACTCTATGTTATTTTGAAGCCTTGCTCTGTCCTTGTGTTCCTGCAAAGACAGCGGAAGTTAAGCATTCATAGAATCTTGTCAGCTCCCTTCTAGCTAAAGCATCCTCCTGTATTTTTACACTTAACTCTTCAATTTTAATTTTAATTCCCCCTGTTTCAGTGTCACCATGGCTCCTTGGATTTGCAGGGCCCAAAGTGTCATCTTTGACCATTGGTTTCATAGGGATTCTGAGTTTCACAATGGTCCTCCTGATTCCATGAGGCACCGGAATGTCACAACGGTCTCTTTAGTTCCATGAGGTTCCACAGTGTCTCCATGGTTGCTGTCAGAGACTGGAGGAGATCAATGTCCCAGACACCTCGGGATGAGCTGTCAGTCTATCACACAGTGGGCTGGTGCTGACCTAGTCTCTGATTGCCCAAACAATCCAGGTCCTACCTGGGGGGAGGCACATGAAGGTCCAGGGGCTTAAAAAAACACAGACCATGGGCTCAGCCTATGGTCTTTACCTTTCCTTCTGCTCCTGGGGTCTGTGTCACACCAAAGTCAATGCTCCACACCCAACCCTGGAGTCCCAGCCCAGCTCCTGAGTGACCAAATGACCCAAAGTCCCTCCCAGGGGAAGGACCCAGGAAGACCAAGGAGAATTTAGGACGGACCACTAGCTAAGCACACATCTTGACCCTACCTACCCCTGGAATTTTGAACTGAACACTGCTGGAATCCAGGAGCTGCTAGCAGTGTGTGTGCTTCTCTGTAACTATTTTGCCCTTCTTTCTGTGTCTTCTATTTCTTCTGTTTCTGTCCTCTTCCAAATTTTGAGTAACTTGGGGGAGGGGTATTGCTAGGCAGGGCCATCAGCTGCTTATATCCTGCCTACTTCCCCCACCCCCTAGAGTGGCCAGACTGGCCCGTGGTGTGGCTGGAATGCTGCCCCTGATGAGTTTTTCCAGAAACCACAAGGCAAGGGGGACAAAGAGCCATTGACCGATGGGTGCAGCCTCTGAGTTCTAGCCTGGCTGTCGAGATCCTGCCCCCCTCCTAGAGCAGCCCCTGCCCTTCTGGTTTGGGCACCTGCTATCTTGGCCCCGGCCCCCAGTGCAGCCACTGAAAAAGTTTCCATCGTAAAATAACTCTGGGCTGTGGCCCAGGAGAGATCACTTGACCATCTGCAGGCCTGGGCAAAATACGAACTCTTTCACTGCCCAGAATGAGACTTGCAGACACTTTGCTCTCTCTCTTGAGTGAAAGACCAGGACCAAGGTGAAGATAGGCACAGAATCAGCATGAAAAGACCAAGGTCAGACAAAAGGAAGAGCCAGGTCTCAGATGACAGAAGGAGGTGAGTCGTGGACTGAAATTTCTCTGTTTTTAAGACATGGAGAAGAGACTCCTATTTCCCTATAATTCATAGAAAATGCATTATGGGGAGGATCAAATGTTTTAACTGTAGACATGAGCAGATGGGTTTTTGCTAAAGAAAGCAGATGCTGAAATGGCTGTGATCCCATGAGAAATTTGAATAGAGAGGAGAGAGATGAAGATCCCTGCTGTCCCCCAGGGAAGAGAAGAAGAAAGAACTCTGTTTTCAAAGATGAAGAGAGATTTTGTTTGAACTACTATAATCTTTAAAATGTGCCCCATAACTTGATATGGTCTTCACAATTACATTTGGGGTAACTGTAAGTCAAGGAAGGGATGTCTACACAGTGATCAGATTTACATTCTCCTGAATGGCTGATTCACTGACATAGAGGCCAGGAGAAAAGTGTTTGCTTTTGGAGAAATCTCCATAGACTGAAGAGAAGTTCTTCTCACCCAAATAAATTGGTGAATAGCTATTTTTAGAGATGGTAAACTGACTGATCTGTTTCTGTACTTTATCAGTGTGAAAGAAAAGAAGTTGTGGGGAGAAGAGTAGTGCTGAGAAACTTTTATCCTGAAGGGTTTTTTTTTTCCCACTTTCTTTGTACCCTTTAAAGTGTGAGCTTGTTTGGCCTTCCTCATAATCCTATCTCGCAGCAGTAAATGTGTAAAAAATTCTAGTGGATGAACTGTCAATTTGGCCAAGGCTAAATCCATGGCAAACTTAAAATTGAACTCTTCTTTCTTGAGCTCTTCATTTCGGGAATTCAGTGATAAAGGCTCATTAATATTTCTTCAAAACACCCAAACAAGAAATGCCCCCGAGAATAATTTAAGTTCTCAATTCTTCTGTGGTAACTTAGACAGATTTCAGAAGCGTATTCAAAGTGAATGTACTTTATATTATATTGAAAGCATTGCAGAGATAAGTGTTTTGTCCTGTTAAGTTTTCTTTTCATATTTATATATTGATACCAGCAATGTCCAATTCATATTGACCTCCTGCACCTTCTAATGCAGTCTGGTATAAATATTAAATGCAGGACCCTTCATGGCTGATAATCAATAGCACTTTGTCTCCACACACTCCCCAACATTTCCGTGATCCAACCCCTGGAACTCCAATGGATCAGGAATGGTGTGGTCAGCAGGAACAGGGCATTGATTCTTCCCCTGTGCTCAGCATTGGTTGGGCACCACCTCAGTGCTGTGTCCAGTTCTGGGCCCCCAATTTAGGAAGGACAAGGAGGGGCTAGTGCGTGTGCAGAGAAGAACAACAAGGCTGGTGAGGGGTATGGAACACAAGTCCTGTGAGGAGTGGCTGAGGGAGCTGGGGCTGTTTATACCGGAGAAGAGGAAGCTCAGATAAGACCTCATCACTCTCTAAAACTCCCTGACAGGAGGGTGCAGCCAGTGGAGTTCAGGCTCTTCTGTCAGGGAACAGTGAAAGGACAAAACCACACAGACATAAGATGCACCAGAGTAGTTTTAGGGTGGACATTAGGAAATATTCTTGAATAAAAGGGTGATTGGGCATTTGAATGGGCTGCCAGGGAAGTGGGTGAGTCACTGTCCCTGGAAGTGTTTCTGGAAAGACTGGATGTGGCACTGAGTGCCATGGTGTTGGGGGTTGAGGGGTTTTCTATTACTGTGTCAATTTAAAGAATTTTTCCCATTATCATGCCAATGGAGCTGGCCAGGTTACACCCAGGATCTTTGGTGACTCTAGACAAAAGGGGTAGGTGGCAGTGGCTTGTCACTGGGGGTGGTGAGTGCAGGTGGTCAGAGGAAGTGTGGTAAGCATTTCTAGCCAGAGGATTTGGTCAGATAAGTTGCCATTGGAGAGTGGTCAGTGGGTATGGTCAGTGGTTGTTGTCAGTGAATGTGGTCAATTCGGTAGTTGGGTGGGGGTGGCTAGTTGGGTCGTCAGGGGATGTGGTTGTTGGTGTGGTCAGTGAAGGTATGGTCAGTTTGTCAGTGGAGTGTGGTCACTGGCTGTGGTCAATAGGTGTGGTCACTGGTTGTGGTCAGTGGGTATGGTCAGTGGGCTATGGTCATTGAGGCGTGGTATGCAGAGGAGGCCTGTGAGTGTGTTTACTGGGCGTGGTCAGTGGTTGTGGTCAGTATGGGAGCTCAGTGAGGTCTGATCAGTGGGTGTTGCCATATGGGGTAGTCAGTGGCATGGTCAGCAGGTGTGGTCAGTAGGAGGTGGTCAGTGTTTTGGTGAGTGGCAGTGTGGTAAGTTTGGTGGTCAGTGGGTGTGGTCTGTGGGGTGTGGGCATTGGTGTCTTTGCAGTGGGTGTGGTCAGAGGGTTGTGGTCAGTAGGATGTGGTCAGTTGGTTGTGGTCAGTGGGGGTGGTCAGTGAGTACACTGAGTGTGGTCAGTGTGAGTGGTCAGTGGGTACGTCCCTTTGGGGTGATGAATGAGAAGGTGCTTGACCAAGGCAAAAGGAGGCTCCCTGTGTGCCCTGCTCCCCTCTCCCTGAGCTCCTGAGAGCTCTGCAGCCCCTGCTGCCATCCCATCTGCCCAGGCCAGCACAACAGCCCCGGCCTTGGAGCCCTCCAAAGCTTCTCCTGCTCCAGGCCCAGGGCCCATCCCAGAGCTGGGGCAACCACAAAGCTGTGCCCATTTCTGTTCATTCCTGCTCTGATGAGGATGGATCCTCAGTCATTTGGAGGCTGTTGATGAATTTTACTTTTCCAGAGGCCTCTTCTTTCTTGAGCTCCTCAGTTCAGGAATTCAGTGACAAAGGTTCATAATCATTTGTTGAAAACACCAGAACAAAAAAAGCCCCTGGGAATTATTTCAGTTCTCAATTCTTCTGTGGTTAATTAGAAAGATTTCAGAAGTGTATTCCAATTAAATATAGAATATTGAAAACAATACAGAGAGAACAGTTTTGTCCTGTTGTCTTTCCCTGTTTATAGATTGATATCAGCATGTCCAATTGATAGTGAACCCCAGCACCTTCTAACGCAGTCTGAACTGATATGAAAATCAAGACCCTTCATGGCTGACATGACAATTGGTCAGATTTTGTCCCCACACCCTCCCCACCATTTCCCTCATCCCACCCCTAGAACTATTATGGATCAGGGACAGAGTTGCCACCAGAAGCAGGGCAGTGATTCTTCCCCTGTGCTCGGCACTGGTTGGGCAGCACTCAAATGCTGTGTCCGAAGGACATGGTGGGGTTGGAGCATGTCCAGGGAAAGGTAACAAAGCTGGTGAGGGGTGTGTAACACAAGTATTATGAGGAGTGGCTGAGAGAGCTGGGGCTGTTTGTCCTGGAGAAGAGGAGGCTCAGAGGAGACCTCATCACTCTCTATAACTCCCTGACCAGAGAGTGCAGCCAGATGGAACTCAGGCTCCTTTTCCCAAGGAACAGAAACAGGACAGGAGGACACAGGCTTAGGCAGCACCAGGGGAGGTTTAGTCTGGACATTAGGAAATATTCTTTACAAAGATGGTGATTGAGCATTGCATTGCACTGCCCAGAGAGGTGTGTGTGTCACTGTACCTGGAGGTGTTTCAGCATAGACTGGATGTGGTACTGAGTGCCACGGTGTGGGTAACAAAGTGGTGTTGGGTACAGGCTGGACTTGATGCTCTCCAAGGTCTTTTGCAGCCTGGGTGGTTCTGTGATGATTGTGACACTGCAGGGCCGTGGGGAAGCAAGGGACCATTGTGACACTGCAGGGCCTCATGGAACTGAGAGGACCATGCTGACACTGTGTACAACATGGCACCACAGAGCCAAGGGGCCACTGTGACACTGTGGGGCTATATGGAAGCAAGGAGTCCATTGTGACACTCTGGATCCTCATGGAAGCACAGAGGCCACTGTGACACTGCAGGGCCTTGTGGAACCAAGGGGCCATTGTGATACTGTGGGACCAAGGAGAGACTTGTGAGAGCCTGAGGCCAATGGATTCAAGGGGCCACTGTTCCACTGCAAGAACTCTTGGAACTAAGGGAACAATTGTGACACTGTAGTGCCCTATGGAATCAAGGGTCCCTTGTGACACTGCAGGATCTTGTGTAACCAGGTCTCTATTGTGACACTGCAGCACCAAGGAATTCAAGGTGGCACTCAGAGGCGTCATGGAACCACAGAGACCAGTGTGACACTGCAGGGCCTTGTGGGGCCATGCAGAGCATTGTGACAGAGCAGCACCTCATGTAATGATGGGGCCATTGTGACACTGCAGGGCCCCAAGGAACCAAGGGGCCAGTGCTGCTCCTCAGGGACTCATAGAATGAAGGAAACATGTCTGACACCATGATGCCCCTTGGGACAAAAAGGCCATTATGACACTGTGGAACCAAGGAGAGCATTGCTGCACTGCGAGACCTCATGGAACCAAAGATCCACTGTGACATTCCAGGGCCTTGGGGGATCAAGGTGCCATTGTGACACCGTGGGGCCCAAGGTTCCCAGAGACTTTGTGATACTAAGGGGTCCCAGGGAACCAAAGGGACATTGTGACACTGGGAAGCCTCATAGAATTGTGGAGAACATTGTGACATTCTAGGGCCTCATGGAACTGTGATGACACCAGGTTGGCTGCAATTGTTGTTCTGCAGGATGGTAGGAGGGCTCTTCACAGAGACCTGGACAGGCTGGATCCAGGGACTAAATCCATCAATGTGAGGTTTAACAAGTGCTGGGTCCTGCACTTTGGCCACAAAAACCCCTGCAGTGCTACAGACTGGGGACAGAGTGGCTGGACTGCGACCAGGCAGAAAGGGATGTGCAGGACACCTGATGGACAGCAGGCTGGATATGAGCCAGCAGTGTCCCAGGTGGCCAAGAAGGCCAATGGCTCCTGGCCTGGATCAGGAATGCCCAGCAGGAGCAGGGCAGTGATTCTTCCCCTGTACTCAGCACTGCTTGGGCAGCACCTCGAGTTCTGTGTCTAGATCTGCGCTCCCCACTTTAGGAGGGACATGGAGGGGCTGGAGTGTGTGCAGAGAAGGGCAACAAGGCTGGTAAGGGGTCTGGAGCACAAGTCCTGAGAGGACCAGCTGAGTGAACAGGGAATGCTTATTTTGGAGAGGAGGAGGCTCAGGAAGACAAGGAGGTGTCAGAGCACTGGTTGGACTTGATCTTCAAGGTCTTTTCCAGCCTGGCTGATTCCGTGATTCTCTGAAACCATTTCTGGAGCAGCTGCAGGATGTGCCCTGGGCCTCCTCTTCAGAAGGTCCAGCAGCCCAGGTCCCTCAGCTTCTCCACACAGCCCCAAAGCCCATCCTGTCAGTCTTGCAGAGCCTCTCCAGCCCCCCTCACTGCCCAGAACAGGGAACCCCTGCTCCCTTGCCACAGACACACCAGCCCAGATGGGTCCCCTTGGCCTGTGGTGCCTGTGGCAAGGGAGCAGCACAAGGCACTGCAGGAGCCTGCAGAAAATTACTGAAAAATTTGTAGGATGATCCTGCTCCCAAAGGGATGTTCCCATGGTGCCTGCTCAGGAACAGGGGAGTGGGGCCAGAGACGAATGGTAAAATAGGGATGAGCTATTTTCAGGAGAGGGGACACGGATGGGCAAGAGGTGTAAATGCGGATCAGGAAAGAAGAAAGAAAAGAAATGTGAAGAAGAGGAAATGCTCAGGGCTTTGTGGGGGTGGCTACAAGGGAGCTGTGGGTCTGAGCAACAACATCTGCAGTGGGACAGGAAACTCACACCTCATGGGAACAAAGTTTCTGCCTGACTGCAGAAGCCACAACAAACCTCAGTGGTTTCCCTCCCATCCCCCAGCCCTTGCTGTCCCCAGGGGCTGATGGCATTTGTGCTCACTGAGCTCCATCTCCCCACAGCAGCACCATGGGGATGCTAACGCCTGCTCTGTGCAATGCAAACAGGGGCTCCTGAGCCAGTGCTGCCGTGTCTGTGCCTGCAAGGATGCGGCACCTGTATGAGCTGGGGGAGAGGCCAGGGCTGCAGAGGGGGGATGTTGTTGGCAGGTGCATGAGGACGCTCTGGGACGCTGCCCTGGGCTGTCCAGCACAGTGGGGATGGATCAGCCCCTGCTCTGCTGCTCCTTGCCAGGCTCTCCCCCTTGCAGGGACCTTGCAGAGCACCAGTCATGCTGTTTGCCCTCAGCCTGCCCCTGGCCAGCCTGGGGATGCTCACAGGGGTTTTCTCTGCTCAGCATCGGCCGGGCCAAGTGTTCTGGAGAGAGCCTAGCCAAGGAGCCTGGAGCCCCCAGGCCGTGCCCTGAGGCATCAGTGCTGCCTCAGCAGTGCCCATGGCCTGTCCCTGCTGCAGCCCCGGTACTGCCACCCCCAGGGCTGTGCCTGGCCCTGAGAGGACTCAGGCCCTGCAGCAACATGAGGGGCAGGAGGGCAGCGGGGCAGTGGCACAGGAGCAGCACTTGCAGCACCAAGTGCTGCTGCTGCTGGGCACAGCTGCTGTTTCAGCACTGATCAGCCCCAGCTCTGCACACAGACATTGCTGCTGCAGCTCCAGAGAAGGGAACAATAGGGGCATCTCCAGCGAAACTATACTGGGAGGGAAATCTTTCAGTGTGTTTAAAGCCACGAAGACTGCAACCCTTTATTGACATATTTTGTGGCCACAGATAAGATGGAGAAACATAATGAGCAATGGAACACAGAGTGGCTTTTTTTATGGACAATATCATAAAACAAAAACAAAGGAAGAATAACTCCACAACCAAACCAAGAAGGAGTTTTAAAGATGACTTTTATTACAAGTGATTTTCAGCAACTGGCTAACAGGTTAATGTTCCTGAAACCTTCCAGTCATCAGTGTCCACACTGCAGCCTTGAGCTCCTGGTTCCTCAAGCTATAGATGAGGGGATTTAGGGCTGGAGGTACCACCGAGTAAAGAACTGACAGGGCCAGATCCAGGGATGGGGAGGAGACGGAGGGGGACTTCAGGTAGGCTAATGTGCCAGTGCTGACGAACAGGGAGACCACAGCCAGGTGAGGGAGGCAGGTGGAAAAGGCTTTGTACCTTCCCTGCTCCGAGGGGATCCTCAGCACAGCCCTTAATATCTGCACATAGGAGAAAACAATGAACACAAAACAACCAAATACCAAACAGACACTAACAGCAAGGAGCCCAAATTCCCTGAGGTAGGATTTGGAGCAGGAGAGCTTGAGGATGTGTGGCAGTTCACAGAAGAACTGGCCCAGGACATTGCCCTTACACAGGGGCAGGGAAAATGTATTGGCTGTGTGCATGAGAGAATTGAGAAAGCCACTGGCCCAGGCAGCTGCTGCCATGTGGGCACAAGCTCTGCTGCTCAGGAGGGTCTCGTAGTGCAGGGGTTTGCAGATGGACACATAGCGGTCGTAGCACATGATGGTCAGGAGATAGTACTCTGCTGATATAAAGAAAAGCAAGCACAAAAACTGAGCAGCACATCCCTTATAGGAGATGTTCCTGGTGTCCCAGAGGGAATTGTGCATGGCTTTGGGCACAGTGGTGCAGATGCAGCCCAGGTCAGTGAGGGCCAGGTTGAGCAGGAAGAAGAACATGGGGGTGTGCAGGTGGTGGCCGCAGGCTACGGCGCTGATGATGAGGCCGTTGGCCAGGAGGGCAGCCAGGGAGATGCCCAGGAAGAGGCAGAAGTGCAGGAGCTGCAGCTGCCTCGTGTCTGCCAATGACAGCAGGAGGAAGTGGCTGATGGAGCTGGTGTTGGACATTTGCTTTCTCTGGCCTTGGGGACCTGTTCATGGATAAAGGATTGTGACAAATCAGCAGAGGCTGATTGAACCCAAATCTGGGCCATTCCCTGTAGAATTTCCCACTGTGATTCACCTACTTTTGTTCCTCCCCTGGGAAAACCTTCACCCAGGTCTTTGACTGTGCTCCAGTTGTGCTGTTTGAGAGTGCCAGGAGCAGCTAGGCCTGTGCATGGTGGCTCTCAAGGAGCCATCCCTGCTCTGCTGCCCTGGGTTTGTGGCTGTGTGACAGAGGGACAAGGCTGGGTATCTGGGATTTGTCAGTGGAATAACTCCTAATGCAGAAAGTCTTGATAACTTCTGCACTCCCAAGTCCAAAGTATGGTAGGAGTTGGTTTTAGGATTTGTTTTCCTAGGCACACATAATTGCTGCTTTTCCGAGGACAGAAATCCCCAGCATTTCTGCTGCACTCACAGTTTGCCCCTGCGAGATGTGAGAGACAAGGAATTCCCTGTGGCTTAGGGCAAGGTTGGGCTTGTTCCCAAATGCCCTGGGTTTCCCC
Source organism: Erithacus rubecula (assembly GCF_903797595.1). NCBI lineage: Eukaryota > Metazoa > Chordata > Aves > Passeriformes > Muscicapidae > Erithacus > Erithacus rubecula. Next base: position 240,467 of record NW_027636159.1, read on the forward strand.
CTCTGCCTGGAATCCGAGCACAGTCACACTCCTGTGCCACCCTGAGATAAAGCAGACCCTGCCCAGAGCAGAGGGATCCCTGAATATCTCACCCTCTCTAAAGGTCTCTGAGCAAGTTCTCAGCACCCCTTTCTGCTAAGGACACTCACGGTTCCCTTGGCAATCCCAACAGCATTTCCTCCGCTGTGGCATCTCTGCACTTCCCCGTGGGACACTCAGGGAACTCAGAGAGGCTCTGGCACAGATTTGCACCCAGGAGGGCAGCTCAGAGCTTGGAAGGACACAGCAAGGAGACCCTCAGGTGTGCCCATAATGAGATCTCAGGGAAGGGGCTCAGCTCATTCCCCTTTCCCATGGACTGCTTTGCCCTCAGCTCCACAGGTCACAGGGAAGCTTGGACACCCCATTCCCATGGACATCCCTGCCTGGCAGGAATCCCAAGGGCAGTGCCTGACTCAGTGCTGCAATCCCAGAGCCTCCCTGAGAACAGCAGATTACAATGACAATATCAGGGGAGTGCAGTAACAAGAGAAGATGTTGTGGTGCTGTGCCAGGAGGGCAGGGCAGAGACAGCCGGGCACTCAGGGCAGTGTTCCCATACCCACCTGTGCATGGCACCTTCCACACACCAACAGTGCCCTCCTGCCCCCAGCATTGCTCTCTTCAGCCCCCTCTCCTTACCTGAGCATCTCCCTGGGCCTGGACATTTCGCTCCTGAGAGCCCTGCCAGGCTCACAGAACCCATCTCACCCTCTGTGCCCTTGCCCAGGCCTACAGAAACCTGCCTGTCTGCAGGGCCCTGCCTGGGGCAGGGGCTGTCTGCAGGTGGGCAAGGGCAGCTCAGGAGAGCCCTGCTGGGCCCTGCAAAGGGAATGCTGGTGCTGCCCGGGGCTGAGGAGTGGCTGAAGGCCCTTTGGGAGGCTCCCAGCAGAGAGACTGACCACACAAATTTACAGATCTGGAGTCCCTGTAAATGTTCAAATGTTACTTTAGTGATCCTGTGTGTCCCTTTCAACTCCAAATGTTCTGTGATTCTCTGAGTACAATTCCTGTTCTGCTTCTCTCATTCCCCTGTTGTCTATTTGATTGCCTATAATCAACAGAGAAAAAAACCCTCGCAAGAGTGTTAGAATTGTAAAGTACAAAATAGATCTTAATTGGAAGCTTCTAGGTGTCCCAGTGGGAATGTGGCACACTCAGCCCCCAATTCCAACAATTTATTAAGGTTGATTAACTAGGATATTTAACAGGAACATCCAATAGGAGATTCGGTTTCCCCTGTTACACGCCCCTGGGTCAACTCATTGGAGTAGTTCCAAAGGCTTCTTTGACCCTATTTTTCTATGACTGCTCACATTCTGGTTAAAAAAAACAAAAATCAAAAAACAACAACAACAAAACAATGTTCTTCTTGTAGATCCTTTTCCTGATAATAAGACTAGACATTATTTCAGGAATATATTTAGAAGGTCGGCTTATTGTTCAAAAAATCTAAAAGAAAGTTTAGGAGGTGTACTAGAGATATTAAAAGATTTTAGTTATGTAAGTATATAATAATAGTTTACAGAGATACAAGACTAGGAAGAAAAGTATAAAAAGCAAAAATCTTTTGTCATTACCCCAGCCTTCCCATCCTTCTCCAAGGAGGAAATTGAAAACACTCTCAGGAAATCTCCTGACCTTTACAACAATCTCAGGCTCACCTTCTTTTGGGAAGTGCTTTCCAGAGCTGTGCCCAAGCTGGTCTTGAGCTGGGAGCAGCCCTGCCCCACCCAGCACCTCTCAGCAGCAGCACCTGCCCTGTTCAGGGTCACTCCTTGTCCCCACAACTTCTCCCCCAGTGCTGGGATCAGCTCACTGGGCTGGCTGAGAGCTGTCCCTGTCAGACAGCAGTCTCTGCCGCAGCACAGAGCCCTGGGCTGCAGGACCCTGCTCTGCAGGACAGCCCTGGGCACCCCTGGCTGTTGCCCTGGCTGCTCAGCCCGGCAGCAGAGCCTGGACAAATTGGAGCTGCCTGGGGCTGTGCCTCGGGTGCTGCAGCAGGGAAACCCAGCCCTGCCCAGAGCCACATCCCCTGCACTGCAGCAGCTCTGAGAGTCCTGGAAGGTCCTGAAAGCTGTGGGATGTCCCAATTTCAGGAGATCCCTGCAGGAGCTGCAGCTTACCATCCCACAGCCAGAGAGTGACTGTTTCAAACACTGTGAGTATTTCTGCTCTAGTGAGCCCTCACTGAGCTCTGCTCTGTGCCCCCAGCCCAGGCTGAGTTTAACCCCTCTGTGCCTCTGTGCTGTGCACGGGGTAGCTGCAGGCAAAGCCCCAGCCCTGCTGGGCTGTGCACAGGAGCTGCTTCTGGGCAGAGCTGTCTCTCTGCAATGCTTCCCTTCCCAGGAGCTGCCTCTGTGCCAGAAGCCTGGCCCAGCTCAGCAGCAATGACACAGCCCAAGGACTTTAATGACCCTCTTGGGCTTTGTGCTGAAGCCCTGAACATCAGTTCCTGAGAGGGAGATGAAGAAACCTCTCAAGAGCTCCAAGTGAGAATCAAACTCTAAAGCTTCTTTAAGTTTTAATGGGTCCCACTGAGGAACACGACTAAGAAAGTGTCCCCAAGCCCCCAGAGCAGAGAACTGGAGGCAGAGATGACAGGTGGGGACAAAGAGAAGCCAAGTCTTGATGCCCTGGAGCACAGCAGGGTCTGTGCCACCAAGGGCTCTGAGGAGACACCTTGTCCTGAGCCACTGGGGTCTCCTGGCACAGCCCCAGCAAGGCTGGGCACTGTCACCCCATGTCTCGCCCTCAGAATCCCCCCACATCCCAGTGGCCTCAGGGATCTGCTGGGACCAGTCCCTGGAGAGCCTTGGTCAGGAAGGGCCCTGGGGGCTCTTTCATGCTCCCATGAACTGCAGGTTTTTCAAAGGACTTTGGGTTTTGCTTTTGCCTTTCAGTCTCTGAGAGCTTTGTGCAATCATGGCCTCCAATTATCTGCTTTAATTAGTCCCTTGAGATCCTTTGTCAGTAATAATACTCAGTGGGCTCATTAATACTTCAAGGTACTTCAGCTTTTTTTAAGGTACTTTCCTTTTTCCTTTCCTCTCTGGGTCTCTGAGAGGTTTTTGGGCAATCATGGCCTCCAATTCTCTCTCCCAAGGAGTCCGTGAGGAACCTGCAGTGGGGACAGACCTCAGTGGGCCCCATTAATGCTTTGAGGCATTTGGGGTTTTTTTTTGACTTGGACTTTTCTCAGGCCCTGAGGTTCAAGCGCTCAGCACCAAATGCACCACCACGCTCATTGGGATAAAGCAAGTCCTGACAAAACCATGGCTCTGCCTTGATTTCCCTCTGCTCTGGTGAAGTTCATTAGGAAGTTTTTTCTACAGTTATGGAGAAATATTTCAAAGAGTTTATCAGAAATAAGTGTTCCTATTTTAAAGCATGCCTTTTATTACTGTTTCTCTTTAGAGCAGAGTTGATTGCAGAGTTCTGTGAATGATACTGATGCAGGGTCTCTTCTCAGGAGATCTGGCCTGCTCAGAGAAACTGTTCCTTGAGGCCTGACCCAGTGTTGACAATATTTCTCCACATTCCCCACCCCCATCCTGTCTGTCCTCCCTCACCTGGGACCTTCTTTGGTTGGAGAACTGGCTGCACTCAAGCAAACAGGGGTTTACTTCCTTTACTCTTTTTGAAGCAATCTAAAACTCCTGAGTTTCCCCACTACAAACAGACACCCTTCTCAAGTGTGTGTCAAGATGCCATCATGGAGATTTATATTCCCAAGGCAGAGCCATGCAATATCTGTTTTAGTCCTTTGGACTCTTTGGTTCCACAAAGGCTTGTTGTGTCACCATGGACTCTTGGTTCAGTGATGTTCTGTGGTGTCACAATGGAAGTTTGGTTCCATGGGGCCCCACAGTGTCACAGGGGTTTCCTTTTTCCTGTGGCAATGAGCAACAAAGCTCACTGGCAGAGCCAAATTCCTGGGATGAATGAAGAATGGGGACATTTGGAATGATGTTGTCTTCCCAGGGCACAGTGATGTGGGGTGGGGCCCTGCTGTCCTGGAGATGGCTGAACACAGGCCTGCCCATGGAAGGGGGAAAAGACAACAACCTCTGCCCATGGAACTACAACATCAGAGAGGTCAGGGCGAAGGCTGGGCTTCAAAGATTGTTACCAGCACAGGAAACATCAATGTGAGAGGAAAGATGTGTGCTAATGTCTTTACAAATCATTTGATGGGTGAAGGGATGAGTGTTTAGGTCTGTGAAATGGGTCGCAATGTTTCTACTGACTTTGAGCAGCGGGTTTGTTACCGGGCCCAGACAGCTTGGCTCCCGAAACAGACAAGGGTCTGCATAAGTGTGAAAATCTGAACTGTGAGGGAGATGCCAAGTTCAAGAGGGAATGTGGGGCAGGCAGGTCAGGAAGGATGTACCTTCCTAGTACCTCGGGCAATGGGGAAAGGAAGAGAGCAACGTGCAGCCAGGAGTTTAGGATAAAAGGAGTCTGCACCCTCTGAAACCTCGAGAGAGAAAACCTCGTGGGTGTGTCCGCTGGGGGGTAGCACTCCTCAAGGAGGGGCGGGGTGGGGGTTGCTGGAGTATCATGCTGTGTCTACAAAGCATCAGAACCACCTGGGAGGGGGACTGCAGTACTTGCTTTGTCCACAGATTGTTATAAATAAATGCAATGGGCCATAAAGGATCGAATCAAAGTTAAAAAGATTTATTAGTTACAGAAGGCAAAAGCAAAATCCACAGCGCCAGGCGACAGGGGAGCCTCCAGCTCCAAAACTGCCACGCCCCCCCCTCCCCGCTCACTACTTTTAAGTTGTTCAGTTTCCGGGGTTTCATGCCCCTCCTCTAGCAGTTCTACGCATGCTCCTCGGGTTTCATGCCCCCCCTTCTAGTAGTTCCGCGCACGCTCCTTCAGTTGCTAGGGGGTCTTCTTCTGCCTTCTGGTGGTCGAGGGATGAAGGTGAGTAGTCTTCCTCACCCTTGTTTTACTGACCCTTACTAACACTTAAGGCGATAGTTAATTAACGCAAGCAAAGTGAAAATGACTATCAGCATCTTGGCAAGTAGAGCAAAACAATTAGAGACATCTTGGCTCACTCTCAAGGTCTTTCAGACAAGCAAAGCAAAATAATTGACAGCATCCTTGCAAGTAAAGCAAAATAGCAAAATTATATCCCAGCCTCCAAGTCCTTGCAAATCCTTGCAAATCCTCTCAAGGTCTATCAGGCAAACAAAAGATTTTCATCACAACTCACCCCTTTTTCTATATTATTACTTTTGTTCGCTAAACTTTTGTAATTCTTTCTTACTTAATTCTAAATAGTCTTCTGTTTCTTCCCCATTTAAGGCTTCATATTTTTCTCATATTAACATGAGGTGAGCTGTTTCTAACCTGTTCTTTACTATGCTAATGATTTTGTTAAAAATGCAAGGGCCAAAAGTGAGTGCTAAAATTAGCAAGATAATGGTCCTGCTATGGTAGACAACAAGGTTGTTAACCAGGGAGAATAGTTAAACCAAGATTCATATCAACTTTGTTGGGCCTCCCTTTCTTTTTTACGTTGCTCCAGTTGTTTCTGGACCTCAGCCATAGTGTCAATTACTATCCCAGTGTGGTCCGCATAGGTGCAACGCTCCTCCCGCAAAGCCACACACAGCCCCCCTTGTTGTAGAAACAGCAGGTCTAATCCCCGTCTATTCTGTAATACAGCTTCTGAAAGAGATCTTACTGATTTTACGAGACTGTCCATTGCCTTCTCTATTCTACTTAAATCCTCATCTACTGACATTCTGAGATTTTTAAATCTTTGCTGTTTGTTCACTAAGGAAGCCACTCCTGTCCCCACTCCAGCACTTCCTATGCCCAGTAATACAGCAACTGTGAGGGCTGTAAATGGTTCTCGTTTTTCTATATGATGTTTTGAAGGGATTTGATGAGTATATACATAGTTTTTTGGGTAGTATACAATCCAGGGCATTACCATGACCTGAATGCAGTATTCAGATGTTTCATTGAAAATAGATATTGATATACACAGGGTTACCCCTAATGTATTACAAACCCACTTGGTGTTTGCAGCAGGGATTAATCATTGGGCCGGTTAGTGGGAATCAGTTACAGCCATTTTTACCCCACAGAGGTGGTCTTTATCTCGAGGTGTGTTGCCTATACACCTCCCCTTCCCCTTTACCTGAGCCATTGGCACTCCTGGGGTGTTTTCTTTTCCCTTTTTCCAAAGGCACAAGGAGGGATTGGTCCCATTTACTCTTCTAGACTTTGCTACAGAACCTAAAGCTTCATAAAAGGGTGGATTAATACTGTAGCATAACCAACATTCCTTAGTCAAATAGGGGTATGTGTCATTCAACAGCCTAAAGGTGGCTTGTAGAATTTTCCATAGAACTCCTCTACTTGATTGTGTCATGATTGTGGTTCCTATTAACTGTGATTTATTGTTGGCCTCTATGAAATTTTCTTGGGTCATGCTGTCTAAGTCACCCTGATCTATTATTGTGGCTTCTGAGTCTATTATTGCAGGATTTGGTCCAACAGGTTGAAGATCGTGGGGTACAATTTCCTTTCTTATAATAATATATCCTGCCTGATCTTTCCCAGGTTTCCATATTCTAACTCCCCAGATTTTTCCTATTACCCATCCTGAGTCCTGGGGCTGCGTGACGTTAAGATAGACCCATTTGCAAGTGCCGATTTTCATCTCCCCCCCTAACAGATCTGTCCAAGGCTTTTTGCATCCATGTGGACCTCTTTCAACTCTTAAGTATTTATCTTGGATTTGGACCGGCCATCCCAGGGAAATCGTTTCACAGCCCCAATATCCACAGTAAAATTCTCCGGGGTAATTACAGTATGACCTTCCTGGGTTGGATGCTGGACACATGTAGAATACACTATCGGGGCTAGAACCCCTCCTATCAAGCAGGTCATCCAGGGTTATATTAAAGCTAGGACTTCCCGAAGTAATTTGTGTTTGAATTTCTCTCTGATCTTCCCATCTCATAAGTGACCATTTAAAGGGTTCGTGACTCGCATGCACCCCTTCTAAAACCATTAAACAAATTATTCCTAACTGGAGGTAGCAGCTTTCCCCTTGTCTGCAACTTATTTGCCAGTGATTTTTTTGATTATTCCAGTGTCTATTTTTCCTGCCCTGGGTTTTGATCTCTGATCTCCTCTTTGCACCTGGGTAACCCTCTCCACAATATTTTCCTCCTCTGCCTCGCCCATCAACTCGGTTGCAACGAGCTATGGGTGGTTCCATCTTCTCGGCAGCAGGAGTATTCTTCAGGAGGGATGCTTGTCCCATGGTTTTTGATTCGTTTTATGTACTTGCTCCACTTACGGGCTTTAATCAGAGGAGTGTAACAGCTGAGTTCAGGTACCCACCGTCTACACAGGGCAGCTACAATTTTGGCTACAAATGGGGTAGGTTCGTTAGAGTGATAACAGTAAAATTGAGGGTTCACTCCCTTTGAAAAGATTTTCCACCACACTTCAGAATCCACCGAAAGCCCACCAGCAGCCACTATGGTGGCTAGGACTTGAGAAGTGAGTTTCCTTTGACTCAAATAACAATTGCAACACACCCCCCCCTAGGGATGTAACTTTTGCGGCAATGGGTCCACCACTCCTCTTTACAAACTAAACAAACAAAACATACAAATGGGTTACAATTTCCCCAACAATTTTCAGCATTACATTTGATTTTAACTTCAGCAGCCAGTAAGCTTTCCCTGCCCTCTAGTGGCGCTCCAGTTTTTCTGTTTTCTATTGTAAAAGAAAAGTATTGTGGGTCCCAAAGTTCAGCATCCATGTGATACAGGTCTCATATCCTAGAGAAAGGAGAAAAAAAAAAGGAAAAAAAAGTCTCTCAAGGCTGTACCTTCTTTTTCAGTGTTAGTTTCAAGTCTCCAGGTGTGCCTTTCACTTCCCACTCAGGATCGTTGGTAAACTTGGACGGATCTATTGGTCCTTTGATTCGACTTGCATGAGTCCACCCTTTCTCTGCAGTGCGCACCACTGTGTCAGTTGTAAGCAGCACCTGGTAAGGTCCTTCCCACTTAGGTGTTACTGGATTTTCCTTCCAACTTCGGAACAGTACCCAGTCTCCGTGCTGAACCTGGTGTAATACAAGATCTGAGCCAACATTCCTTTTTCCCACAACTGTTTCCTGAATTTCATTAAGATTACTAAGTACTTATTAACATACTGTTCATTAATATTTGGATTTGTCTGTGTCTTTTCCAGACTATAGGGCATGCCATATAACATTTCGAATGGGGAAATTCCTAAATCCGCTCGGGGTTGAGTCCGAATGTTTAACAAGGCCAGGGGAATGCACTTAACCCATGATAACTTTGTTTCTAATACCAATTTAGTAAGTTGTTTCTTTATTTCTCCATTCATCCTTTCTACTCGGCCTGAACTTTGAGGATGCCAAGGAGTATGCTGTTCCCATCTTATTCCCAATGCTACTGCTAACTCTTGAGTTACCTTCGAGGTAAAATGTGGCCCCTTATCGGAGTCAATTGTTTCTGGTACACCATATCTGGGAACTATTTCTTCCAGTAAAGCTTTTACTACTGTCTGTGCTGTTTCTCTGGATGTCGGGAAGGCTTCTACATAATGGGTAAGATGGTCTACTATTACTAAAAGATATTTAATCCTCCCCACCTTTGGCAATTCGGTAAAATCCACTTGAATATTTGCAAAGGGTCGTTTTGCTAAAGGCCTTCTCCCATGGGGTAATTTTCTGAGGTTGCTTCTATTTACCCGCAAGCAGGTAGGACATCCCTTTGTAATGTGTTTAGCCATATCGTGGAGCCCGATGCTCATATATTTGGCAGCAAAGTGATCTACCAGCCCCTGGGCTCCCCAATGAGTTTTCTGATGTAATTTATACAGTATCCCTTGAGCTACTGCCTTTGGTAATACTTCCCGGCTGTCTGATAATATCCACTTCCCCGATTCCTCTTTAACCCCCATTCTCCTAAGTTTTCCTTTTTCCTCATTCGTAAAAATTGTATCAGTCTCTTCATCGTTATTGACTCCATCCTTGTCTTTTTGCCCCCCCCTTTTTCTTTTAGGACCATTTCTTTCAGGGCTGCCCGTTTTGCCTCCTGGTCCGCAGCGTTGTTTCCCCTGCTTTTTAAATCTATTCCTCGTTGGTGTCCCTTTAAATGAACTACTGCTAACTTCTTTGGCCCTCTCAGAGCTTTTAATATTTCAGCTATAAGTTTTTGGTGTATCAGATCCTTCCCCTGTGAGTTAATAAGACCCCTTTCTTCCCATAACTTTCCAAATGTATGGACTACCCCGAATCCATATCTAGAGTCAGTAAATATTGTCCCCTCCTTCCCTTCAAGAAGTTTTAAAGCTCTTAATATTGCATATAATTCACATGCTTGGGCAGACCATGATCTGTCTAGTGTGCCCGATTCTACCACCTGTAAGTTCGGACCCTGCACTATTGCATACCCTGATCTTCTCCTTCCTTCTATTACCCTGGAGGATCCATCCACAAAAAGTTTTTCACCACTTTCCAACTCTTCTTCCTCCAAATCCAGTCTAATCTTAAGTCTGTTCTTCTATTGTAGCTATACAGTCATGGGTTAAAAATTCATGCTCTGGCTTCCCATATAAGAATGCAGCTGGGTTCTGTAGTGTAGTAGTTTCTAATGTCAAATTGGGTGCCTCTATCAGAATCCCTTCATACTTTAAAAGCCTAGCATCTGATATCCATTTTTCTGCTTTTTGCTGTAATACACCCCGGATATTATGAGGGGACATTACTTTAAGATTCCCATTAAAAGTAATTTTTCTAGCTTCTTCCACCAGTAAGGCACATCCGGCCACTATTTGTAAACAAGTTGGTCAGCCCCTACTCACAGAATCTAAAATTTTTGACAAGTAAGCAACAGGCTTCTTTTTCCCTGCCCAATCCTGGGTAAGTACCCCAAATGCAACACCCTCTTCTATGTTCATAAACAAGAAAAAAGGTCTTCTTCAATCTGGGAGGCTTAAGACCGGGGCATGGACCAGACTTCCTTTTAATTCCTGAAGTTTCTCTGTGTCTTCCTGTTTCCATTTCATTATTCCTTCCTGTGTTAATTTTTGGTAAAGAAATCTAGCTTTACTGCTATAATTCTCAATCCACTGTCTACAATACCCAGTAAGTCCTAAGATTTGACGAACTTGTCTCTTATTCTTTGGAATAGGTAGTGACATAATTGCTTGGATTCTTTCAGGGTCTATTCTTTTCTCCCCCTTCTTTAAATAGTGTCCCAAGTATTTTACCTCCTCTTCTACAAACTGAAGTTTAGCCTTAGAAACCTTTAATCCCTTAAGCCCCAAAAAGTTCAATAGCTTTATACTTTCTTTTCTCACATCCTCTTCATGTTCCCCTGCTAAGAGTAAATCATCTACATATTGGATCAAATTGACTCCCAGTCTTGTTTGGTAATCCTGTAAAATTTGTTCCAATGCTTGTCCAAACAGATTTGGAGATTCTGTGAAACCCTGGGGTAACACTGTCCACCTCAATTGTTGCCTCCTCCCTGTATCAGGATCTTCCCATTCAAATGCAAAGTAATCCCGGCTCGCCTTGTCGAGAGGGCAGGCCCAAAAGGCATCCTTCAAATCTATGACACTATACCATAAATTATTAGGCCCCAATTTACTCAAGAGTGTATATGGATTTGCCACCACGGGGAATCGAGCCACTGTGCGTTTATTGATTTCTCTTAAATCATGAACTAACCGGTAAGTGCCATCTGATTTGCGCACAGGGAGTATCGATGTGTTAAAGGGTGACATACATGGTTCTAGCAGCCCCTTGCTTAATAATCTATCTACCTCAGGTTTCAATCCCCGTCGACCCTCAGGGGATATGGGATATTGCTTTATTTTTACCGGGACCTCCGGATTTCTAATAATCACTGAAAATGGGGTTATTTTTAGCTGTCCCACACTTTCTGGGTTATACCATACTTCGGGGTTTATCTTTTCTTCATCTTCCACCCTAAGAGAGCAGAATTTAATTTGTAGTTCATTCTCTGCTACTTCTATCCTAATTCCTAGTTCTATAATCATATCTCTTCCTAATAAATTATATTCAGATTCCAATAGTAACAAAAAGTCTCCCAATCCAATTTTTGATTCTGATTCAACTGTCACCCTTTTAATAACCTCCACTTCAAAAGGTTCTCCTTTTGCTCCTACCACCATGGCAGTTTCTTTAGATAAACTATATCCTTTTGGCAAAAACTGAATAGTCGATCTTTCAGCTCCCGTGTCAACCAGAAAAATTATCTCCTGGCCATGGGGGCCCACCTTTATTTTTATCAAGGGATCCTTATGATGTTTCCGGGTCCCCAAAAGATAGAGCCCCTGACCCCTCTAATCTGTCTCAAACTCCTTCTCATCCCGAATCCTGACCCTGCACTCTTTCTTGAAATGTCCTTTTTTTCCACAATTAAAACACACCTTGGTGTCACGTCTCTCCCTAGGCTCCCTAGGCTCCCTAGGCTCCCTAGGCTCCCTTACTGGCCGCTTCTGTGTCTCCCTCCGATCTTGTTCCCTACTTTCTCGTACCGCAGCAACCATCATTTTAACCTGTCGTTTGTGGCTCTCCTCTTCCCTCCGAACATACACTTTTTGGGCCTCTCTTAATAACTCATCTAAGCCTCTATCCTGCCAGTCTTCTAATTTTTGTATCTTCTTTCTTATATCCTCCCAAGATTTAGACACAAAATTTACTTTTAACACTGCCTATCTCATTTGACCGTCTGGATCCATCCCTGAGTAAAGCTGGAAATTCTTTCTTAACCTTTCTAACCACTCTGTAGGAGTTTCATCCCTCTTTTGTCTATCATTAAATGCTTTATTGGTGTTCTGGCCTCTCGGGACTGCTTCCCTAATTCCCTGAACTATGATTGTCCTTAAGTCCTGCATGTGTGCTCGATGCACGGGATTCTGATGATCCCACTGAGGATTTTGAAGGGGCCATTTATTATTAGCTGCAGGACCCTGAGTGTGTTGGGCATCCCAGATACGCATCCCCTCTCTCCTAATCATATTTTTCTCTTCAGCAGTAAACAAAATATTCAGAATGGACTGTAATTCCTCCCAGGTGTACATATTGGGGCCCAAAAATTGGTCCACTCTTTCAGCAACTCCCAGTGGATCCTCTAATAAATGTCCAATTTCCTTCTTAAATTCCCTAACATCCCCTGAACTAAGGGGCACAGATATAAATCCTATTCCAGCCTGAGGTCCCCCCATGGGCATTTCTCTCAGTGGGAACAGGTCTTCCTGTTCTTTCCTTGTTTTACTTCTTGTGACTGGCCCCTGATAACTAGGTGAGTCTGAGTCCGAGTCTTCTGCTTGGGATGGTGCACTCGGAACTGACACAAATGGTGGTGGGACAATCAAGCTTTCCTCCCTTTTATTTGCCTTCTTCTTTTTCCCTCTGCCCTCCAGTTTTTCAATATTTTTTATAAATAAAAGCTTTAGGATGGGCCACCCAAATTTTTGCATATTCATGCTCCTCTCTATTAGGGGGCTTCTTTATGTTGACCCAAAAATTTAACTTTTGTGTTATCCATTTTTCTGTTGATCCAAAAATTGGCCAGAACGCATTTTTAAAAATTTCCTTCCCACCCCAAACCTCTACACAGTAATGTATCATCTTGGCCTTATCCTTATTCTCTGTCCCAGGGAAATAGTCCCAGTTTTCTAATATAAATCCCAAGGGACTATCTCTGGGTATGGGTGAGAGCTTAACTTCTGCAGGGGGTTTACTCTTCCCCTGCCCCATTCCTCCGGAGTTCCTTCACTCACACCACAAATCACTTTCGCTTCCCCTGTTTCGTGGCCCACGCCCTCGCGGGTCAATGGAAACCGCACTACTTGAGGGTCCGCACTCGCTTGGGGAGACTGGCTGCCATCCCCCCTCTCACTCACACACTACTCGTTGTACTCCGGGATCCTGACCCCGTCCAAACGGATCCCCTTTTATACTCACGTGTCCTGCGTCTTTGTCCGGACTTTGTGCACAAAATTTATGGGGTCAGCCGGGGCCCTCTTACCTTTGATTTTGCCTTCTTAATTTGGGTTCGTCAGTCGAGGTTGGGATGGGGCCCCCGTCCCGGGGCCACTGAAATGAATCAGTAGAGCGCGCCTCCCCCACAGGTGGGGAACCCACTCCGAATTCTCGATCTGAGTCACGGCATCAAATTGTTATAAATAAATGCAATGGGCCATAAAGGATTGAATCAAAGTTAAAAAGATTTATTAGTTACAGAAGGCAAAAGCAAAATCCACAGCGCCGGGCGACAGGGGAGCCTCCAGCTCCAAAACTGCCACGCCCCCCCCCCTCCCCGCTCACTACTTTTAAGTTGTTCAGTTTCCGGGGTTTCATGCCCCTCCTCTAGCAGTTCTACGCATGCTCCTCGGGTTTCATGCCCCCCCTTCTAGTAGTTCTGCGCATGCTCCTTCAGTTGCTAGGGGGTCTTCTTCTGCCTTCTGGTGGTCGAGGGATGAAGGTGAGTAGTCTTCCTCACCCTTGTTTTACTGACCCTTACTAACACTTAAGGCGATAGTTAATTAACGCAAGCAAAGTGAAAATGACTATCAGCATCTTGGCAAGTAGAGCAAAACAATTAGAGACATCTTGGCTCACTCTCAAGGTCTTTCAGACAAGCAAAGCAAAATAATTGACAGCATCCTTGCAAGTAAAGCAAAATAGCAAAATTATATCCCAGCCTCCAAGTCCTTGCAAATCCTTGCAAATCCTCTCAAGGTCTATCAGGCAAACAAAAGGTTTTCATCACACAGATGGTGCGGCACTGCTTAAGGGGAAGCCTGCAGTATAGAGTTTTGTCCAGAAGGGGGCAGCAGTGTTTGGGTGGCAGGGCTGCAATACCATGCTGCGTGCACAAGAGCACAGCAGTGCTCAAGGAAGGGGGCTACAGTACCACGATATGTCCACAGAGTGGCAACACTGCTTGGGGGAAAGCTGCAGTACCAGTCTGTGTCCAAATTTGGGCACCAGTACTTGGAGGAGGGGGGTGCTGAAGTACCGGGTTTTGTCCACCCAGAGGCAGCACTGAACTGGGGGGAGGCTGCAGTAATAGGCTTTGTTTTACAAGCGGGTAGCACTGCTCAGAGTAGGGGGAGGCTGCAGTACCAGTATGTGTCCACATGAAGGCATCACTGCTCGGAAGGTGGGGGCTGCAGTACCATGCTGTATTCACAATGCAGAAGCACTGCTCAGGGAAGGGGGGGACTGCAGTACCATGCAGTGTTCAGAAGGGGGCAGAACTGCTCGGGGGGAAGGCTGCAGTTACAGTCTGTGTCCAAAATTGGAAACCACTGCTTCGGAAGGAGAGTCCTGCATTGCCGGGTTTTGTCCACAAGGGGACAGCACTGAACAGGGGGGAGGGTACAGTACTGGGCTATGTCCACAATGGGGCAGCACTGCTCAGAGGAGGGAGAGCTGCAGTACCCATCTGTGTCCATAAGAGGGCATCACTTCTGAGGAGGGGGTGGCTGCAGTGCCATGCTGTGTCCACAAGGGGGAAGCACTACTGTGGGGAGGGCATGCTGTACCAGTCTTTCTCTACAAGGTGGCAGCACTGATCAGGTAGGGGTTGCAGTACTGAGCTGTGTCCACAAGGGTGCAGCACTGCTCAGGGAAGGGGGAGGTTGAAGTACCATGCTGGTCCTGCAGCTGGCTGAAGAAGAATTCCCCCTCCCTCCCTCCCTCTGTTTTCCCCCTGTGGCAGGAAAGGGGAGAACCTCTGCTGCCCGAGGGACCCTGGCTTTGGGCTCACCTGCCATCCAGGTGTAGAAGGTGTCCTGGAGGATGGTGTCACAGCCGAAGTCGATGAGCTTCACCTCGCCAGTGCCCAGGTCAACGAGGATGTTCTCGGCCTTGATGTGGTGGTGCAGGACGCCATGGCTGGTGTGATGCCGCGTGGCCTGCAGCACCTGGCAGAACAGCCCCCATGCCACGGGCTCTGGCAGGGACCCGTCCACCTCCAGCAAGTGCCACAGATCCTGGCAGTGCTCCGGACTCTCCATGACCAGCGCGAAGCTGTCGGGCAGCTTGAACCACTCCAGGAGCCACACGACGCTGCAGAAGCCAGGGCATGACACCGTCCAGTTGAGCACCAGCTCCAGGGGCACAAGTCATGCTGCGGGGGGACCGTGATGCCGTCAGCAGGGCTGATGCTGAACTGTGCCTTCAGCACCCCCTGCCTGGCCCCACCACAGCTCGTCATTGCCTGGGATGCTACATGGCCCCTGCTCTCTCCACGCTCCCTCCACACTTGCTCCCCTCGCAGTGTCCCAGCTGCCACCCCCCTTGCTGGGCCTGGCCTTCGCCCCGCCTGGCACGCCCCGCTGGCTGATCCTGCTGGCCCCACTCACTCACCAGCCGTGCCCACTCCCAGATACGATCCCAGCCCACTCACTTGATGGCCACCTGCAAGCCAAGGTGAGTGGCAGGCTCAGCTCGCCACCCGCCGTCCCTCTCCCTGCTCTGAGCAGGCCCCGTCTCTCACTGGGGCGCTGTTGGTGAGCCGGGTCCCAGTGTAAATGCTGCTGCAGCTGCTGCTCCCCAGCACTGGGCCCTCCCTGTAGAGCTGCTCCAGGGGAGGCTTCTCCACCCGTGCAGACTGCACGGCGCTCTCGCCATTCTGCCATTCTTGCGCCTTTCTTCTTTGGGTGTGACAAAGCATTTTGTAGGGAAGAATTGCCTCTTCTGAGTTTTGCCGGTGTGGACAGGAGCGGAGCATTGAAATGTCAAGTAGAAAACAGAAATTTTGTCACTATTGTCATCTCTTTTCATTCCCTGTTGAAACAGTAGCAGGTTATCAAAAGACATGGTCTGCAATGTGGAACTTGGTGCCAAGTTTCTTTTTCTGCCAGAGGATGAGGAGGGGAGGTACCCCAGAATCACGGAGTCATGGCATGCTTTGGCTTGGAAGGGACCTGGAACATCACATTGCTGCAACCCCTGTGCTGTGCCTGGGGACCCCTTGTACCAGACCAACTTGTCCTGAGCTCCATCCAGCCTGGCCTCATATACTGTCAAGGGTGGGGCACACACAGCTTCTCTAGGCAACCTGTTCCAGGAAAGTCTTTTTTTCTGAATCTCTCATCTAAATCTACTCTCCTTCACTTTGCATCCATTCTCCCTTGTGCTCTTTCTGCCTGACCTTATACAAAGTCCCTGTCCAGCTTTTTTATAGGTTGCCATCAGGTACTGGAAGCCCGCAGTTGGGCCAAGCCTAAGTCTAAGTCTCTTTTGCAGGCTGAAGAAGCCCAGCTGTGCCAGGCTTTCCTTGCAGGAGAGCTGCTCCAGCCCTTGCAGCCCCTAGGTGTCCATGCTGGGCTCCTGCTCCAGTGCGTCCCTGTCCTTCCCAGCCAGGCAGGGTTGTTGATGCAGAGTCAGATGAAGCTTCAGAGTGTGCACAGAGCATGCCACACTCCATGAACTCCTTGCCTTCATCTGAGTTGTTGATAGGGAATGAGAAGTTATAGATCAGGTCAAAGGGACAAATTGAGTGATGTGAGCACACAGCTTTACAATCAACCTATCTAAAGGGTGGCCACTAGACAGTGGCCCAGCTCCCACCTTCCCTCTGTGTGAGGCTGAGCCCTGCTGGCCCTTCCCCTTATCCTCCTCCCTGGCAGTGACCCTGGGGGCAGCGCTGCTCAGCTGCCCCTGCCGGGGCTTCTGGGCCAAGGCCCCCTGAGCTGGACAGGAGCCTAGACCTCCACTCCCAATGCTGGGGCTCCACACAAAAGTGTCCATGCCAAACAGGTCAGCCAGAACAGAAGCACCCAGGCTGGGTGGGACTGTTGATCTGCTGGGGGGTAGAAAGTGTCTGCAGAGACACTTGGACAGGCTGGACCATGGGCTGAGGCCATCTGTATGAGGTTCAACAAGGTGAAGTGCCCCATGCTGCATGTCAGCCACAACAGCCATGGGAGGCTCCAGGCTGGGGGCAGAGTGGCTGGAAAGCCACCCAGCAGAAAAGGTCATTGGGATGCTGTTTGGCAGTGGCTGAACATGAGCCAGTGAGTGCCCAGGTGGCCAAGAAGGCCAAGAGCATCCTGTCCTGGGATATGCTTTATGGTGGCCTTGGCAGTGTTAGCAGCCTCAGATTATTAGAGAGATTCTCTGGTCTTAAAGGGGTTTTCCAATGAAACAGTTCTGCAGCTCTAAACCTCCATTCCTTTTTTCAAGGATGCAGTCCCACAGTGATGTTTTTAAGGAATTTAGCATCTCCCTTTCCTTGAAAGTAAAGGGAACCAGGCTTTAAATGCTCTTAAAACACTTTCATTCCTTGATCTTCAGCTGTGCATTTGAATTGAGGTGCTTTTGTACAGAAAGGTTGGACCATAAGATAAATGCAGGCAATTTAGCTGCAATGGCACTTGTTTTATCTGCTTTTCTGCTTCCTTTCCCTATGGGTAGCAAATCTGGGAGTATTTGTCTCTTGCTTTGAGTTCTGGCTCAGACTTGCTCACAGACGCGTTGTAAAATCTTATCTACCCCTTTCTCCTGAAAAAATCTGGCTAGACACAAGGCTTTCAAACCAGTCCCCAGTATGATTAGCCCAATGTCCCTACTTAAATCCATATATGCTTGTATTAGAAGGAGTGAACTATTCTAACTCCCTTGCCCCCTCTCCTTTTTTTTTAAGTAGCTCTTCAGGCAAGTCCTGTATACCATTCCAAGTCTTTGTTATCAAATGTGTGAAGTGATGTTGCTGCTGTAGCAGCACCCTGAGTTCAGTGGGAACAACTCCAGAGCACCGGGTGCCACAGCAGTAGGCACAGTAAGAGACTAGCCTCCACTGCCATGGCCATCCACCCATGGGGAGAGCAGCTGCTGGGGCTGCCCCCATTCTGCCAACAGCAGTCTGCCCCCAACATGTGGACTGTGTGGCCATGATGTTGACAGAAAGTGGAAAATGCATTGTTTGAAGGTATTTTTACATTGTCTAACATGACCTGACCAGGAGCAGCTTGGTAGTCAGGCCGCCCTGTGGGAAGAGCCATGGCAGGGATGGATGGCTGTCACTTGCACTGGCAGTGTCATTTTTCCAGGCAGGCTCCTGATACAGCTGTGAGGGAAGGCACCAGCTGCTGAATCAGGCCCAGGGAGCAGCAGCATCAGCAGCACATTGAGGAGACCCTCATCTGCAAAGAGCCCCTCACCCCCTTTGCTCCCCCATGGCAGCACAAGGTGATTCCACTGCAGGTGCAGGGCTGCAGCAGACTGGAGACTCCTTCAGGCAGGGCTTGCTGCAATCTCATTCCTGCAGTTGTGCTGGGAGGATGTTGGCTGCAGCAGGGGCGTCCATGCCCAGGAATGCTGCTCGGCTCAGGGAGGCAGAGTGTGCACAAAAGCTGCATTCAAAGCACTGATTGTGAGCCCCCTGAGCCACTGGCAAGTGCAGCAGCTCTTCTTCATTCCGTGCAAGTGAGAGCCCAGCCCTGGAGCCTGTCCCTGGGAACAGGGAAACACTCTTGAGTATTGTTCTGAATTTTCAGGGACAGTCAGAATGAGAATCGCTTTGAGGCTGGTGTTGCAGTGTTAGGTTTGGGTGTGTCTGCAGGAAAGAAAGCAGGAATAAACCCCTGCCACAATGAAGGAGAACCTTTGCATGGCAAATTTCCACCTGACAGACACACTGATCATATTGGCCCACTAAATACTGGGGGCAGTGAATAAAGAGTGAAAAGCTTCTTTGAGGAGACAGGAGAGATGAGACTTGAATAAATAATTTTGCTGATGCAGGAAAAGGGATCAGACCCACTGGTCCCTTGGCTCATGCTCAGTTCTGCCAAATCAAGCATGATTAGTTTGAACGGCTCTGTTCGAGAGTATTTCAGAAAAACCTGCTCCATGCTATTTCCATTAAGAAAATTTTGAAATGTCAGGAAGCACCAAAATCAGAAATATTTTGAGGCATATCCTGTTTATCTTGTGTTTCAGTGTCTCTGCAATAAAGAAAGCAGGGAATAAACCCCTGAAGGAATGAAGCAGAGCAAAGGTGGAACATTTGGATGGTCAGTTTGTTTCCTAATGATATCAGCCAACTGAATTCAGGGGTCATCTACTGGAAAGTGCAAAGCTTCTTTTACTTCCAATAACTGGTTCTGTCTCAGCACTTTATTTGTTGTGAGGAAAAATAAACAAAATCCCCAGACAACAAGTTGCAGCCTAGAACTGAGTGGGAAGGACATAAATGAAGACCTTGAAAAGAAACTTTGGAAAGCATTAAATTCCTAGAGAGTGTCAAACCCTCAGGTCTGGTGGGGCCCAGGGCTGGCTGCCCTTGGGAAGGGAAGGGGATGGAGCTGAGGTGGGGGTTCTGTGGCCATGGAAACAAGAGAACCAGGGGTGAGCGCGTCACAAAGGGGCAGCCCCGCGCTGGGGCTGGGAAGGCTGTGGGTGACACGGACACAGCAGCTGGAGACGCAGCAGGAGACACGTCTGGCTCTGCTGTCTGTGCCCACTGCTGGCCATTGGAGTCACCCCACCTTGTTCTAGGGCTGGGGACCAGCTCCTGTCACTGTCTATCCCAGAGAGTTCCCAAATTCAACCGAGATACTTCTGTGAGACACAAGCATGGGTTCAAACATGGATTCTACAGGAAAAGGAAAGGCCACAGAAGGAAAAGGTGAGGATAGAAAGGAGCTGAAAGGCCTGACAAAAATGGAGAAAAGTCCCACCACTGTTCAGTGAAAATTGGTCCATGGTGGTCAGTGCTGGCTCTGTGTCAGAGTTGGTGGCTGACAGCTACAGGTGATCCTGCCAGGACACCCATGGCATCACAACATTCTGTCATTAGTTTACTCTGCTTTCTCCTTTTTGACAGTAGCCAAATCACTCATACTGTCAGTGGGGTCAGGGACTGTGTCCCCAGTTGACAACAAATTGGACATGGTCAGGAGATGCAAGTCCTGTTTCTTTCTTAGCCATCAATGTTGGGTCTCACTACAGATAAATTTTCTGTTCTTCCTCTGCTTTGTGATTGGGTCCAACACTGAGGATGATATTACAGTGCTATAAAGCCACCAGCAAGGCCTGCCTGCTTGCTGAGAGCTCTTTGAGTTTTGCAGAAATAGCAGTCACAGCTGTGTGGGTCTTTACTGGATATTCACAAAAGGCCAACATCAAGAAGAAATCTTTCCTCCCCTCTTATCATTGCAGCTTTCCACCTTTCCCTTCAGACATGATAATTCAATAGTGTTCAGAAGAACTAAACACAGACTAGATCCATGAAAAATATAAACAAATAATTTTTCTCAAGTATTCAAAAGTCCCTCTAGAGCTTCAACCATTGGACATGTATATGGTATGATAAAGAAGGAAGGTCATCTAACTCACCTGTTCCCTTGTGAACATGGCTCAGCCTCACAGAGAGGTAAGGTGGGAGCTGGGTCACTCTCTGGCAGGAGGAAGGGTCTTGTGCCAGCCTGGAGAGCCTGTGCACATTGCCAGGGAACAGTTCTGCCCTGCAGGTGCCCCCTGCCATGAGCTGTGCTGACCCCAGGGTCCCGTGGAGCTGCAGGGGTGCTCAGCTGTGGGGCAGGGAGAGGAGCAGGAGGCTGCATGTGCAGCTGAGCCATTGCTGGAAGCACAGGGCTCTGGGTTCCCTGCTGTCCCAGGGCAGCCCAGAGGCCAGGCTGCTGCCCTGGGAGCTCTGTGCAAGAGGGTCAGGGTGTGCCCCTGGCCTGCCCCAAGGGGCTGCTGGAAGGAACCTGTTTCCCTGGGCAGCTATTTAGAAGTTTCCAGGAAATGTGTCCCATGCAACATGGAGCTTTAGATGCTTTCAGTTTGCATTATTTTATATTACATTTTGTGTCTTCACTTTGCAGGCCTGGCTGGCTACCCTCTTGCCAAGAGGTTTTCCCTGGCAAGTCCCTCTATGTTCCTTCCCTCCAAGCCCTTGCCTCCCATCCAGAAGAGTTCTCCTCCTACCAAGCCATACAAGATGTGCAGCAGAGAGCAGGAGAATGGGGAAAAGGGCACCGGCTGTGATGACGACGTCAGAAATAACAGGGAGCTCAATTCTGAAGGAAAAGGACGTAAGGTAAGGAGACCAAGCTAAGTCCTGTGCAGTAGAATTTCAGTTTATGCCCTGTAGGCAGAGCTCAGAGATCTTTTCCTTTGGTGTGAGCCCATGGAAGCAACTGAGCCAAGGAAGAGGTTCAATGGACACTGCAATTCAGACTGTCTTTGCAATGGGGCTGTAGAGCAGATTTCACATCCTTATTGTGTATTAAGAGCAGGAGGGGTCTTTGAATGGTTTCTGGGCTCTGATGTGGCTTGTGCTCTGCCTTATTGCTGAGAATGCCCCAACAAACAGCCAGAGCAGCTGAAATTGTCCCATCTGGCTAAGCAATCCTCCCACATTTAATAATCTATGGGTATCTGTGAACCATGTCTATGTCTTGGTGGTGTGTTCTGTCGACTCTGCTTGAGAAGGAAAAAGGTGTTTGCTGGAACAGGCAATCCTGCACAGTCAGTTCCAGATTGTCTCAGCTTCTGAGTTGTACAGCCATGGCCTTCTGCACAGTTATCTCTGATGCTGTTTCTAGACTTCATCAGCTTCTGGGCAGCTGTGTGCCCTGGAATGGCTTTGTCCAGAGGGAAGGGATGGGAGGTGGCCATGGGGAGAGCAGCCCAGAGCCCAGCCACACGATTGCCTTTGCAGCAGGGCCAGCACCTGCAGTTGTTTTGGGTTTGTCTTGGGGTGCAGGAGGAGGCAGGTGAACAACAGCTTTGGTGAAGAGAATGTCCAATCAAAGGCATGTGTACTTGATGTCAGCCTTGATGAGAAAGGGCCCAATGTATCCCTGACAGGATCTGATCCTTTCACTGGAGTTTGAACAAGTCCTCATATGGGTCTTTAGCTGTGCCAGAAATAATGGGATACTAAGCAAGGGGGTGCATCTGCCCCCAGTGCCTACACTCCCCTACCTGGCCACGGCATGGGGGCCCTGGAGAAACCTGGGCTGGCAGAGACCTTCCAGAGAGCAGCAGGGCAGGGAGCTCTGCTGAACTTCCTGGATGCCAGTGAGCCTGAGATGATGGAGGTGTGGGAGCTGGGGAGCAGTGAGCATCCCGAGAGCTCAGCAGCTTCTGGGCTGAAAGGCTGCTGGGGAACTGAAAGAGGGAAGGGCAGCAGCAGAAGGAATGAGGGCCTTGAGAAAAGCAGGTTTTGGCATCCTGCAGAATGGCTTTGTGGAGATGAGGCTGGAGATCAGCAGTGGCTGTGAGGTGCCTAAGGGGCAGGGATGGAACAGTGATCTAAACCCATTCCCATACCATCCAAAAGGCCAGTGGAGTCAGTGGCACCCCTGAACATACTGATGCCAAATGTGAATTCCAGATGTGGAGGTTCTTTCTGACCCCCAGGTGCTCTACAGGCACCTAACTTCCAGAGCTCTATAGGCTCCTGCTCTGAGCTCTTAGGCTCTTACTTGTCGGGTAATCTTCTAAATAAGCAAAGCAGCTAATAGTTAAAAAGTTTGTTTATTACAAAGCAAATCTTATTACAAAGCACATCAGTCTCAAAAGGCAATACCAAAAGCAATGGCAAGCAAGGGCAAAAGCAGTAGCAATAAGCAAATGGCTAGAAGCCAGAATGGCTAAAAGCAACACCTCTCCCAATACATACTGCTATATAGCATTTTTCCAACAAGCTAAGATGCAAACTCAGACCACCTATTAGAATTCTAGTTTCTTAGCTCACCAGGTTATGTATAACACTACACATAGAATCTATCTAAGAAATGCAACCAATATTCTTCCTGTAACGCTAATATGTCTAAGTCCTGTCTACAACTATGGGCTTAGAGCCTCTACTGAAAATATCAGTGTTTTTGCAACCTTCAGCAGAACACAAGCTACTGCTGTGGAATCCAGACCTTTTACTCACTAAAGACATCAGAACTCACTCTAAGACTTATTCAATCCCTAACTCACTGACTCCAACACATGGCCTTCCAGCATTTGCCAATCAGACTCATCCTCCCAGGTAACAGTGGCCTTCCCTATTTTGCCTGACCTGTCAGTGAAAGCAGCAGAACCTTGCACTGGCATACGACTACTTTTGGTTCTCAAAGACAACTTAACTGTCTTTGCTACTTGCAGTAGCTTATGGCTGGGCAGATGACAAGCAATCTGTCCTGTAAAATCTTGCAGTGCACTTTGCAAGAAACACTATTAATAAAGCCTCCTTCAAGGAACTCCTGCTCCACAGGAAATATAATCCTTGTGGGGTCCACTGCTATCAAGTGCACGCATCATAGACAGCATTTGATTATCAGTCGGGCAAACAATTCCAAAACCAACCTTGCTGTCTTTTGCAGCTGATGCGGCACAATAACCCACTCCAGAACGTGCAAAGGATCAGACCATGTGTCATTCTGCTGGCCAGTGATACCTGTAGGATGTAAATCCAGATTGGTGATAAACACAGTGATATCAATGGAAGGATCTACTTGGTATACCTGATGAGTAGAAAGAAATTGCTGCAGCCTGCTGCAGTGTGTCAGGCTACAATGACAACCCTGTGGCAAATCTTTCCATTGATATCTCTGTCCTGGCTCAGAATTGTTCACTGCAGGCACCGTAAAAACAAATTTTGGCCTATCTTCAGGACACAAGGGGATTGTGAAAAAGCAATCCTTCAAGTCAATGACCAAAATGTCCCATCCACCAGGGAGCATGGTGGGCAAAGGCATACCAGGCTGCAATGCCCCCGTGCTCTCCATCACTGCATTTGAACCAATTGACAAAGGGCTGTCAACTTAATTTTTGGTATGGACCACTAGTTCTGCCAAACAGGTGTATCAGTCAACCACCGTAAAGGCATCATAGGATAATTCCTGCCCTTCACCTCAATAACCCCGATCAGAAATTTGCCTCAATTCGCACTCCCCAGGCTGCCAAACCTCTGAGTTGAATTTGAGGTGTGGTGGTGCCTGGTATCATCAGAGTGCACAACATCTTTGGATGCTTGTCGGAGATATTCATTGTGATGCATGAAAAGCAAGGAAAATACCTTTCAGCCAATTTAATCAAAAGGATATGTTTATTTCAGTGCTGAGCAAACATGCGGGATCTCTCCAAAAGGTGTGTGCGCCCTTGGCAGTTTTTGGTCCTTCATTTATTCACAAAAAAATCATGCATATTCAAAAACATCTATACACATTTATTACCTTTCACCGCCTTTTCCCCACTTAGTATTAAAATTAGCTGCATACTCATTGCAGCTGCTTAGTATCCCCTTGGTTTCGGGGAGGTGGTCTTCAATTTGAGTTGGAGGGTTGTAAGAGATGAAGTAAGGATCGTCTACCTCACTCTAAACTCTTTACCTCTGTCTCATTACCATGACTACCTGACTTGTTAATCCCTTTATTTATTTATTGCCTTCAGTGTCAAAATTTATAATTGATGGGTTTCTTTTGGCTAACTCCAAGCATTTTCTAATGTATATCTGTTTCACTTATTGTTTCCATATGTATATTTTGCTGGTTCTGCATATTATATGACCACACTTTGTCAACTTCTACTCCCCCTGCTAGGATATATATGTTTAAGGGTTACATTCCTAACCTCTACCTCCTAAGTTTTTCAACTTATCTACCCCATAACTCATTCCCTAAACATGCAATTCACAAAACTATAATATAATAATACAAATATTATGGCTCATTCCCACCTTTTCTATAAAATTAGTAAGTTCTTTTACTAGTACCTAAGTCTTTTATCCTCATACTGAGGCACGATGCCTCTTAAAGCCGCACTGAATGCGCTTGTCAATGAATTGCTACTCGTTGCAATATCCTCCAATTCCAAATGAATATTTTATTAGACATAATCATACTAACACCAACTAAAATTAATAGTACAATAATTAGATGAACCAATGTGTTGAGTATTTCAGTTCCTTAAGGTGACCATCCGAAGAGCCCATCCCACCAACGGTAAGAGGTGTCTACTTCCAATCTTTTGAAAGCTCTTCTTATGGTTTCTGTGTCATGGTGTAGTGTGATCAGAGTCTTTCTCACTTTGTTCTTAACTTCTTTGAGAATCTCCTTTAAGTCCTCATGCTTCCATAGCTGCTTGAATAAAGTCAAATTTATCCTAATAGGTGCAGGCAATATTTCCTGTACTGAAGTCAGATTTGCTTTTATATATTGGTGCAATATCACAGGTGCTTGATAAGAAAAGTCACAACCTTCAATTCTAACAAAGTTGCAAATACACAGATTGGACTGGGTTTCATTTATAGCTAATTTGTCTACCCAAATTGTGGAGCATGGTGTTCTGAGACACACACAATTCTGGCCTCTGTGCACAAGTAAGGTTGTCTGGTTGGCCAAGTGAACTTCAAAGTGGCAAATGCTTTTCTCTGTATCCAGACAGGTGTCTTGGTCATTATATATGTTTCCTTCACATATAAACCCCAATTGTTTCCTCAATGTACAGGACTCTATATTAATAGTCTGCCATTTCCCTTTGGCCATCTGTGCCCATTTCCTGTGCTCAGAAGAGAATACGATGGCTCCTTCATGGTTCAATCCTAAGGTAATTATTGGATGTGTCAGATTCACTGATGCATTATGTATAGTTAGAACAAAGGCAGTTACCATACTTGTTACAGGATCATAAGATAAATTAACTAGGACCTACCATGACTGGATCTCTTTTTCTAAATCAGAAGCATTATCCCAAACTATTCTGCGAATCTCCACAGGGAATGTGCCTTTACCATCTTCCCTGATAATTGAGGCAGCTACGGATCGCATCCATAATTGTGCTTGTACAAATCCAAGGGCTAAGGACATGTTTTCATTAGCTGCTCCCATTGCATTCACAATTAGTCCGTGGACTTGTTCTTCTATACTTTCCCACTCTGGTAATATTTTGGAAAATTTCCACTGTCTAGTACCTAAGGCTAGTAGAGAAGATTGTAGAGATTTTTGTAATTTAACTGTGTCGCTACCAGTTGCAGCCAATTTATTCATTAACACTTCTGAGTCCATAGTGTTCAAGATTCCCAATCCTGTCCCTAGTATCCCAGTAAGATCTCTTTTCTGTCTGAGCATATCAGGAGCATGTTTCTGTAACCAAGTGGTCTGATCCATAAAGGAAGTGGTAAAGATTGGGGTACATTCTTATTGTATAGCAGAAGCATTTACTTGCATTTCCATTTCTACTCGCTTCAGGGACCACTCTGGATTCAGTAATCATCTTTGGGTCCCTACTCTCTTAATAGCACAAGGTCCAATTTTGGTAATTATTGGCTGAATTGTTCTCCTTGAGGTAGTTTGGGTTTGAGTGACTGTGGTTTCTTCCGGTCTCTGGGTCAGTGGATTTTCTGCAGTCTCATCTATTTGGGGATCAACACAATCCTGAGTAATATTGAAATATCATCTACACCCCTTAACTGCACACCTTCAATTTTAAGTCTAAACTCAGGACAGGTAGACAAACAGGTCTCACAACATCCAGAATCAATTCAAAGTTGTTCATAGGATTCTGGTGATACTTAGGAAATCCAACCTGAACAAACTCTTATTCACAACCCCAAAGCTTTCTCCCTTCCCCGGCAGTTGCATTGGTAACCTTCATCATTTGGGATAACATCCTACAGGAGTAAGCGTCATAAGCTTTTCCATGGCAAAAAATCTCCCAGATGTGCTATATATATGTGGTGTTGCATTAACGTTGGTCACAGTTATGGCCATAATCATGAGAAATACAGTTCTCCAGGCTAACATTTCTATCCAAAATCTATTCATCTTTCTCAAGTAAATTTCCAATTCAGTTCATTATCACCCAGTGTTGCTTTCCAAGGAGCTTCTGGAGCCTTCTCTACTTGCATATGATGAATCCAAGCCTTCTGTTCCTTAATCTTGATTGCAGTATTAGTGGTGAGAAGTATCTGTAACTCTCCTTCCCAATGAGGCTCCAGAGTCTTTTCTGTAAAAGACTTAACATACACATAATCTCCAGGTTGTGTGTCAAGTACTGGGCCATCTAGTTCTCTGCTCCCAGCTCCAGCCACATGCTTCTCAATTTCTCTGAGTTGTTTGTTCAGGGCCACCATGTACCTGTGTAGGGTTTCTTCCCCTACTTGGGCCAGTGTTCCTGTTGTACCCTATATGGCCTTCCATAGAGAATCTCCAAAGGGCTCAGTTTCTCTTTTGCCCTCAGTTTAGTCCAAATCCACGACAATGCTAATGGAAGAGCCTCAAGGTAATTGAGGTTTTTGTCCTAATCTTGCAATTTGCTGTTTAATCAAAGGATTCACCTTTTTCTACCTGGCCACTTGACTGAGGGTGATAGGGGGTGTGAAGTTCCCAATCTATACCAAACAGGTGGCTAATTCACTTTGAAATGAAATGAAATGTGGCCCTCTGTCTGAGGATAGTGTGGCTGGAACTCCAAAGCGTGGTATCATTTCTTGTAACAGTACTTTGGTGACCTCTTGTGCTTTGGCAGTTCTGGTAGGAAAGGTTTCTGGCCACCCTGAGAAGGTGTCTATTAACACCAATAAGTATCAGTACACCCCTTTCCTTGGAAGTGAGCTTCCCCATCCCTGTCATTTGGGATTTTCAAATTCAGACCACATCAAGCCTTGAACCACTTAGTCTGGGGCTGTTTCTTACAGATTGGGCTGCTGAATTGCTGAGGTCTCTTCTAACTCAGCTCTCTAATGATCCTGGGACAATGTTGATCCCTGTTTTAGATAAAAGCACATATTTTTGGGACAGGAGACCTCCAGGGCTGTACAAGAGCTGCAGCTTCTGGGGTGATTAGCTGCATCATTTGAGTACTTTTAAGAAATGTCAAAGTTTTCCTACCACAAGAGAGCAGGAATTACTTGCAATTGTACAGTGCCAGAAGAAGAAATATTGATCATTCCCTCTGTTTCTGTCACCAATATTCAGGTTTTTCATGTCCTTCTTCATTCATGAGTTTCCACCTCTTCTATTTAAATGGCCATGTCTATGGACATCTCTTAACTAGACCAGCTGGATCTATGGCCTTGCCATTGCTCCCAGATTTCCTCCTCTACCTCCACTCTGGGCATTCCAGTGCCTCTCAATTGAGTATCTTCCCACTTTGAGCTACAGGGAGTTGCCTAGTCTTTCAGAACTTTAAATAACTCATTAGTCAACATCTTAATTGCACTTATGTCTTTTACAATTACCTTTGTCTATATTTTAAAATATTGTTGTATGGATATCCTTTGTGGATAAGTGGGCATATCAGATGCTGCTGGGTCTTCTCATATGGCTGAGAGAAGAGTTTTGATGCTTTTAAAATTAAGTGCTGTTTACAATTTTTTATGTTGGCCATGAAGATAAACTTTTCTGTGCCTCTGAGTCTCACCAGTTCCTGACCCCCAAAGAAGCAAAACTAAAACATTGCTGAGGTCCCTTCCAGACTCAGCTCCCTGATGATACCAGGATGGTGCTACTCCCAGTTTTGGACTGGACTGGAGCAGATGTTTATAGGACAGGAGCCCTGGGGCTGTAAGGGAGCAGACACTTGCAAAATGCATGAGCACAACTCATTAGCTGGGTTACTTGAGTACTTTAAGAAATGTCAAAGGTTTCCCACCAGGAGATAACAGAAACTTCTTGGAAGTGTACTGAGGCAGGAGAAGAAACACTGCCCTTACCCTCTACCTGTGTTACCATTACACTGTCTATTATTTCATGTCCCTCTTCATTTGGCTGTTTCCACCTCTCCTGTTTAAATGGTCATGTCTAAGGCCATCTCTTCACTGGACCAGCTGGTTCTATGGCCTTCCCATTCTTCCCAGATTTCCTCTTCCAGTACTTCTCTAATCATTCCAAATCAGTCAACATCTTAATTGTGTTCATATTTATCACAAAATCACCCTTTCTAATGTATTTGTTTAAAATTATTCCTGTAATAAATCCCTTGTGCATGGTGGATACATTAGATACTGCTTTGACATTGCACACAGCTGAGGGAAGAATTTTGATGTTTATTAAATTATATCATTGTTGTATTTTTTATGTTTGCCATGAAGAGAAACTTTCTGTGCCTCGGTGTCTCACAAGTTCCTGAGCCCAAAAGACACAAACCTGATGAGTTGTGGTTCCCAGTTCAGGGGTGGTCCTTGCACCTCCCTCCATCCCCACAGCAGAGCTCCCTTGTCCCAGAAAGTGCCTGGCACTGCAGGGATGAAGGAAACAGGACAAGCTGTGGGGATCAGGGGCAGGGCACGGCCAGGGATTTGGGGTGGTTGTGAGCCCAGGGCAGGAGCCATCCCTTGGCCTTGGGGAACCTCATCCCATTGTCCTGGGCCCATGGCTCCAGCCTGTGCAGATCCCTCTGCAGAGCTTCCTGCCCTGCAGCACAGCCACACTCTCAGCCAGCCTGGGCTCACCTGGCATCTGACTGAGGGTGCCCTCGATGGCCTTGTCCAGATCAGCAAGAAAGAGACTGAACTGCCCTGGCCCCAATCCTGAGCCCTGGGGACACCCCTGGAAGTGGCTCCATTCCCCAGCACTCCTTGGGCTGGGCTTCTGGTTTTTTTATGCAGCTGTGTGTCATGGTGTGACTAAAGGCTTTGCCAATTTTAAATATTTAATTTTTTTTAGAGATAGGATTTAGGAGTAAAGACAACGCAGGCTCACAACTTAAAACAAAAGTACAAGAAGAAATTTATTAATAACGCAAGAAAAAATTATTCAGAATAAGATTCCTAGATTATTCCCTGCTCCCTTCACTCCACATTTCTTACCAACCACATACAGAGAACACTTCAGTCAGTTATCCACTCAAATAATCATTTCAGTTCACTTAAGAGAGAAAATTTCTTTTTTCTGCTTCAGACTTAGGGGGGTGTCTTCACCTTCACAGTCTGCATTTGCTGGGGACCTACAGAACTATGAATTTTCCTCTCATTACCACAGTCCTTCCAGAATTGTGTTATGGGTTACGATGCATACATCTGGTACTACTTTTAAACGCAGGCTGATGAAAAACAAAATCCTCTTCATCATCTTCTCTATCAAATGTCTCTGTTCATATTCCAGTCCCAAAACAGAGAGCTCAATTTCCCGAGGCAAGGAAAGTCTTCAACTCAAGCACCCATCCTCCCCAAGTATATTTTACAGTTTAAAGGAATTTTAGTGAAGCCACAATCCCTCATAGCCCTACAAAAACCCAAAAGGTTTTTAGCTACTTATTAATTGCTTTTTTTGAATTTCTTTCCATCAGGAACTTCATTTTCATTCAGCCGACTTTTGTGGACTTCATGTTTTATTCCTTCTTATTAAGGGGGTTCAGGAGATTAAGAATTTTATTTAGGCATTAAGAAGTTAAAATAGTATCTAGATTGTTAAGAAGAAAGCATGTAGCCGGTGCTGGGGGGTCCATTCGGCCGGTGCTGGGGGGTCCATGCGGCCGGTGCCGGGGGGTCCATGTGGCCGGTGCTGGGGGGTCCATTCGGCCCCACCGAGCCAAGCCGGGCCAGACTAAGGGCTTCCTGCAGAACCGGTGCGGGGCAGGGGGACCAAGCTGAGACCCCGCAGAGCCAGGGCCAGGCCCCCAAGCTGGGGACCCCTGCTCCTCCGGAGACCAGAAGCTGAAAGACCCAACCAGAACTTCATCCATTGTGATTTGTAAAAGCAAAATAACTTTTTCATTAGTTTCCCGAGCTGTCCATCACCAAATCAGCTCTCTGACTAGTGCCAGCAGCTCACAGGAGAAGCCCCGGGAGACGGAACAGCCCCCTCCATTCCCGGACCATGTGAAGCTTTCCCTGAGAGGAAGCCAACCCTCCCCCCAAGCACGTAAAGCCAACACAGAAGGAAAGCACAGAGCCCCAGTGTTTGGAAGGCAGATGAGAGCCTCTCTAGGGCAAGGCCAGCCAGACATGTCAGTAATGGCAGATTTTGTCTAGGATCAGTCTTTGCACATAGGGAATTTTGGAGGTGGAATCCCCATCTAGGCCATGGGTGCCTGGAGAAACAGGACAGTTCCTTCCATAGGAAAGAAAGCATGGAGCCTTCCCCAGTGTTTTGGGACAGATTAGAGGTGACCCTCCTGAAAACATTGCCAGCCAGATTTGTCCCGGCAATATTCCTATGGGAACAATCCCTGAATATAAGGATATTTGACAGTGAAATCTCAGTTCTGGCCATGGGTGCGTGGAGGTGGAGGACAGTTCTTTTCCATAGGAAGGAAAACACAGAGCCATAGTGTGGATGATACAAAGGTGCCTGAAAAAGGCCCTTGGGATTTTGTGCCCTGAGATAATGAAACCTTTCATGAGAGATGCCCCCCCCCCGCTCCCTGCCAAAACCCCTGTTATCATTTAGGATTTCTATTGGTTTTTAACTTTACTAGATGATTGTTTTTTTCTCACCTAGAATCTTAATGTAATTGGATAGTTTTTCAACTCATAATTTTACTGGTTAGAATTTCAATCCCTTTGAAACCTATAAAGACCCCTTGCTGTGCTATGTAACCGGATTTTACTGGTAGAACCCTTCGAAGAAATAAAGCTGCTTTCAGAATCTCTACGGCAAGTCCCGGAGTCTCTGTCTCTTGCTATTCTTGTGGCTGGCACTCTGCCTCAGGAGCTCTCAGAGCGATCCGGTCTCCCGTAGCAGCCTGAGGCTGGAACCACCCTAGCCCCGGCAGCTGCACCATAGTGTTTCAGTAGCAGATGAGAAGAGCCCCTGAATGTGCAAAGGTCAACTGGACCAGTCAGGTGGTCCCTGGGACTCCAACCCAGCCAGACCTATTCTGTGTTGCTTTGGTTTCATTGGGACCTGTAGTGTCACTATGGTCCCAGGGATTCCATGAGGCCTTGCAGTGTCACAATGGTCTTCGTGGTTCCACAGGTCCCACAATGTCAAGTAACTCTGTTCCATAAGGCTCATAATGTTACCATGGACCTTTGGAGATGGGGCTTTGCAGTGTCACAATGATCTCCTTTGGCTCCACAGTGTCCCAATGGACCATTGATGACATGAGGCCCTGCAATGTCACAACAGACCTTTGGTTCCATGCAGCCCTGCAGTGTCACAAAGGCCTCAGTTTCACGAAGGCCCCACAGCCTCAAAATGATTCTCTTAGTTCTATGGGGACTCGCAGGGTCACAATAGTCTCACTGGTTCCATAAGGCCTCACAGTGTCACAGTGCTTTGCTTATTTCATGTAGCCTCATAGTGTCACAATGGTCTCCATGATTCTATTAGTCCCCTCAGTATCACAATGGTCTCCTTGGTTCCAGGAGGCTGTGAAGTGTCTGAATGGTCTCTTCTTGGTTCCATGAGGCCTTGCAATGTCACAATTGACCTTTGGCTCCATGGAATCTCACAGTGTCACCATGGCCCCTTGGTTCCATGACACCCCAAAGTGTCAAAATGGTCTGCAGGGCTCCCATGAGGCCTTCAGTGTTACAATGGACCCTTGGTTTGATAGGGCCCCACAGTGTAGCAATGACTCGTACATTCCACGGAGCCACAGAGTGTCAGTACATTCCCCTTGGTTCCATGAGGCCCAGCAATGTCACAGTGGTTTCCATGACACCATGAGGCCCCACAGT
Source organism: Erithacus rubecula (assembly GCF_903797595.1). Classification (NCBI taxonomy): domain Eukaryota; kingdom Metazoa; phylum Chordata; class Aves; order Passeriformes; family Muscicapidae; genus Erithacus; species Erithacus rubecula. Next base: position 273,145 of record NW_027636159.1, read on the forward strand.
GTCAAAATGTTCCCTTGGTTCCATGGGCCCTGTGCTGGTGCATTCCCTCCTTCCCTTCTCAGGCCATGCTCTGAGCTGAGAAATGCTCACTGGGCCTCAGCCTTGGCCAGCAGCCCCTGGGCTCAGCTCCTCTGGAGCTCAGCACAAACACTGTCTGCTCCCAGACACTGCTGCTGCCCAATGAGCTCCTGGTTCCTTTAGGAGCAGCCCTGGGACTGTTTTTGTTCCCTCAGTGGCACAACATCCCTGTTTTCCCCCTTCCAAAGAAAGCTGTGGATGTCAAGTGCGGCCAGGGTGAGACATTGCTGTACACTGAGAGCCACGTATAATAATGACAAGGACTTCTTGAGCATATGAGGCTAAAGAAGCATTTTATTGGAAAACCAAACCATATTTATACTGTGGTTTGCAAGTTTGGAACAGGACAGCAGTCCATTGGACAATAGGAGAAAACATCTCTTGTCACATAGCACGAGAACTGTTTCTCAGTCAACACCAGGTACTAATCTCTGTTTATTAATTCCTTTCTGTTTACCAGAAAGTTATCATCCTGGGAAAGGCTCAGGCTGGAGCTTAGAAACTGTCTCAGCCTGGGAAAAAGTTTCCCAGCCTGAGAAAAGAGAAAAAGAGCTCAGAGCCTGAAAAAGGCCTAGCAAACCTTGCCTGGGCCTTCAGTGGTGCCCATGTTGCTGTGACTGAATCCCCTCTCTTGGGGCCCTACAAACAGCGCTCCACAAGGAGCCCCTTGGAGCTCTCCTTGGCCAGCACCTCCCTCCGAGTGGCGCCTCTCTGAGCCAGGAACTCTCCCGTGTGCTGCACTCGGGACATCCCAAACAACAACAGAGCCTGGGCCAATCTCCCACTCCTCGAGGCTCAACCCTTCACCTGCTGGGGAGATGCCCAAGCATTCAGAGTGAGCATTTTCTTGCCCTCCAGAGGAATTTCTCACAGGTCTCTTGCACCGACTCTCTATGTGTGTGTGCACACCTGTGCTCTGACAAATGTGGCTGAAATGCTGCTCTCTGAGGGCTTTGAGGGCCTTGGATATCCGAGTCAGTGAGGTCTGCAAGTAAGGTTAAGTCACAAGGTGTAAGCTAAGTTAAATGCTGCAAGGAGTTGTTCTTTTGCTAAGTTGTGAAGTTTAATATAAGTTGCAAGCTTAGTTAAATACTGTTAAGTGTTATTCCTCTGTTAAATAGCTACACCATAGGTTATAAATTAGGTTAAATACTGCTAAGTGCTGTTCTTTTGCAAAACTGTGAAGTTGAAGGTATCAGTTAAGGTATAAGTTAAGTCCTGTAACTTTTGAGCTCTCTTAAGCTTTTAGGCCATATTCCTTTGATCCTTGCCCTCACTGTCCTTTTGTCACACATACCCAGACAAGCACACAGAGAGACAGTTCTCGGTTAATTTCTGTTCTGACTTTTTGTTTGTTTTTGTTGTTGCATTGTTCCTTGGTGTGCCTGAAGTGTCCAGTCAGGAGTAGAGTGAGTCCTGCCAAGGAACTTTGTCATGCTGCCTCTTAATATTAAATCTGGTTTTCGCTGATCCCTTGACAAGGATTTTTTAAGCGCTCTCAATCCCTTGTTCGTTACAAGGTGAAGGAACCCTGGCCCAGATTCTGGCCCTGGGGGACATGGGGATACTGCCAGGGGATCCCTGTCCCCCTTTGGAACATCCTCTGGGGTAGGCTGTGGCACAGGGGCGGGGGGACCCGTGGGGACAGAGGACCCCGCTGTGCACGAGCAGTGTTGGACTTCTCTGGGGGGAATTGTGAGGGGGGTCTGGGGTGCAGTGACCTCCCCAGTGACCTCACACAGCCCCTTTGAGGTCACACAGCCTCCCTGTTATGTCACATAGCCTCTCTGTGATGTCACACAGCCTTCTGTGTTGTAACACTGTTGCTTATGATGTCACACAACCCTGGCACAGTGCTGGGGAGCCCCGGTGCCATCCCAGCAGTAGGGTCTCCCTCCTGCTCTGTCTATCAGCTGGTACCACCCTTGGGGTGCTGGGCCTTGGGCTTCCTCTTCTCCCTGCTGCCTGCCTGCCCAGGGTGTCCCGGGGAGCTGCTGCATTCTGAGCCAGGGGATCTGCTCTGCTGTACCGGGCACCCCAGGGCTTCCTGAAACACCCCATAGACAGGGCAGGGGCCAGAGTGTCACAATGTTCCCTTGTTTCCATCAGGCCCCACAGGGTCACAGTGCTCCCTGTGCATCCTGAGGCCCCACATAACCCAGCCCAGTCTATTGCCATGGTTCCAGTCACACTCAGTATGATCCCAGTGCCTCCCAGTCTCTCTCAGTATATCCAAATTGCCCCCAGCATGCTCCCAGTCACTCCCACTTCCTCCCAATTGCTTCCAGCATGATTCCAGTTGCCCAGTCAGCTATGATTCCAGTCAGTCTCATTGCGGTTCCAGTTGCTCCCAGTATATCCCAATTGCCCCAACATGGTCCAAACTGCCCTCAGCCTGCTCCCAGTCACCCCAGAATCCCCAGTATGGTTCTGGTTGCCCTCAGGATGATCTCACTCATTCCCAATATATCCCAGTTACCTTCAGCGTGCACCCATCATTCCCAGTTGCTCCCAGATGCTCTCAGTAGCCCTCAGTGTGGTCCCAGTCACTCCCACTATTTCCATATCCCTGCTCCAAGTGCTGCTCCCAGCCCTGATCCATGGGGATGGGAATGTCCTGCTCCCTTCCTGGGGCAGAGTCACACCTGAGCCAGGTGTGCAGGGCTGCTTGCCCTGTCCAGGTGTGCTTGCCCTTAGCCCAAGCACTGTCCCACCTGCAGGATCTGCTTTCCCTTGGCCTCTTCCTCCTGCAGCCCCAAGCCCAGCTTGGTGCTGAACAAAGGGGCTGGGGTGCAGTCATCCCCTCTGTGCACCCCCTCTGCACCCTCCCAGGAGCCCTTTGGGGAGGGAAAAGGGGGTGACACCAGGATTGGAGGGGGAGGGTCACACACGCTCTGGGGGAAGAAACACATAGACCCTGGGGACCCCCCCACCTTCTCCTGCAGCTCCAGGAGGATGAACCCCAACATGGAGCCCCCAAACCCCAGCAGCATCTTTGAGGCGGGGGTCTGTTGGCAGCTTTTTAGATCTATGACCACTGAAAAATGCCCTGACAGCCCCACAGCCACTCCTGGACCCCTCAGACCATCCTACAGCTCTTGGCCAGGACCCTAACCCCCACATCTACTAACAGCGATTGAATAAAATGCACTTACTCATGCTTTCCACTCACCCTTTGAATAATCAATGATATTTTTCACGATTTCCCTCCATTAGGGATTAAATTCAGCGTGGATTGAGAGGCGCCTGTATCTATCAGGAAACACATCTGTTCTCAATCTGGATCCATCTTAAAAGTTAACAAGGGCTCCAGTGTGCTGGCTCACTGGTATAATAGGAGCCCCTGACGCCCCTAACAATCTGTCTGCATTATCCTCTCTACTTGTTGTGAGTTCCCCTCACAACTGCCTGGGGGTATTCATTTTCCCACAGCTCACAACCATTCATTTTTCCACTGAACCAAACAAAACCTTTAAAAGAAAATCCCAGTTTTTTAACATACAATCTGCTTTTCCAGATGTTTTTTCCTCCCTGTGCTCACTCTCCTTATCACAACCCATGTCCCAGAGCTGGCCCCTGTCCTACTGCAGTGTCCAAATGTGCTCCTCCCCCACCAGCACTCTATCACATGATTCCATTGTCTCCCTATCTGCTCCTCTCTCTCCTTTCTCTTTTCTCATTCATCCATGCTAACCTAACTTTATACCTTCTACACGTTTCCTCCCAATTTTCATTCTGATTGGGGACAGGGAATGGACATGGGGGACAGGGAATGGACGCAGGGGAGAGCAAAGACCTTGGGGCTGCAGGGATGTTCACGCTGGGGCAGCGTCAGCACAGAGCTTCAGATCGCAATTAACCCCGAGGGAAATGCTGGGGAAAGGCTCCATTTCAGCCTTTCTTTACTCCTTGCTGTGAAGGGTCTGAAATAAAAGGGGAACAAAGAGGGCCCAACTCTTACTTTGGCTGGAGCACCATGCCTGGGGCTGTGAGGTGCCATGAGGGGCAATGGGGGGCCGTGGGGACCTGTGAGGGGCAATGAGGGCCCATTAGGGTCTGTGAGAGGCTCTGGGAGGCCAGGCAGCTCATAGAACCAGGGGTCCATTGTGATACTGTGGAACCGAGGAGATCATCCACAGTATGGAAACTCACGGAACCATGAGAGGCAATTGTGGCACAGCAAGGCTTTGTGGAGCCAAAGAGACCCTGGTGACACCATGGAACCTCATGGTACCATAGGTGCATTTTTTCATGGTAGCCACAGCAGGGCTGAAGAACCATGGAGATCATTGTGGTGCTACCCAACCTCATCGGATCAAAGCATCAATGTTATGCTACTGAACCTCATGGAACAAAGGCTCCATTGTGACACTGCGGGACCAAGGAGATTGCTATTGACAGAATGAAAGCTTGTGGAAGCAAACATCATTGTGACATTGTGGGGCCTCATGGAACCGTGGAGACCATTATGACACTTCAGGATCCATTGGAACTAAGGGAACATTGTGACATTGCAGGGCCTTGTGTAACCAAAGGGTCGTTGTTGCATGGCAGGGCCTCATGGAATCAAGGGGATCATAGTGACATTGTGGGGCTCCATAAGGGCCGTGGGGCTCTATAAGGTGCTGTGGGGCTCCATGGGACCACGGGGTCATTCTGACCCTGTGGAACCAAGGATACCATTGTTACACTACAGGCCATCATAAAACCAAGGAGGCCATTTTGAACCAGGGGAACTCCCTGAGACTATTATGACACTTCAAGAGCCACTGTGGAACTGCAGGGCCTTGTGCAACCAATGCGACCATTGTGGCATCACAGGGCCTCATGGGAGCAAGTGGCCATTTTGGCACTATGGGGCCTTGTAGAACTGAGGGGCCATTGTGACACTGTGTGGCACCATGGAACCAAGGAGACCACTGTGGAACTACAGGGCTCTGTGGAACTAAGAACTCAGGCTAACAAAGAGAGGCCCAATGCAATCAAGGGGCCATTCTGTACTTCAGGGCTTCATGGAACCAAGGTGCTGTGGTGGCACTGTGGAACCAAAAGAGACCATTGTGACATTGCAGGGCCTCATAGAACCAAGGCAACCATTGTGCCATGGCAAGGCCTCGTGGAAGCAAGGGGCCAGTGTAACACATCCAGGCTTGGTGGAAGCAAAGGGCCATTGTCATCCTGGGGAACCCAATAGAACCAAGGGCTCATTTTGAGACTGCGCAACCTCACGGAATCAAGGGACCATTGTGGCATTGCGCAGTCCCATGGAAAGAAGGAAACCATTTTGACATGGCAAGGCCTCATGGAATCAAGGGCCATTGTGCTACTGTGGAGCTAAGGAGACTATTGTTATATTGCTGGGCCTCACGGAAACAAAGATCTCTTCTGATACTACAGGGCCACATGGAACCAAGATGTGCCCCCATCCCAGGAGGTGGGGATTCTACCTAGACAGACAGCATCGGTGTGGGGCATGATTTAAAAAGAAAATTCCAGCCCTCCACCCTGTGGGGCGTGTTCCTGCAAGCCTGGGAAAAGACACTCCACTCATTTTGTCAGATAAGGAATGGCCCTGGAATGATCTTCTTTTCCTGTACCCTCATTGGTTTAAATTCTACTGCAGTGTTCTCACCTTAATTCTTTCCATTGGTTGTCCTTCTCGACCCACCCCTTTGCAATCCTCTGCTCCTCTCACTACTGAACCCTGACCCTAAAGTCCACCCCTATGCTGGCATATAAAACCCATGACTCTATCCTTGTTCTTGTCTTGGTTCCTGGCTCAGTAAAGGATCCCAGGTTTTGCTAAACCAAGACCCGCCCTGTTGTCGTCTTTTCCTGTTGGTCATTAGTGGTTGCCTGATGTCTGAGACTCCAGGCCCCAGGGGAGTTGTAGCGCCCCTTGCTGCGACAGAATACGACACCAAGGGGCAATTGTGATGCTGCAGGACCCCAAGGATACAAGAACGTGGAACAGGCCGGGTTGGCTGGGCCTCCTGGGGACTGCCTGACTGGTCCAGCTGACTTGCCGTGTTGGGAGCTATTTCTCATCAGCCCCTGAAACACTGGAGTTCAGTGTTTTTCTTCCTGTGGGAAAGAACTGTCCTTCTTCTCCAGGGGTTCATGGCAAAAATTTGGATTCCTCCTCGAAATTTGATTATATCCAAGGATTATTCCCATATGAAACCTGCCAGGACAGACAGTTCTGGCTGGCTTTGGCCTCTTGGGGGCCACCTCTCATCTGCCTTCAAAACACTGGGGGCCTCCTGTGCTTTTCTTCCCATGGAAAAAAACGTGTTTCAAGTCCAGACATCCATGGCCAAAATTGGGAATCTGCCTCCAAAATTCCTTACATCCAAGGATAGCTCTCAGGCAAAAGTTGCCAGGACTGTCTAGGTTCCCTTGGCTTCCCAAGGGCCTGCTCTCATTTGCCTTTGAAACACCGGGGCTCCCTACTTTCTTTCCTATTGAAGAGAACTGTCCTTCTCATCCAGATGCCCATAGACAAAAGTGGGATTTGGCCTTCCAAATTCTGTCTGTCCGAGGATTCCTCCCTGATACCAGGTCTGACTGGCCTTGACCTCCTTAGGGCTGCCTCTAATCAGGCTTTGAAACACTGTGACTCTACCCTTTCCTTCCTACCTGTAACTGCTAGAGCTTGGGGTTTGCTCCAAGATGCCACAACAAGCCTGGATAAGATGTCCCATAAGGAACAGCTTCTCCTGGTGTCTCAGGCAGATTTCAGTCACAAGGTACTTGAATGCAAGTGAGCCTAAAGTTTAGGCCATTAGCTCTTATTGTGATTTTTGCTCAGCTTGCAAAGTGCCTTCTTGTCCAGCAGAGAAAAAGAGATTGAGAAAGCTGCATGAAGGTTCTGTAGACACTTTATTTCTTCCACAAAGGGGTCCAGGCAGCAGTCCAAATCTATAAGGTACTAAGGGGGCTTTTGTAGGGTCATGGCGCCTTAGAAATGGACCAATAGTATAAGGGATTGTGAAACTGACCAAGTATTAGGGATTTTAGGTAAAAAGTGACCTATCACCTAAGGAATCAGAAATGGACCAATAAAATCACAAATATATAAAGTGGGGGTCTGTAAAGGGAGTGAAATATTTCTAGTATTGGTCATTCTAAGGAAGCAATTTCTTATCTAAGGGATGATTATCCAGGAAGACCCTCTCAAGGTTTCTCCTCCTTCCACACTATGGACAACTGTCTTTCCAGTCCATGAATCCATGGCTGAAATGGAATTCCACCTCCAAAACTTCCCATATAGCAAAAGGTTGCTTTCAGACAAAAGCTTCAAGGACAGACAGGTCTGGCTTGCCTTGGCCTCTGCTGACTGCTTCTCATCTCCCTTCAAAACCCTGGGGTTCTATGGTTTCCTTCCTATGGAAAAGAACCATTCCTCTTGTCCAAGGGCTCTTGGCCTCAAGCACTTGACCACTATCTAGGGACAAAGGAACTCTGTGCTCAGTGGAGTGGAGACTGAGCACAGCAGAGGAGAACCCTGGGAGGGGTTGAAGGCTGGTTTCAGAGATGGTGGATCCTTTTGACATAGTAGAAAACAGCCCAAGAAAGAAAGGATTCATGCCAAGGGCAACTGAGGACATCGAGACTAGGAAGAAAGAAAAAGAAATTTCCCACTCAGGACAGTGTTGTGGTGCAACATGTCCCCCAGAAGGAGTCTGGAGCAGCCCAAGGCTTTGTGTGCCAGGCAGAGGCAGGCAGGATGCAGAGATGACAGCAAAGGAAGGCCCAGAGAGGTGGGGCAGCCAGGGGATGATGACAGCCTGCAAGGACAGAGGCACAGGGCAGGGACACTGTGGCACAGCCTGGTCTGCAGAGGGCACAGGGATGGGCAGCAGCTGAAAGGCCCTGCCAGAGCCAACTGCTGCAGCACTTGGGCCATGGCTGCTGGCCCTGGGCCTGAGGCCAGCAGGGGACAAGTGAGCCTTGCTGTGCTGGGGCCTCATTGCCTCCTTGTCCCTGCTCAGCAGCCTGGCAGGGGCCACCCCATGGTCCTGCCCTGGGCATTGCACATCCCCAGAGCCCAGTGTCCCGGGAAGAGCCCTGAGCAATGAGGGAGGGACAGGATCTGCCTTGCCAGGGGCTGGGGCTCAGCCCTTGGCCCTTTGCATTCCTGAAACACATCCAGCTGTGCTCAGCACCAGAGACACCTTTCCCTGCTTTGTCTCCACCTGTCATTACTGCCTCCAGTGTTCTGCTCTAACTGGGACCTGGGGATACTTTCTCAGTCCTGTCCCTCACTGGGATCTAGTTAAATATGAGAAACTTCAGTGCTTCAATCTCACTTGGAGCTCTTGAGAAGTTTTTTGAGCACACTCTCTCAGGGACTGAGTCTGATGCAAACAGCACTAAAGCCCTGAGAGGGTGGTTCAAGTCCTTGTGCGGTGCCTGTGCTGCTGAGCTGGGCCAGGCTCCAGCACAGAGGCAGCTCCTGGCAAGGGCAGCACTGCAGAGAGACAGCTCTGCCCAGGAGCAGCTCCTGTGACAGCCCAGCAGGGCTGGGGCACTGCCAGGGCATGGCAGGGACACGAGCAGGGCACAGGCAGAGCTCACAGTGCTCAGCACTGGCAGGGGCTGTGTCATGTCCCAGAGGGGGCTGTGGCACAGCAGCACCTCTGTGGCTGTGTCATGGAGCCAGAGAGCAGCTGTGATGTCAGAAAGGGGCTGTGTGACAGCACAGGGTGGGTAGTGTAAGGTCACAGATTGGGCTGTGACATCACAGAACAGGCTGTGATATTGCTGAGTGGGCTGTGACAGCGCTGGACGGTTTTGTGACACCATAGAGAGGGCAGTGAGGTCACAGAGGAGACTGTGCCATCATAGAGGGTGGCTCTGTGATATCAGACAGCAGGCTGTGACATTACAGAGCAGCTGTGTGATGTCCCAGAGAAGGCTGTGGCATCAGAGAGTGTGTTCTGCCATCACAGGGTGGCTATGTGACATCAGAGAGGGGCTGTAGCATCCTGGAGCAGGATGTGACATGACAGAATGGCCGTGTGACATCCCAGGGCAGATTGTGTGACATCACAGCAATGACTGTGACTTCACAGATCACAGAGGCTGTGTGACATCACAGGGGCTATATGACATCACAGGGCTGTGTGACAGCACATGTGGCCATGTGACATCACTGGGGGCTGTGTGACATCACAAGGATTGTGTGACATCACAGGGTGCTGTGTGACATCGCATGGGTTGTGTGACATCACATGGGTTTTGTGACATCACAGGGCTGTGTGACATCACAATGACTGTGTGACATCATAGGGTGCTGTGTGACATCACAGGGGCTGTGTGACATTGTTGCCCGATCTGATCCACTATTTAACTTGCAATGTTTGATTACATTCTTGTTTTAACACAAATGAACAATTTACCTTCAAAGGTAGTCCATCCCACACACTTTGTACAGTCCAAGGAACTTCTACCTCTACAGATTCTTGGGATGGGGTGTCCTTCCTTAATTTCCAGGGCACTATTCTCAATTTAATTTGCTTATAATCAAAGCTTCTTCTAGATTGTACAATGCACATGTACCTTTCCATATCTTGTTGCTTAACTTGCTTCAATTGCAATGTGGTGTTTCCTCTTTGTGCATCCGTATCCCAAACTGTACTAATATTTGCCTCTGGGTAATCAGCACCCTTTTTCCAGGTTACCTGTACATTCTGGACTTCAGCTTCCTGGTTATTTGTTATAAAGCAGGTCAGGTTCACATCCATTCCGTTCATAACACCAACCACTGGTTCCATAACTGAAACTACAACAGAACCATTAACAAGAATCAGTTTTGTTATCACCAGTAACAGGATAATTAAAAATGCTACTTTCCGTGAAAAATCATCCGTGTTGGAGAGACTAGCTGAGTTTCCCATTGTGCAGGGACCTTCTTGACTCGAGTGTAATGGATCCATGAGTCGATTCCTTCGACCTTTACGGCAGTGTAGGTGGTCAGGATCACTTGGCGTGGGCCATCCCATGTTTCTTTCAGGGGGTGGGTAGACCAATTCTTTACGTACACTCGGTCTCCTGGTTGAATGTCATGCACTGGATTTTCCAGTGGCATAGGCCGGTTCCACTGCAGAGTTCCCCTTAAGGCAGTAAGAATTTTGTTTAATGACATGACATAACTGAATATTGTCTGATCTCCTTGCACATGCAAGTCCCCTTTTAACACATTAGCATGGTATGGTTTCCCATATAGGATTTCATATGGGCTAATTCCCAACCGCTCCCTGGGTTTAATTCTGATCCGGAGCAATGCCAATGGCAATGCCTGTGGCCACTGTATTTTTGCCTCTTGGCAAATTTTCTTAATTTGTCCTTTAATTGTTTGATTCATCCGCTCCACCTGGCCACTCGATTGTGGTCGCCACGGGGTGTGTAAGTCCCAAGATATGTCTAGCATCCTAGCCACCTCTTGTACTATTCCGGCTATAAAGTGTGGGCCTCTATCTGATGACAATCCTAACGGCACCCCAAATCTAGGAATTATTTCCTTCAACTGTGTTTTAACTACTTTTGCTTGATTTGTTCGGCAAGGGAAAGCCTCAGGCCAGCCTGAAAAAGTGCATACATACACTAAAAGATACTTATAGTTCTGTGCCTTCGGTAATTCTGAAAAATCTATTTGCCAGTAATCTCCTGGTTCTGGTCCCATTTGTAATTTCCCCAGCTGGATCTGTTTTCTAACTATTGGGTTATTCTTCAAACAGGTTGGACACATGGCATTCACCCTTTTTGCCAATGTTAACATCTGGTTAGAAATTACTTCTCTTTTTAGAAATTTTACTAAGGCTTCTGCTCCCCAATGGCATTTATTATGTTCTGTTTCCAGAATAGCCTTCATGATTCTGGCAGGCACGACAACTTATCCCATTGCGGTTACATACCATCCAACTTCATTCTTTTGGGCCAGCAGCAGTGATGCCAGTTTTTCGTCATCTGGGGAGTACTTAGGTTCCTGTAATAAATGTGGAGTTACTGGGCTCACCTTAGTTGGTACCAAGGCCATTTGAGTCCATACTTCTCTGGCTACTTCCCGAGCCATCCGATCTGTCATCCGGTTTCCTTCGTAGATTTTTCCGTCCTCCTTCTGATGTCCTCTAACATGCATCACAGCTACCTTCGCAGGTTGGTGAACCGCATTTAATAGAGCAAGAATTTTAGTTTTATATTTGATAGTAACCCCTTGAGAGTTCAATAACTCTCGTTCTTTCCACAGAGCTCCATGAATGTGTACAACTCCAAAAGCATATTTAGAATCAGTCCATATGTTTACCTTTTTCTCCGAACTTAGTTCCAAAGCTCTTGTCAATGCAATAATTTCTGCTCGTTGGGCTGAGGTTCCGGGAGTCAGGGCTTTCGCTTCTACCACTGTTTTTACTGTTGTTACAGCATACCCTGCATACCTGGTTCCATTTTCCACAAAACTGGATCCATCAGTAAACAGTTCCCAGTCCGAGTTTTCCATTGGAGTATCCTTTAAATCGACTCTGCTTGCATGTACTTGTTCAATCACTTCCATGCAATCATGCACCAATTTCCCTTCCTCCTGCTCGCTGCGGAGAAATTCTGCTGGGTTAACATGATTAGTCATTTTCAGTTCCACATCATCCTGTTCTCTCAGGATTGCTTGGTATTGTAGCATCCTGCTGGACGAAAGCCAATGACCCCCCTTTTGCTCCAGAACTGCCAGTACCATGTGAGGCACAAATACCTCTAGTTTTCTTCCCAAAGTCAATTTTCTGGCTTCCTGGATGAGGATCACCGTGGCCGTAACTGCCCGCAAGCATGACGGCCATCCAGCACTAACTGGATCCAGCTGTTTTGAAAAATACCCTACTGGGCGTTTCCAGGATCCAAGTCTCTGAGTTAGCACTCCGAGTGCTAACTTCTGCCTTTCATTCACATATAACTGGAAATCTTTGTTTAGATCTGGGAGGCCGAATGCGGGGGCCTCCTTCAAGGCCTGTTTTAAGTCCTCAAAGGCCTTTTTCCTTTGTCGATCCCAGTGTAACTGTGGTTCTTTCAGGGCCTCATACAAGGGCTTAGCTAAGAGTCCAAAATTCAAAATCCACAGTCTGCACCATCCCACCATTCTTAAAAAGGACCTAAGCTCTTGATGGTTTCTTGGAAGGGGTATGGCACATATTGCTTCTATTCGATTGACTCCCAGCCTCCTTTGTCCTTGCATGATTTCGCATCCAAGATAAATCACGCTTTCTTTTATCAGCTCTGCCTTTTTCCTTGACACCCGGTAGCCACCCTGACCCAGCATATTTAACAATGCAATAGTCAATTTCAGACACGTTTCCTTTTCTTCTGCTGCTAGAAAAATATCATCTACATACTGGAGAATGACATAAGAGAATGGTGACTCTCTTAACCCAGCAGTCTTCCACTCTTCTAATTCCTTTGCCAATTGATTTCTAAATATCGTAGGACTATTTTTGAAACCTTGAGGCAGCCGGGACCAGGTGAGCTGTCTTTTTCTTCCAGTGTTAGGACTTTCTCACTCAAATGCAAAATATTTTCTACTTTCGAATGCCAGAGGGATGCAGAAGAAAGCATCTTTCAAATCAATAACAGAAAACCATTTAAATTTTTCTGACACAGATGTTAATAAAGTATATGGATTGGCAACCACTGGGTGAATGTCTTTGGCAATATTATTGATTGCCCTTAGACCCTGCACTAATCGATACTCACCATTTGGTTTCTTTACCGGAAAAATAGGAGTATTAAATTCTGATTCACATTCCTGCAGAATGCCTTGTGCCAAGAACTGAGTTATTAAAGGAGCAACACCCTTCTTAGCTTCTAATTTAATTGGGTATTGTTTTATTCTGACTGGCTGAGCTCCTTCCTTTAATTCAACTACTACTGGCTGGGCAGCCTTTGATTTTCCAGGGTTCCCCGTTTCCCATACCCAAGGTACTACAGCTTGATCTACTTCGATGGGAATGGGAGAGGGATCTATTTCTCTTATGGTAAACAATTTAGCAATCTCTTCCTCAGGGAATTCTAATTTAACTCATCCTTTTTCAAAAATTATTTTCACATTTAGTAACGACAGTAAGTCTCTGCCCAGCAATGGCTTTGGACAATTTGGCATGTACAAAAATTGGTGATCCAACTCTTTTCCCCCTAATTTTAAATTTAATGGTTGCAGGAAAGGTCTTTCCTTTAGCCGTCCGGTGGCTCCTACTATTTGGATAGTGGTGTCACTAATTGGCCCTAATCGTTTGTTTAAAACAGAATATGTTGCTCCGGTATCCACAATGAATTCTTGTTCTTGTCCTTCAATGTCTATCCTTACCTTTAAATCCTTTTCTAGTCAGCTTTGATTCTGGTAATTGCCCAACACCAGTGCTTGGGCGACTCCTTCTGGGTTCATTGGGTAGCCCCCTGAATTGTTCATGGCCAGTCCAGATGCTCCTCCTAACCCAGCTTTCACAGGGCACTCATTTTTCCAATGTCCTATTTGTCGGCAAAAAGCACACTGATTAGGAGCAAGACCTCCTTGCTGATATCCTGGGGGAACCATTCTTCTTCCTCCTGTTCCCACATTCTGAAACCCTGCTCTTCCTTGCCCTCACCCTCAGACATAACCACCTCTGCCCCTTCCTCTGCCAGCATTTACTTGTTGCAGCGCTGCCAAGAGGCTCACTTGTTGCCTTTTATTAACTTCTTTGTCCCTATTGTTGTAAACTTTCCAAGCTATTTCCAGCATTTTATCCAAATCCCGAGTATCATGTCCCTCTAATTTCTGCAGTTTCTTTCATATATCTTCCTGTGACTGACCTAAAAAGATTAGAGCAAGCTGCAACTTCCCTGCTTCACTGTCAATTTCCAGATCAGTGAAGCGTCTGGCAGTTTCCTTAAGTTGCTCCAGAAACGCCGAGGGTGATTCATTCTTATCTTGTCTGACTGTATACAGTTTTGACCAATTTAACGTTTTAGGCATTCCAGTCCTAATTCCTTCTACTAACAATTCTTGATATTCCCTGATAGATTCCCTTCCTCCACCACTGTTCGGATCCCAGTCGGGATCATCACTCGGTACCAAGTCACTCACGGTTCTCCTATCTGAATGCAACCTGATCATTTCCCGAGCACGCTCCTTCATTGCCCGCAACACCATCTCTTTTTCGGTGGAATCCATTAAGGTATCTAACAAAACTTGCATGTCATTCCAGTCTGGATTCTGAGTTTTAATAATCATCCTGACCACCCGTGCCACTTTTTCAGGATTCTCACGGTAACTGCCTGCTGACTGCTTCCAAATCACCAGATCTCCTGGGGAGAAAGGTACTTTCACAAGCACCCTTTCTCCTTGGGGTCCCATAGCTTCCCTTAAAGGGGCAATGAGCCGGAGTTCCCCATGATTCTTACGTCCCTGTCTAGTTCGAGCCGCGAGCGGGGTATTTCACCGATTTTGAGGAGAAGCAGGGGAAGGGGTCGGGGAACGCACAACAACCTTTTTAACATTCCCTGGCACTGCTGTCACTTTTGCCACCTCCTCCTCTTCCTCCTCCTCCTCTTCCTCCTCTTCCTCACTGCTCTCCGGTAACGGTGGATACAGAGAGGAATGGGGTGAAACAGAGGGGAGGGGTGAGACAGCCGGAGGGGGTGAGGTAGCAGGAGGGGACAAAGCAGCAGGCGCATCGGGTGTTATCATTAAAGACAAATCCTTCTCTGGTCAAGAGGTTAAGGCTGAGCACCGAACACACTTGGATTTTCCTTTACAACCCCCACACTCAGGTTCTTTCATTTCCAATACCATTATTCCACATTCAGTCTGCCACTCCTTTTTGCGGCGCAACAAATAAAACAAATCTAAATACTGTATCTCATCCCATTTTTCATTTTCCCTTAAATACTGCATTAACGAATTCAGAGTATCATAATCCACAGTACTATTTTCTGGCCATGCCGGCCCCTCTCGGTCATATTATGGCCACAAATGATTACAATAATCAATCATTTTACCCTTACTCATCTCTTGGGAAAACTCCTCACTTTTCCACCTCTTCAACAAACATCCTAACGGTGTATTTCTAGGCATACCCTTAGAGTATTGAACCATAGACTTAAGTGCTTTAAATGGCATTTTAAACCGGTTTCACTTACAACTGTACAACAACTCGACAACCGACCGCAACAACCAATATGCAGCAACGTACAAGGAGATAATAACCACAATTAATATTGACAGTGTAACAGAATCAAGCATACCACATACTCACACGCACACGACAGACATAAACAAAAACCAGAATAAATACCAGACCAATCCAACTTGCCGCTTCTCGACGCCGCGAGGGGCAAGTGCCGGACCTGCGCAGCTTTCGCCGCGTCTGACAGCCGGCGCTTAGGCTTTCCAGACCAACCAGACATCTTAGCCCAACCCTGCGAGGATCGCCGCCTCGTCTTATGAGCAGGCACCCAAAACCAGAACCAGAAAATAAAGCACCTTTGGGCTTACCTTTTGCAGTCGTCCGCCAGGCGCGGGGGTCGGGCACGAACCGATGACTCCCCGAGAATCACTCGGTGCCGGCGTGGAGTGGATCAGAACGCGAACCGCCCCAGCCACCTTCGGAGTCCTGCCGCGGTCGCCAGAAAACTGTTGCCCGATCCAAAGAAAACACAAACAACCGAAGTCGTTTATGCGGTGCTTTATTGAGGGCCCGGGAGCCCGTGGACTAACGTCCAAAGACAGAGCCCCATTTGACAGAAAATTCACAGGGTTTTTATATGCTTCTTTACACGATTTCTTCATCTTAACAGATTCTTACTACATTTTTGATACCTGGTACCATAATCTCTCTGACATTTAAGATTTTGCCAAAAGGTACATTCTCTAGATAAATGGATACACTCCTTAAGATAAGTAATTATTTCACAACTATACTGCTTGCATTACAAAATTTGCTATAAAGTTCATCTGCCGGTTACATGCGGCCTACCAAGCCTTAGCATAACTACTACTAATGTCAACTAATGTCAATTACTCAGGTTTATTATTACTTTAATACAATTTGTTATATCAAATGGCAACAGACAGGTTTAGCTGATAACCTAAAGCACACAAGAGAAATCTCTCTGGTTTATAAATGTCAGCAGAGCCCCTGCCAGTGAGCTGCTGCCTGGTGCTGCTGCTCTAGCCAATATATTATAAGGAGATATAAACAGATGTCTGAAAAAATCTGGCTGACCAAGATTAAAAGAATGGGGCTATAAATTAAAGTCTTCCTCAGCATCTCTTTAGGCAACTTTATGGACAGAGCACATCCCAATAAACGAGTGCTATGCTCAGGGGGATCTCCAGGTGCTTTGGGCTGCAGAAGCATGGGGCAGCACCCAGGGGTGGGGACAGCTTGTGGGGACACCAGTATCAGTCAGAGCTGGCATGGGAGACCAAAGCCTGGTGCTCAGAGCTGATAAAGGATTAAATGAGAACAGGAGTAAAACCATCCCTGCAGTGCTGCCACAGGATCAGTGTCTCCTGCTTGGAAAATAAACACTGCCACTCTGCTTTGACATTTATTCCCAATAAAGACCTTGTCATTCATGCAGTGACAAGGGTTTTATTCTCTGGGAGTGCTTTATCTGTTGGACACTCTTTTTGGCTGTGAGGCAGCTGAGTGATTGAAGGGCAGGTGGGTGGCACATCCCCAACAGAGGCACTGTGAGCTCTGCTAAACCCTGGGGCTTTCTCTTGATCCATCATCCCAAAGCCATGCAGTAACATCTATTCAAACTGGGAGCAGCTCCAGATGGGATTTTAGGGAGGAATTGTTCCCTGGGAGGGTGGGGAGTGCCCAGAGCAGCTGTGGCTGCCCCTGGATCCCTGGCAGTGCCCAAGGCCAGGCTGGACATTGGGGTTGGAGCACCTGGGACAGGGGGAGGTGTCCCTGCCATGAATGGTGTGGAACTGACGAGCTTTTAAGTTTCCTTTCCACCCAAACAATTTTGTGATTCTGTGATCTTATTTTTAATTGGTTTTAATTTATTGTAGTTGTGGTTAAAAAGCTGGTAAGGAGTCCAAACCAATTGTGAGGGCGGGAGTTTGCTGTTCCCCCTCCACAGCTGGAGCCCTTCTGGCAGGTTCATGGAGGGGATTTCACAGCTATTTCTACTCACTGGGTAGTTGATTTAGAGCTGGGAAATTAATTAGAATGGAAACTCTTCTCTCCCTTTATGAGGAGCAAGGGATGAGGTCTGGCAGCTGTAGGATTTGCAGCTCTCAGGGAAGAGGGACCATCCAGTAACACATCTATGCAGTGCCTACCTGTGGATGCACATCTTTTATTTGTCTGATGTGACAGGAGGAAAAAATGGTACAAAGTGGCTTAAATATAGGCATGTTTTTCTATATTTTTAATTGAGTTTCATTTCTCAAATGCAACTTAATGCAAACAATAAGTAAAAAATTAATTTCTCTCGGGAAAAAGCTATTAACAGAATGATTCTGTTTTAGCAGCATGTGAAGCTGTGTAATTGCTTACATATGTATTGCTCCAGTGTGTGCTCCCAGTTGTTGAATAGTATCAAATTATACGAATCAAAGAGAATCAACTATTTTAAAGGGAAATGTCTAAAAGCTACACACTGAAACATGCTTAAAATTCAGGATTTCCAGCTTACTCGTCTAAATCAGCAATTTTAATCACATTATTCAAGTCAGCCCACCCTCAAACACACTTTTGACTTCAAAATACTCCAAACTAAATAAGACAGAAGACCTTCCTTGAACAGCTGTAACATTTTCAAGAGGCAATGTCAATCTTTTTATTGAAAACAAAGATGTTTTCCATGGTTTATTTATTAAAGCAGTGTGTTTATCCTGCTGTGCCATGAACCTGGGCTGCTGTACAGTAAGGAGAAATCCCTGGAGCTCCTTAAATTCATCCACGTTTTGCTGTGGGGTTGGGATGCTCTTGGTTAAATCTCATTTAGTGTGCAGAACAGGAGCAGGAAGGGTTTGTGTCTTGGCTAATGCAGCCTCTGCAATTTGGCTGTGCTGGGTGAGGAGCTCATGAGCACCATGAGAACCAAGGCACTGGTTATGGGGTGAGGCACCTGCTCAGCAGTGTTCTGAGTGTGTTTATAGAGTTGAAGAAAAGGAAGTCACTTGTAACCTGTCTGGCTCAGGGCTGGTGACACAATCAGGAAAGGCTCTGGTTATGGGGTGAGGCAGCTGCTCAGCAGTGCTCTGAGTGTGTTTATAGAGCTGAAGAAAAGGGAGTCACTGTCAGCTGGCTGTCCCAGCACTATTTAACAATCAGGAAAGGCTCTGGTTATGGGGTGAGGCACCTGCTCAGCCCTCACTTCACCCTGAGTGCATTCATAGCTGTGGAGGAGGGAGTTGTCCTCCCCCAGCACACAATGGCATCTGATCCTACAGCAGCTGGGGATGGAAGGGACCTTAGATCTCATCTCCTTCCACCCCCCTGCCCTGGGCAGGGACATCTCCTGCTGCACCAGGTCATCATTGCTGTGTTTTCCCTGCTGGCAGAGCCCTGTCTGAGCCAGGGACAGGAGATGTGCTGTTGCCCTTTTCATGGAGATTCCACAGACTCCTTCCTGAGCAGCATGACCCAGCTCCAGCACCAGCGAGGGGCACAGGCTGGTGATGGCACCAAACTCCTGCTGAGCCCAGCTCCTCAGCGTGGGAGGATGCTCCCATGGATAACCAGAGATGAAAGGTCCTGTGTATCACAAGTTAAAGGAGCAGGAGGAGGGCATGGAAAGCATTCCAAGTGTGGAGGAGGCACATCTAGCCTGTCCTGCCATTGTTTAAGATGGGGAGATAATCACACCTGTCCTCTCATATGCAGCTTCCAGAGGACAGGACTGATGGAGAAAAGGAGAGTCTACCAGAAATGCAAACCTTGTTCTAGTAGGAAATCCTCCCAGATGGATTTTCCTGCTTTTTCTAAATGCATTTATAGCTACTGGATGACTACAGGGTTTGAAATGTTTCTGTCTGAATTGTGACAAACATCCCAGTCTTATGTAGGAAGCAACAGGTCCTTTGATCAGGGAGATGTCTCTTTGGTCTTGAACAGGGAGGGATCAATCCAGAGCTTTTTGTCTGTGAGTACATGTATTTATTGAACAAAACAATTACCCTTGTCTTCACTTCCCTTTGGCAGGACATGCTCCCTGTCTCCTGCAAGCAGTTACTCTCCTGTTGCCCGATGCCCCAAACAGAACACAAACTAACAGAGTTAGTTTATGCGGTGCTTTATTCAGGGCCCAGGGAACCTGCGGACTAGCGTCCAAAGTCAGGATCCCACAGCTCCCTTTTTCCATCAGGTTTTTATACCTTTTTACAAAGTGGTCTACGTGCAGAAATACACATTCTTCAAAACAATACAGATACATAAATCTTGCAGGTATCATTTCTAAAAGTTATAAATTCTGCATGCTTGTCTACTTAGAACTATAGGCTACCCCCCTTAATCCCCCCTGTATATTTGCCCATCACCAGAATCCTTTAATTATTATTATTATACTTTAGCCTTATCTTGAAAGTTTCTAGATGTCCTATATGCCCTACTAAATCCTTTGATTATTGTTTTCACAGTTCTAAATGTTCTATATGCTCTACTAATTCTTTTCACTATTGTTTCACAAGGTAGGTTCTCAGGGCCTGTCCGAAAACTGCAGTTTTCTAAGCCTTAGCATGACTACTACTATATCTACATTAGTCCTTTTTCTCATTATTTCGGTATCAACTCCCCCCTTTTGAGCATTCTTCAGATTTTCTGCAAGGATGCTCAATTCTTTAAGTTGTGGTTTTTATGTAGAACGGTGAGTTTTCTTTTCGAGTTGGCAGGATTACTTCTTTCCGGGTCAGTGCTCTTATGACACGTCGAGTATTAGTTCCCTCTCTGGCAATCATTTTTAAAAGACATTTATACATAATTATGCATACTACAATAATTAATACAATTATTATTACATATTGTACAATTGATGATATTCAACCAGAGACTTGGATTCTTAGGGAGCTAAACAGTGCTCTTACCTAGTTATGTTCAGCTTCTTCCTGGACTTCATGCACTTTTGTTTCAATTTGTTCCAATTGACTTATGTCCTTTTTTACTTCTTCTGTGACATTTGGGATATGTATGCAGCAATGATCAACCTTTCCTTGGAGGTATCTACAGACTTCATGTTCTTTTAATAAAAGCAAATCTAATGCCATTTTATTTTGGATTGTCATTCTTGTTGTTGCCTGCAATTGTAAATTTAGATCCTTAAATCTTTTCTTTGTAACTGTAGCTAGCCTCTCAGTTTGTCCTAGCAATTTGTACAGCATCTCCCGGTTTCTATATGTAGAAATTGGTGCAAACAAGGATTCTAATACCCACCCAAATTTAACTCTTGATGAGGGTTCATGCCATTTATCTTCATTTCCCTGTCCTAGTTCTTCTGCTACTTTATTTGTTTCTCTCTTTGCTCGTGACTGCATCTCTTTCTTCGTTAATTTAGACTGTTTCTAAAAAGGACATAATGTGGGAACCCCTAAGGTAATTTGTGTTACAGGCCCGTCTAATGGCAAATGTGTTGTCCATTGTCCATGTCCCATAATCCATACTAAATTTTCTGGACTCCTGATAGTTGTATCCTTACAGTTCAAAGTTTTACCCTTCTGGTCCTGCGGGAAAGCACTTCCTGGAATTGTATGGTTAAGTTTTTTACACTCACAACCCCATTTTATAAGCATTCTGACCGGTGCCAAACTAATTTGATTTTCTGGAGTGTCACAGGTGAGAATTTGGGTGCAGTTCCAATTTTCTTTTGTGGCGCTCAAAGTTTTTGTAGATGTGCTGGTTTGAGATACTTCTGTGTGAGTGGCATTTTTGCTTCCCGTCCATTGGACACACCAATTAACTTGTTCAATGTAACTATAATGTTCTAATATGCTGGGGCCCCATACCGTTTTCTAACTGTCCCACGAGGATTCCTGCCGGGATGAGTTCTGGTATATCATTTCATAATAGCTTTCATTTTTAGGTATTCTTTTTTTTTGCCAATGTGGTAGAAAACATTCCCACTTAGCATCTTCAGGTTTTACTTTTCCCCCTGTCGCTAATTGAATTCCCCAATCCCTAATTTGTCCTAACCTTCCATGGCTAATTAGACAATCCTTATAGGTTAATATTCTTAATGTTTCTTCAACCTTTTCCCATTTTACTTCAATTTCGATTTTATTTCGTAATTTTAATTTACAACTTCCATTTTTACCTCTTTTTATTAGGGGTAAATTTCTTACTGGAATCACTCCCCAAGGGATTGGTTCCCCTGCAGCTTGTGGCAGAGGTAAACATGCCGTTATTTTTGATACGTTTTGTATTTGTCCAAAATCTCGAATTAACTCTACTACTAAATTTTGTTGTTCCTGGTTTCTCTGTAGTGCCAGGCTTGTATCTCTCAATTCATTTTACATATTTACTTGTGCACTGACTGGTATTACCTGCACCGAGTACCCCCTTCGGGTTTTATTTTCCTTTAAAATACCTACATTTATGTCCCCATAATCAAAGTTTTCTCTAATTCACACAATGCATGAGAATTGTCTTACCTGATCAGCTTGCATATGAGATATTGTCAATGTGGTGTTACCTCTTTGCTGTTCCATATCTCAAAATGTCACGATTTCTTCTGTAAATACTTCGTCTATGGTGATTTGTCTCCAGGCTACCTTTACTTTTTTAATCCAGCTCTCTGGTTGTCAGAAAACAAATAGGTTAAATTTATTCCCGCACCTTCTGGCACCATTACATCTGGCTCCGGAACTGTAATTTTAACAAATGCTTTTCCCACCTGCATTATACAGACTAATGTTAAAAGAACTAAGTCCTTGCCCTGAACACCAGCTTTGTTGCAGACAGAGGCTGTACTTCCTATCTTGACGGGACCTTTTTGATTCGAGTGTAGTGAATCCAGTTGTCGATCCCTTGGACTTTCACTGCCGTGTAGGTAGTCATGATTACTTGGTGAGGACCGCCCCATACTTCTTTCAAGGGTTCTGTATTCCAGTTCTTTACATATACTTGATTTCCTGGCTGGATGTCATGGACAGGATTTTCCAAGGGCAGAGGCCGGTTCCACTGCAATGCTCCCCGCAGCGCTGTAAGGACTTTATTTAAAGACAAAATGTAACTTAACAATACTTGATCTCCTACTAAGTGAGGGTCCCCTTTGTAAGTTGCAGCATGATATGGCTTGCCATACAAAATTTCGTATGGACTTACTCCTATTTTTTCTCTGGGTTTAATCCTGATTCTTAGCAAGGCTAGAGGTAGTGCCTGGGGCCACTGTATCTTTGCTTCCTGACAAATTTTTTTAATCTGCCCTTTTAATGTCTGATTTATCCGTTCTACCTGGCCACTAGATTGTGGTCTCCAGGGCGTATGGAGATCCCAGGCTATCCCTAATACTCTGGCTACCTCTTGGACTACTCCAGCTACAAAGTGAGGTTCCCTATCTGAGGACATTCTTAATGGGATCCCAAATCTAGGAATGATTTCTCGTAGTAAGGTTTTAATTACTTCCTTTGCCTGGTTAGTCCTGCACGGGAAAGCTTCCGGCCACTCTGAAAAAGTACACACATACACCAGTAAATAACGGTACCCTTGTGCTTTTGGTAGCTCTGAGAAATCTATTTGCCAATAGTCTCCTGGTTGCGGCCCTACTTGTAACTTTTCTAGTTGTACTTGCCTTCGTGTCACTGGGTTATTTTTAATACAGACAGGACACGTGGCGTTAATCCGTTTTGCCATTGTTAACATCTGGTTGGAAATCACTTCATGTTTTAAAAATTGTACCAATGCGTCTGCTCCTCAATGGCACTTGTTATGTTCGATTTTTAAAATTGTTTTCATTACTTTTGTCGGCAGTAGAACCTGACCTACAGCTGTGACATACCATCCTTTTTCATTCTTCTGGGCCTGGAGAAATTGAGCAAGCTTTTCATCTTCATGTGTATACCATGGTTTCTGCTCAAGAAAAGAAGTTGCAGGGTTAATTCGCACTGGCAATAAAGCTAATTGTGTCCATACCTCTCGGGCAACCTGTTTGGCAACTCTGTCAGCTAACTGGTTTCCTTGGAACGCTTTTCCTTCTTCCTTTTGATGTCCTTTTACATGCATCACTGCCACTGCCTGAGGTTTATGCACTGCTTCCAATAGTGCTAATATTTGTTCTTTGTGCTTAATTTCTGATCCTTGAGAATTCAACAGTCCTCTTTCTTTCCATAGTGCTCCATGTACATGTATTACTCCAAAGGCGTATTTTGAATCAGTCTAAATGTTTACTCTTTTCCCTTGACTCAATTTTAAGGCTCTTACCAGAGCATGTATCTCGGCTTTCTGGGCTGAAGTTCCCGGGGTTAAAGCTTGAGCTTTTATTATTTGTGTCAAAGTCACTACTGCATATCCCGCATACCTGGTTCCGTTTTCCACAAAGCTGGATCCATCTGTAAACAGTTCCCATTCCGGATTCTCCAAAGGCTCGTCTTTCAGGTCCTTCCGGCTGGCATACACCTGTTCAATGATTTCTACGCAGTCATGTGTCAATTCGCCTCCTTCTTCCTGGCTGCTGCTCCTAAGAAATTCTGCTGGGTTGAGATGATTAGTTATTTTTAATTTAATGTCATCTTGTTCTCGGAGAAGTGCCTGGTATTGTAACATGCGGCTTGATGAGAGCCAATGCCCCCCCTTTTGTTCCAAAACCGCAATGACCATGTGGGGAACAAATACTTCCATCCTTTTCCCCAGAGTCAATTTTCTGGCTTTCCGAATTAGAAGCACTGTTGCTGCCACAGCTCTAAGACAACCTGGCCATCCGGCACTTACAGTGTCTAGCTGCTTTGAGAAGTACCCCACCGGGCGCTTCCATGAGCCCAGTTTTTGGGTGAGCACCCCTATTGCCAGTCTCTGTCTCTCATTTACGTATAGTTGAAAAGGTTTTGTAAGATCTGGCAATCCTAATGCTGGGGCTTCCTTTAAGGCTTGTTTCAGACTCTGGAATGCTTTTTCTTGAGTTTGTCCCCACTGAAACACAGGGCTTTTGGCTGCCTCATACAGGGGTTTTGCTTTTAGTCCAAATTCTGGGATCCACAAGCGGCACCACCCTACCATGCCCAAAAAGGATCTTAACTCTTGTGGATTTCGTGGTGTGGGTATGGTGCAAATTGCTTGTATTCGATTAACCCCCAACTTTCGCACCCCTTGTGAAATTTCGCAGCCTAGGTAAATTACTTGGGTTCTTACCAGCTGAGCTTTTTTTTTCGATACTCGGTATCCAGCTTGTCCCAGCATATTAAGTAATTTAATAGTGAGTCTGAGGCAAACATCCTTTTCTGTGGAGGCTATAAAGATGTTATCAACATATTGTAGGAGAACATATAAGAAAGGTGATTCTTTTACCTGAGTCGTCTTCCATTCTTCTAACTCTCGAGCCAATTGATTTCTAAAAATAGTTGGTGAGTTTTTGAATTTTTGTGGTAGACGCGTCCAGGTGAGCTGCTTCTTGCGTCCCGTGTCTGGGTTCTTCCACTCAAAGGCAAAGTATTTCCTACTTTCAAGTGCCAAGGGGATACAGAAAAATGCATCTTTCAAATTAATTACTGTGAACCACTTAAACTTTTTCGACACAGCTGTCAACAATGTATACGGATTAGCTACTACTGGGTGTATATCTTTAGTGATGTTATTAATTGCTCTTAAATCTTGAACTAATTTATACTTACCATTTGGCTTTCTGACTGGGAATATCGGAGTATTGAATTCTGACTCACATTCCTGTAAAATTCCCAAGCTAAGAAATTGTTCAATCATGGGTGCTATTTCTATTCGTGCTTCCAATTTCAAAGGATATTGTCTTACCCTTACTGGGGAGGCTCCTTCCTTTAGTTCTATTACAACCGGTTGTGCTGCTTTTGATTTTCCAGGTACTCCTGTTTCCCATACCCATGGTACTACAGCTTGTTCTATTTCTTGTGGTATTTCTGCTGCTTCAACTTCTTTTACTACAAACAACTTAGCAATATTCTCCTCAGGAAATTCTAATCTTACTCTACCTTTTTCAAATATTATCTTTGCCTCTAACATTGACAATAGATCCCTCCCGAATAGCGATTCTGGGCTATTTGGCATATATAAAAATTGATGATCAAATTCTTTCCCCCCAAATTTTATATCTAATGGCCGCAAAAATGTTCGTTCCTCAACTTGTCCCATAACCCCCACCACTTGGATAGTAGAATCACTCAAAGGTCCTAGCTTAGTGTTAACAGCTGAATATGATGCCCCCGTATCTACTCTAAATTCTAATGGTTCCCCATTTACTTCCATTATTACCTTTAAATCCTGGTCTAGTCAGCTCTGATTTTGGTAATTCCCCATCATGAGGGCTTGGGCGACACCTTGGGGATTTCCCGGGAAAGCACCTGTATTATTCATCAATCCCTGATTTTCATTCCCGCTGGCTATAATTCCTTCCCCAAAACCCATGCCTTGGTTGAGAGGACACTCATTTTTCCAATGTCCTCTATTTTTACATAGAGCACATTGATCTATCCCTAGCTGTATTCTCCCTCTTCTCATATTAAATTGACCCATAAGTCCTCCCGCACCCATTGGCATTCCCCCTTTTGCTATTCCCCTTCCCCCTCCTCGTCCACGTCCACGACTCCCCCCTTTCATATTATTTCCAGCTGCTTGCTGTAACACTGCCAACATAGTAGCCTGCTGTTTCCTGGCTGTTTCTTTTTTCCTATTATTATATACCTTCTACGCAACTTTCAACAGTTTATTTAAATTCCGAGTATCCTCTCCCTCCAGTTTTTGTAATTTCTTTTTAATATCTTCCTGAGACTGCCCCATAAAAATTAATGCTAGCTGTAATTTTCTCGATTTCCCTTCAACTTCTAAATTAGTGTATCTACGAGCTGTCTCCTTAAGCCGCTCTAAAAAGGTTGACGGAGACTCATTCTTTTCCTGCCTGACCGAATACAACTTAGACCAATTCAAAGTTTTTGGTATTCCATTCCGTATTCCTTCTGTTAACAAATCCTGATAAGCTTTAAGTTTCCGAGACCCGCCCGTCGAGTTGGGATCCCACTCCGGATCTTCCCTAGGTACCAAATTATTTACTGTACCATCCACAAGCCGCAACCTAATCATTTTTCGTGCTTTCTCTGTCATAGCTTTAAACACCATTTCCTTTTCAGTAGAATCCATTATTGTGTCTAACAAAACTTGTAAATCATTCCAATCTGGGTTCTGAGTCTTAATTACCATTTTTACCACCCGCGCAGTTCGTTCAGGATCCTCCCGATACGCCCCCGCTGATTGTTTCTAAATTAGTAAATCATTCGGAGAGAAGGGAACTTTCACTATGACCCGTTCCCCCTGCGGCCCGACAGCTTCACGGAGCGGAACCATTAAATGAGCACCTTCTTCCTTTTTCTTCCTTTCTACCTCCCACCGCCCTCTCCGAGTTCTTTCACATAAGGGGGTCCGTGGTATATCAGTGGTTTCTATTTTTGCTTCCCGATCCCCCCTTTCTACCTCTGGCATACTTTTTCCACGTTCCTCCACCGGAGGGGCACTAGGGGCTATCAGCAAAGAAACATCTTCCTCAGGTTCCGAAAACCTAACTGAGCATTCCTTCTCTTTCTGCCAACCCTTACATCCATCACAATTCTGCTTTAATGTTTTCAAAACCATGATCCCACACTCCTTTTGCCACTCCGGTTTATCTTTCAAATAATAAAAGAGGTCTAGATACGGTATTTCATCCCATTTTTCATTACTTTGCAGAAAATGCATCAGAGGTGTAATAATGTCAGGATTCAGTGTACCGTTCCTAGGCCATTGCATACCATCGGGTTCATATAAAGGCCATACATAATTACAGAAATCAATCAATTTCCTTTTACTTAGTTCTTGACTAAAATTCCCCACATTCCAATGTTGTAATAAATAGCTTAAAGGCGAATCGTCCGGGATTTCTATCCCAGAACTTGCCATAGTTCTAAACGTTTTTAAAGACATCATTTCACCCTTTTTTTTTTTTTTTTTTTTTTTTTTTTTTTTTTTTTTTTTTTTTTTTTTTACAATATACACCACACAACACTCACACCCTTTCCACAAACCTTACCACACTGCACACCACACACAACACTCACACCCTTTCCACAAACCTTGCCACACTGCACACCACACACAACACTCACACCCTTTTCTACCAATCCACCAATCTTGCCTTTCTCGTCGCCGCGAGTGGCAAGTGCTGAACCTGCGCAGTCACTGCCGCGTCTGACGGTCAGCGCCTAGGCTTTTCCACAACCTTAAAGACGTCTGTGACCCCCGTGCGGAATCGCCGTTCCGACTTAATCGGCAGGCCCCCCTTCCCCTCAATAAAAGAATAAAGCATCTTCGGGCTTACCTCCAGGTCGTCCGTCAGGCGCGGGGTCGGGCACGGGTTGATGTTCTCCCCAGAAATCACCTGGTGCCGGCGTGGAGTGGATCAGCCCACGAACCGCCCCAGCCACCTCCGGAGTCCCATCTGGGTCGCCAGAAAACTGTTGCCCGATGCCCCAAACAGAACACAAACTAACAGAGTTAGTTTATGCGGTGCTTTATTCAGGGCCCGGGGAACCTGCGGACTAGCGTCCAAAGTCAGGATCCCACAGCTCCCTTTTTCCATCAGGTTTTTATACCTTTTTACAAAGTGGTCTACGTGCAGAAATACACATTCTTCAAAACAATACAGATACATAAATCTTGCAGGTATCATTTCTAAAAGTTATAAATTCTGCATGCTTGTCTACTTAGAACTATAGGCTACCCCCCTTAATCCCCCCTGTATATTTGCCCATCACCAGAATCCTTTAATTATTATTATTATACTTTAGCCTTATCTTGAAAGTTTCTAGATGTCCTATATGCCCTACTAAATCCTTTGATTATTGTTTTCACAGTTCTAAATGTTCTATATGCTCTACTAATTCTTTTCACTATTGTTTCACAAGGTAGGTTCTCAGGGCCTGTCCGAAAACTGCAGTTTTCTAAGCCTTAGCATGACTACTACTATATCTACATTAGTCCTTTTTCTCATTATTTCGGTATCACTCCCAGGTATCTTTTTAGGTAAAAGGAAGAGAGAAAGGAAAGGCTGAATAGGGAATCCTCCTCAGGAGGGAGGAGGGTGAGCAGCTGTGGTCTGTCTGTCCATCTGTGAGCAGCTCTGTGGCTGTTCAGCTGCAGCCTGGGCAGGCAGAATTCCTGCATTAACAGAAGAAGAAATGCCATCAAGAAGTCACAACCAGATATTGCCTGTTCTTCACCCCAGTGCTGGGCTGGGCTGAGATGTGTTTGTGGTGAAAAACACTCTGAATTTCTTCTTTTCTGCATTTAAAACCGAAGCTGAATGTATTCTGTGTATTTTTGTTGGCAGATAGTAGTGATCATAAATTCCTTTTAATACAGTATTTCCACAGCAGCACAGCCTTGAAGTGTAGCATACCTGGCTGGACTCTGTGGGATGCTTTGATTTCCCTTTGGCAGCTGCATTTTGTTCTGTCTGCCCCAATCAGCAGCAATTCCCCTTTCTCCATGTAGCCTCCAAATCCAGTCCTGGTGTGGAGTTTTAGTGCTGTCCTAGGACTGGGCTGGCAGGGAGGAAGGAACTGGGCTCAGGGTTTCACCTCCACCATGGATCAGAGCCAGCCTGGCAGCACAGGGACACCTATGGTGGCATTTCTGGGAGGGAAAAGCAGCACTTTAGGGATGCTGCAGGATGGGAGGGGGTCAGTGGTGGAGTCCCCACTCCTCACTGTGTGGGATGGAGCTTTTCTCCCCTTCTCTCAGGGAGCAGCATGTGCCTTCAGCTCCCAGTTGTTCCCAAAGCTCTGCAATAACATGACCTTTTATTTGTAGGTCAGGCTGCTCCTGCAGGGTCACACGTGAGGCTGAACCTGCAGACAGGAGAGAGAGAAGCCAAGCTCCCAGACAGAGAAAATGGGCGAAGAGACTCGAGAGAAGAGAGAAGAAGGAGAAGGTACAGACACACAAGGCATTGGCTTGGGTGGGCTGTGGGATTAGTGCCTTTTGTTAGAGGCCAGGTTCCCTGGTGCACTCAATTACTGCCTCTTCCTGAGACTTAATTGCTGGGTTAGGAGCTCAGCAGTGCTGAGAGCAGGCTCTGTCCTTTGTGATCCCTTTGGGATGGAGGTGGAAGTGCACTGAGTGCACATTCAGAGGCACCTTCATGGCTTCTCATGCCACGACACTGAAACTAAATTGGCAATGTGGCTCCTTTGAATGACATTTAGTCCTTTGAAATATCTGCAGCAACTGCTCTGAAACTTCTTTTTGAGCAGAGCCCTTGAGATCAGCTCTGAGGGGCTGAGGGCTGGCCTGAGCCAGGTACTGTGTCCCCACAGTCTCACCTGCACACCAGGCACTGCCAGAGCTTCTGGACATCACATCTTCCCTGAACCCACTTTTTAAAAATGTGCTGGTGCTGGCTTCCCCCTTGTAGCCCTCCCAACAGTGACTGCTGTGGTTACTGTGGGGGAATTTCCTGTGGTTTGTGGGATTTGCCACTGCCACCTGTAATGGGGCGTGGGCGCATTTGTGGGCTGCAGGAATGTGGGCAGGGTGAGGATCCCGGGCACAGGGATCCTGCACAAAGCAGGAGGGGAGCAAAGCCCAGAGCCTTTGGAGGCTCCAAGCCTTAAACATCAACCCCTGCAGCACCCCAGGCCACACAGTTCCCAAGGATGTCAAGGCCTTCAGAGAATGGAGGTGGATTTTGCATCCCTGTGCCTGATGCTGGCTCTTGCCCAGGAGTCCCTGTAGCAGCAGGAGGGGGAGCAGAAGGTTTCCTTTGCTTGGGTGGCATTGCTGCAGGGGCTGCTACTGCTGCTGTCAGACCCCTCCCTGCTGGTGAAAGCTTTGCTCTTGGGGATACCAGCCCAGGAACACAAATGCAGGGAAAGTGGAACCCCCCCCTGCAGAGGGACCCTCAGCCCCAGGAACCCAGTGCAAGTGGAAACCACAAATGTGAAAAAACTGCCTGTGCCCAAAAAAAATGCAAAGAGAAGTGGGGATTTAAAAAGAAGTAGTATTTATTTAATAAAGATCAAAAAAAAAAATTTAGAACATGTTTAATTAGAATGATCCTTATAATGAAACAATCTATAGAATGTATTTACATGGAAGTCTATTCACTTACAATCTTCAGAGTGTTTACAGTAACAATCCTTGGAGCCTATGCAAAAACAATCTTCGAAATCTATACCATTACAATCTTCAGAGCCTATACTATAACAATCTTCAGAGCCTATACTATAACAATCTTTGCAGTTTATGCAAAAGCAATCTTCAAAGTCTATACTATAGCAGTCTTCAAAGTCTATGCTATAATAATCTTCAGAGCCTATGCAAAAACAATCTTCGTAGTCTATAGTATAAAGTCTTCAGAGCCTATGCAGTAACAATCTTCGTAGCCTAAGCAATAACAATCTTCAAAGTCTACGCAGTAAAAATCTTCGAAGCTGATACAAAAGCTGTCCTCAAAACGTACATACAAAACAACCTCTAACATGTAGAACATATTTACAGAGAGGTCATATCTGTGCCCATAATTCCTGACAGCCCCGGAAGAAAGAAAGCAGCAGAGACTTGTCCCTGAGCAGGGCCACCCAGCCCCAGCCTGGGCACTGCCTGTGGGCAGGGCATGGGAGCATCTGCTGGTCAAGCTCCTGGGGCTCTGTCCTCATCCCAGGATCATGGGCTCTTCCTCATCCTTCTCATCGACCTCCATGGCCTCGGTGTCGTCCTTCTCGTCGACCTCCATGGCCTCAGTGTCGTCCTTCTCATCAACCTCCATGGCCTCGGTGTCATCCTTCTCATCGACTTCCATGCTCTCATCAGCCTCCTCCACGTCCACCTCCATCATTTCTTCTCTGTCCTTCACCATCTCCAGCTCCACGTTCTCCTTGGTGTCTCTGGCAGCCTGCATGAGGCAGCACAACCTGACTGGGGTCTTGTCCCCCAGCATCCATGCCCACAGGGCTGCAGCCTGCCCGGGCAGTGGGGGTGTCCCCTCCCTGGGATGGCACTGTACCTCCACAGGAACAGCAGTGCTCATCCTGCTGGGGTTGGTGCTCCAATGCAGGCAGCAGGAAAAGTCCAGGCAGCAGGAAAAGTCCAGGCAGCAGGAGCAGCTCAGCACCGACGGAGAGAGCGAAGAGCGAGTGAGAACAGACTGCTGGCAGCAGGTGAAGTGTCTGCTGTGCTGGTTACCAGCACCTGGACCTTCCACCTGGAACCCTCTGCGAGCTGTGATGTCACAGAAGTTTCAGGGGCACTCCACACTGGGAGGTGGAACCATGGAATGATCAAACCCTTGAATGGTTTGTCTTGGAAGAGACCCTGAAGATCATCTGGTTCCAACCTGAGCAGCCTCCCACCACACCAGGCTGCTCCAGACCCTGTCCAACCTGGCCTTGGATGTCCTTGGGGATGGGGCACCCACAGCCTCTCCACACAGGTCCCTGTGTCAGGGACAGCCACCCTCACAGTAAAGAACTTCTTCCCATCATCAAATCTGTTCCAAGTGTCTCTCAGTTTGATCCCGTTCCCCCTTGTCCCATCACTACAGTTCCCGAGGAAGAGTCTCCCTCCCGCTTCCCTGCAGCCTCTTTATTTAGCACAAAGTGAGGTTTCCACACAAGCTTCTCCTCTCCAGCCTCAACAGCCCCAACTTTCTCAGCTTTACTCTTGGGGAGGTGCTCTAGTACCCTCAGCAGCTTTGTGGCTTCCTGTGGCAGCCAACACCTTCACTGTGACCACAGGGGGCATCAGCTCTGGGGGTGTCCAACACCCCATGGACAGCACTGGCCTTGGGAATTATCAAAGCCTGGGAGCTCTGTGCTTCCCAAAGTTGTGGAGGGAGGAGGAGGAGATGAACAGGAGCAGTGCAGGGAGCCTAAACCACAGAGATGGGAGGCTGATGGTCCTGGGTGCTGTGCAGTGTTTGAGGAAGGTTTAACAATGGCCCTGGGATCTCTTCTGGGGCTGTGGGGGTGTTTTTGGTGAAGGAAGTCCAGAAGAACATTTCTCTTCATTGAGGTGTAGGAAATGATCTATGGCTGAGGTAGAGGTGGAATTTTCCTGGGATGGGAAAGGAAGGGGATGGTTCAGTTTCTGGAAAGAGCAGGCAGCAAACAGCTGCCAGAAGTTGGTGTTTCTGGGGGTTCTGGCATGGCCACAGGGCTGGGGGTCCCTGTGCACAGAGGGGTCCCACTGGCCCAGCACTGGGCCCTGCTCATGTTCCTGGGCTGGTGTCCCCAAGAGCAAAGCTGTCACCAGCAGAGAGGGGGCTCTGACAGGAGTGGCCCTGCAGCAAAGCCACCAAAACCTGCTCAGGGCACAGAAATGTTCCTCAGCTTCACAGTGCCTCAGCAGCTGCACTTCCTTTCTCTGCAAGTGATTGTGGTTCAGATAAACATTCCTTATATTCCTTATATTCCTTCTATTCCTTATACTCCTTATATTCCTTATACTCTTTATATTCCAACTCCAGAGAGGCTCAGCTGTGAGATCAGGGAGGTGGCTCAGGTCTTTTTGCAGTCAGGTTTTGAGAATATCTACTTGTAGGCAAAGAGAGAAGAGCAGTGCTGCTGTCCTTGGGCTTGATGTTGAGCAGGAATGAAATGGGATGTGAAAACGATGCACAAATGGTGCAGAGATTGCAAATTGCAAAGAGAAGTGGGGTTTTAAAAAGAAATAGTATTTATTTAATAAAGACCATAAAAACATTTTCACAACGTTTATTTAGAATAATCCTTATAATGAAACAATCTATAGAAGGTATTTACATGAAAGTCTATTCACTTCCAATCTTCAGAGTGTTTACAGTAACAATCTTTGGAGCCTATGCCAAAGCAATCTTCGAAGTCTATACTACAACAATCTTCATAGCCTATACTATAACAATCTTCAGAGCCTATACTACAACAATCTTCATAGCCTAACTATAACAATCTTCAGAGCCTATACTATAACAATCTTCAGAACCTATACTATGTAACACAGTTCTGGGCTGCAGCCTGTTGGCTGGGGATTTTGCTTATTTCTCTTCACAACAAATAAAGTGCTGGGACACATCGAGGTGTTGGCAGTAAAAGAAGCATTGCACCCCCCGAGGATATGACCCTTGAATTTAGTTGGCCAATATCACTAGGAAACAAACTGACCATCCAAATGTTCCACCTTTGCTCTGCTTCATTGCTTCAGGGGTTTATTCCCTGCTTTCTTTATTGCAGAGACAGTGAAGCACAACATAAACAGGATTTGCCTCAAAATATTTCTGATCTTAGTGCCTCCTGACAATTCAAAATTTTCTTAATGGAAATAGCACGGAGCAGGTTTTTCTGAAATAATCTCCAACAGAGCGGTTAAAACTGATCATGTTTGATTTGGTAGAACTGAGCATGAGCCAAGGGACCAGTGGGTCTGATCCCTTTTCCTGCATCAGCAAAATTATTTCTTCAAGTCTCATCTCTCCTACCTCCTCAAAGAAGATTTTCACTCTTCATTCACTGCCCCCAGTATTTATTGGGCAAATATAATCTGTATCTCTAGGGTGGAAACTGGCCATTCAAAGGTTCTCCTTCATTGTGGCAGGGGTTTATTCCTGCTTTCTTTCCTGCAGACACACCCAAACCCAACACTGCAACACCAGCCTCAAAGCGATTCTCCTTCTGACTGTCCCTGAAAATTCAGAACAATACTCAGAGTGTTTCCCTGTTCCCAGGGACAGGCTCCAGGGCTGGGTTCTCACTTGCACGGAATGAAGAAGAGCTGCTGCACTTGCCAGTGGCTCAGGGGTCTCACGATCAGAGCTTTGAATGCAGCTTTTGTGCACACTCTGCCTCCCTGAGCCGAGCAGCATTCCTGGGCATGGACACCCCTGCTGCAGCCAACATCCTCCCAGCACAGCTGCAGGAACGAGATTGCAGCAAGCCCTGCCTGAAGGAGTCCCCAGTCTGCTGCAGCTCTGCACCTGCAATGGAATCCTCTTGTGCTGCCATGAGGGAGCAAAGGGGGTGAGGGGCTCTTTGCAGATGAGGGTCTCCTCAATGTGCTGCTGCTGCTCCGTGGACCTGATTCAGCAGCTGGTGCCTTCCCTCACAGCTGTATCAGGAGCCTGCCTGGAAAAATGACACTTCCAGTGCAAGTGACAGCCACCCATCCCTGCCATGGCTCTGTCCACAGGGCATCCTGCCTACCAAGCTGCTCCAGGTCAGGTGATGTTAGAAAACATGAAAATACCTTCAAACAATGCATTTTCCACATTCTGCCAAAATCATGGCCGCACAGTCCACATGTTGGGGGCAGACTGCTGTTGGCAGAATGGGGGCAGCCCCAGCAGCTGCTCTCCCCATGGCTGGATGGCCGTGGCAGTGGAGGCGAGTCTCTCACCGTGCCCACTGCTGTGGCACCCAGTGCTCTGGAGTTGTTCCCACTGAACTCAGGGTGCTGCTACAGCAGCAACATCACTCCACAGATTTGATAACAAAGACTTGGAATGGCATACAGGACTTGCCCAAAGAGCTACTAAAAAAAAAAAAAAAAAAAGGGAGGGGGCAGGGGAGTTAGAATAGTTCACTCCTTCTAATACAAGAATACATGGATTTAAGCAGGGACATTTGGTTAATCGTACTGGGGACTGGTTTGAAAGCCTTGTCTCTAGCAGTTCCTACCAGTCGGCAAGATTTTTTCTGGAGAAAGGAGTAGATAAGTGTGGAGGATGTTCAGCAAGGGAAATACACAACCAATCAGTGTGATTGATAAAGCATAGTTCGATTTATTAAAGGCACCATCTATATTTATAATCCAAAATATAATGACTTAGGCATATTTGGCATAATTTCATTGGTTTTAGGTACATACGCCTCTCCTACTATTGGCTCTTTTAAGTGTGAGATGACCACTCCTTCTGCATTTTTAGCTAAGTCTGTATGCGTGCTTTTTAGCAGCAAGCCTAACTGCATCTATTCTCTATATAGCAACAAACTAACCATCTCTTCCTTTTCTCACATCCTTTAGCTGTAGTAGTATCAACTTTATTAATAGGCTTCTATTGTCTGACCTTGCTAATACGTGCAGTTTAGCAGCTAGATTCTTGCCCTGAATCCTCAGACGAGCCATTTTCATGGCCTGCTACTAGGGCCTCAGCTGAGCCATGTCTGTTACTTGCTAGCCAAGCATCAACAGATAAGATTTTACAACACTTCTGTGAGCAAGTCTGAGCCAGAACTCAAAGCACAAGACAAATACTCCCAAATTTGCTACCCATGGGGAAAGGAAGCAGAAAATAAGATAGAACAAGTGCCATCGCAGCTAAATTTCCTGCATTTATCTCATGGTCCAAACTTTCTGCACAAAAGCACCTCAATTCAAATGCACAGCTGAAGATCAAGGAATGAAATTATTTTAAGAGCATTTAAAGCCTGGTTCCCTTTACTTTCAAGGAAAGGGAGATGCTAAATTCCTTAAAAACACAAATGCAGGTCTATTTAGGACTGCATGCTTGAAAACAAGGAATTGAGGTTTAGAGCTGCAGAACTGTTTCCACTGGAAAACCCTTTCAAGACCAGAGAATCTCTCTAATAACCTGAGGCTACTAACACTGCCAAGGCCACCACTAAAGCATATCCCAGGACAGGATGCACTTGGCCTTCTTGGCCACCTGAGTACTCAGTGGCTCACGTTCAGCCACTGCCAAACAGCACCCCATGACCTTTTCAGCTGGGTGGCTTTCCAGCCACTCTGCCCCCAGCCTGGAGCCTCCCATGGCTGTTGTGGCCGAAGTGCAGCATGGGGCACTTCACCTTGTTGAACCTTGTACAGGTGACCTCAGCCTGTTGCCCGACAGTGAAGAAGAGACACGAAACAACAGAGTTGTTTAGTGTGGTGCTTTATTGAGGGCCGTGGGGTCTGAGGACTAGCGTCCAAAGTCAGAGCCCGCAGTTCCCCTTTTTCGTCAGGTTTTTATATCCTTTTACAAAGTGGTCTACGTACAGAGGTACACATTCTTCAAGACAATACAGCTACATAAATCTTGTAGATATTATTCCTAAAAGTCATAAATTCTACATTCTTGTCTACTCAAAACTGTAGGCTACCCCACTTTAATCCCCCTTGCTTGTCTTCCTACCACCAGAACCCTTTATCATTGATTATACATAACCTTTATCGTTTACTATTTCATCATGTTCTGCATGCTCTACTAGATCCTTTAATTATTAGTTTGTAGTTCTTAGTACATTCCCAGGCCTGTTTCCCAGGGCCTGCTTGTGAACTGCTGCTTTCTAAGCCTTAGCATAACTACTGCTATTGCTATATCTACATTAGTTCTTTTCCTCATTATTTCGGTATCAAGCCCATGGTCCAGCCTGTCCAGGTATCTTTGCAGACACTTTCTACCCCCCAGCATATCAACAGTCCCACCCAGCCTGGGTGCCTCTGTTCCCAGGGAAACTCGCTGACCTGTTTGGCATGGACACTTTTGTGCAGAGCCCTGGCATTGGGAGTGCAGGTCTGGGCTCCTGGTCAGCTCAGGGGGCCTTGGCCCAGGAGTGTCACAATCTGCTCAATCCGAGCGGGAGTCGTGATGGTTCGTTCAACCCCAGGGTGCAAAAGACAAAAGCAAGAGACTCAGGTTTGTTTAGCAGAAAGCAGTAATGCAGTTTATTGTGTGCTAACAATCAAGTTTTGAGAGAGGGAGATAGAGAGGGATGAAGTAAAATGGGGAGAGAGAGGGAGAAAGGATGGGATATAGCTACCAACAGACGGGACGCATCCTCGTGGCCTCCGATGAGACAAGATGAGACGAGACGCATCTTCAATCCATTGGGGAGAAAGAGATCTCAAAGCCAGTTCGGGGAAAGTCACTTTTTATAGTCTTTTTCCAAAGCGAGTGGCCTCTGGCCAAAAGGTGGGGAGATTTATGGACTATTGTGTGTGGAGATCGTAGCCCCATGATGCAGGAGGGGACAGGGTGCGATAACCAGCACCCTGCAGCACCATGACAAGCACCAGGCACAGCTACAAACAGCCCTTGGCCCACCAGCATCCACCTGGGCCAGGCCGGAGCTCCGGGTCAGGGCAAGTGGTGCAATCTCAGGGCCCAGTGTCTGATGATGGTTCTGAGGCAGATCAGAGAAAACTTCAGACCGATTCTTACACGCCCACGTCCCTATCCATGTCCATGTCCCACCATGTCCCCCATATCCCCATCCATGTCCAATTCATGTCCTGCCATGTCCCCATCCATGTCCTGCCATGTCCCCATCCACGGCCATTTCCCCCATGTTGCCATTCATGTCCCCCATGTCACTACCCATGTCCCCCATGTTCCCATCCATGTCCATCCATGTCCCCATCCATGTCTCTCATGTCCCTATCCATGGCCATGTCCCCCATGTCCCCATGTCCTACTATGTCCCCATCCATGTCCCCATCCATGTCTCCCGTGTCCCCATCTATGTTCATCCATGTCCCCATCCATGTCCCATCCATGTACTGCCATGTCCCCACCCATGTCCCTCATGTCCCATCCATGTTCCCTCATGTCCCCATCCATGCCCATCCATGTCCTGCCATGTCCCCACCCATGTCCAACCATATCCACATGCATGCCATGTCCCCATCCATGTCCCTATGTCCCATCCATGTCCCCATCCATGTCCCTATGTCCCCCATGTCCCCAGCCATGTCCCTATGTCCCCCATGTCTCCATCTATGTCCCCCATGTCCCCACCCATGTCCCCACCAATGTCACTGTCCCCCCACACGTCTCGATCCATGCCTTAGTTCAACATCTTTATTTTTACCACACTTTCAGAACTTTCAAAGTTTTTTAAACAGATACCTTGACATTTCAAGATCAGAACAAAAGGATTTATATGTCCCAGCAGGCAGAGCATCCATGTGAAGAACCTTTTGTGAAGGGATTTCCACCCAGTGTCTCCAGAATCATGGGGTTTTCATCTAATCCCTCCCCATTCAGTCGTGGAAGAGGCCCGTGGGCCAGAGACAATTAAAATGGAGAATTTAGGCTGGAGAAGATCTCCAAAGTTATTCAGCGTTGTTTGATGCCATGACAAGATGCAAAAAGTGAGATTTTTCTCAGGTCAGAAGACGACAAATGTGCACTCCACAATGGATTTCTGATGTTGGTCTGTGGATGTGTCCAAGTGCCCAAGAGGAGCCAGGAGGATGTGGAACCACAGCCAGATCTTCCCAACACGGATCAGAGGCAGCAGAGTGTCCATCCAGACCAGTGTCCATTTAGGATCCATGGTCTGGTGTCCATCCAGATCAGTGTCCAGCTGGGATCCATGGTCTGGTGTCCATCCAGATCAGTGTCCAGCTGGGATCCATGGTCTGGTGTCCATCCAGATCAGTGTCCAGTTGGGATCCATGGTCTGGTGTCCATCCAGATCAGTGTCCAGCTGGGATCCATTCCCAACAGGGCTCAGCGGGGCTCTGCCCACCAGGGGTCACTGATGATGGGGCCAGACTCGGGGGAGCTGCGGCCTGAGTGGTCAGGATGAAGAAGGGACTGGTTCCAAAAACACTCCTCCTCTTCCTGCTGCTCCTCTTGTGTTCCTCCTCTTCCTCCTGCTGCTTCTCTTGCTTCTCTTCCCTCTGCTGCACCCCTCCCAGCCCGGCCCGGGCAGGTGCCAACACCCAGAGGCAGCCGTGCCCTGCCGTGGGGGATGCTACAGGGGGTGAAGGCCACGCGACGCTGGGAGTGATACTGGGAGCACTGGGAATGACAGCGAGAGCAGTGGCAGCGATGCTGAGAGCCCTGGGAAGGACCTGGGACCGCTTTCCCTGACAGTGCCGCTCTTACAGGGAGCACTGGGATGGAACTGGGAGCAAGGAGCGCCCAGAGGCGGCTGCAGCCGGCGGTAGCTGAGACCAGAGTTGTGGGCGTGGCCAGAGGGCGTGGTTATGCAAATCCAGGAGCGATCGCGTGCTGGGATTGGTGGGCGGAAGCAGCGCGGGGTTTTTGCGGTCACGTGAGAGCCGTGAGGGGCAACGGAGCGATGGCGACAGCGTCCAGTGAGAGGGGACAGGGAATGGGAATGGGGACAGGGACTGGAAATGGGACTGGGGATGGAAATATGGGAACAGGAGAGGGAATGTGGAAGCAGCAAGCGGAGAGCAAATCTGGGGTGGGGATCAGTGTTCAGCAGTGCTGCAGTGATGCCCATCAGGGCTGGGAGCTCTGCAGCTGGGCCTGCCCTGGGCTGCTGCGGCCCAGGGCACAAAGGCTGGAGCTGCAGCCTTGCTCCTGGGGCAGAACAGGAGCCTGGGGCAGGCCCGTGGCCCCTGCACGGCCCCAGCAGGAGGGAGGGCTCTGAGCCCAGGGCTGCTGGCAGGATGGGCTGCTGTGGCCAGCTGGGGGGCTGTGAGCAATGCCCAAAGCCTTGTGCTCTCTGCAGCTGGCCAAGGGCAGCAGCAGGGCTGAAGGGTTCGTGTGGCACAGGCAGCCCGAGCTGTGGAGCCCTCAGGCCCCCGTGGCAGAGGCGCCCTCAGGAACGGCACCGGGACTGGCACCGGCTGTGGGGATTGGTTGTGGCTTTAGATCTTCCCAGAGCAGAGCAGCTGCTGGCTGCTGTAAAGTTATTTCTTGTCAAGGCACGTCAGGCTCCAAAGGCAAAGAGCCCAAGGCTCTCCAGTCCCTGTTCAATCTCTCTGCCATAAAGTCCCAATGGAAGCAGGAGCAGCTCTCTGCTGCAAGAGGTCGAAGCTGCGGCTGGTGCAGAGTCTCCAGAGGCAGATGCTCCCTGGCCTTTCTTCTTCTGTTCTTTTCTTCTTCATCTTCCTCTTCTTCTTCTCTCACGTGCTGGTAGTAGGTGATGAGGATGGTGGGGGGGCAAGAGAGGAGGAGAGAGCTCTGGACCAACACATGGACTTTTATTGACAAATTACTGAGTGAGTCAAAACCATGAACCTGAAGAATTTCTACCAAACATATTAGAATACTGGTTTCTAATACAACAGTTTACGTCTAACTAGTGCACATGGCCTACCTGTTCTACGGGAAGAAGATAAAAAATATTTTTACTCTGTTTTTATTCTGTCTAGAGCTATGTTTTTAAGCTCTCAATGCAGATTGGTTTTCCCAGCAGACTCTATGGCTTTTACTTTCTAAGGCAATTAATACATATTTCAAAGTACTTCAAACTAAGATTTATACTTCTACTTCATATCTATGACTCTTAATATTTCTACTTACTTAAAACTGAAGCACAGAACTATTTCCTGTTGGAGTGGCTTAACATACTGTAGTTTTTATAATGGTTTTTAATTTAATTTGTTCTTTCTGTCATGTCTCAGAGGGACTCAGAAAAGTTTCTGTGTTACACACTCCAACATTCAAGAATGGGGACAATGAATGGGAACGGGAATAAAAAGAGGAATGGGGACTGGGAATATGGGCAAGGGCAAGGAGATCCCCCCAGGGCTGTGCTGCAGCCGGGGCCGTGCTGGGCTGGGAGATGGAGCAGGACACAGGGGGAAAGGGGCACTGACTTCCTCCTCACCTGCCTGCGGCTCCCGGGCCATCGTCCTCATCCTCATGGCCTCCTTCTCATCAATGCAACCAAAGAAAGAGGGACTAGAGAGGACAATACACAGTTTTTTATTGACAAATTACCCAATGAGCCAAAACTATGAACCTGAAGAATTTCTCCTAAATCTATTAGAATTCTCGTTCTGTAATCACTTAGTTTATGTATAACTTGTGCACATGGCCTATCTGTTTTATGTGAAGAGTATATAAAATATTCCTCCTGTAATTTTATTCTGTCTAGAACTAAATTTTTAATATCTTAGTGCAGCCAGTATTTCATAGGAGATTTCACAGGTTTTGCTTATTATGGTATTTAAAACATATTTCTACGTACTTCGCACTAAGATCTAAACTTCTACTTCACATCTATACTACTTAATATTTCTAATTCCTTAAACTAAAACTTAGACCTCTATTTCATGTGTGTGTGCTTTCCTGCATTTTAACTTCTCAAAATATTTTAAATTTAATTCTTGCATACTGTTCTCTTCGGAGGGAGTCAGAGAGGCTTCTCTGTTCCACTCTCCAACAACCAGAAATGGGGACAGGGACTGAGACTGGAGACTGGGAAAGGGACATTGGAATGCAAATGAAAACAGGATTAGGGAATGGTAACATGGGAACAGAACAGAAAATATGGAAATAAAATTGGAGAGAAAATATGGGATGGGGATTCAGAATATGGGACAGGGAACAGACATGGGATAGGGCAACAGGATTGGGAATGGGAATATGGAAGGGGACTGGAAATATAGAAATGGAAATATGGGAATGGGACTGGGATCAGGAATACTAGAAGGGTAAAAGGACAGGGAATATGGGACTGGGAATATGTGAACGGTAACCAGGCAGAGAATACAGGACAGGGAATGATACCGGGAATGGGATCTGAACTGGGACAGGGGGCAGGAGTGGTGTGAGACAGGAATGGGCTGGGGGCAAGGGCAGTGACAGTGGGGAGAGGAGGATCCTGGACAGGGGACAGCGGGAGCTGGGTCAGGGGGAAACGGGGAGGGTGTCAGGGCAGGGGGTCCTTGATCAGCTGCCCCAGAACCTCCGTCAGCAT
Source organism: Erithacus rubecula (assembly GCF_903797595.1). Taxonomy (NCBI): domain Eukaryota; kingdom Metazoa; phylum Chordata; class Aves; order Passeriformes; family Muscicapidae; genus Erithacus; species Erithacus rubecula. Next base: position 315,008 of record NW_027636159.1, read on the forward strand.
CTCCCAGTGCAGCCAGAGCCGCTGGGCCTGGGGTGCCCAAAGCCCTGAGCAACCCCAAGGAAACCTGAAGTCCCTGGAACACAGGGTCCCCCACATCCTCTGGAAGATCCCCCTGTGTCTGCAGGCATGTCTTAGTTCAATGTCTTCATTTTTACCCCGGAACTGGGTGTCTGGGAAGGACAAAGAGAAACGCAAAGAAAATCCACACCACAGGGAGCCAGCACGAAGCTTTTCCTGCACTCAGGGCACTCACAGGGCTTCTCTCAGTGGAGACTCCGTTGGTGTTTGGTCAAGGTGGAGCTCTGTGAGAAGCTCTTCCCACACTCGGGACACTCGTAGGGTCTCTCCCCGGTGTGGATGCGCTGGTGGCTGACGAGGTTGGAGTTTCTCTTGAATCCCTTCCCGCAGTCATGTCAGGAGAAGGGCCTCTCATCCCAGTGAGTACGATAGTGCTGCAGAAGGCTGGACCTGCTCTGAAACCTCTTCCTGCATTTATTACACTCGTAGGGTCTGTCCCCTGTGTGGATGAGTCGGTGGGCTACGAGGTTGGAGTTTTGATTGAAGCTTTTTCCACAGTCGGGGCAGCAGAAGGGCCTCTCCCCTGTGTGAATGCGATAGTGCTTGAGGAGACCGGAGCGGGTTTGAAACCTCTTCCTGCATTTATCACACTCATAGCGCCTCTCCCCAGTGTGGATCCTCTTGTGCAGAGTCAGGTCTGAGCTCCATCTGAATCACTTCCCACACTCCCCACACCCGTAGGGCCGTTCCCCAGTGTGGCTTCTCCGGTGTTTGATCACCTCTGATCTCCACCTGAAGCCCTTCCCACATTCCGAGCACTTGTGGGGCTTCTCCCCATGGTGAAGCTGCTCACGCAGCCCCAGCTCCGAGCTCCGGCCGCCTCCCCGGCCCGGGCTGGCTCTTTCCTGCTGGGATCCCCGGGCTGTGCGTTTGCAGCCCCTCCTGCTGCGGGATCTGCGGGGCTTTTCCTCCCCGTTGCATTCCTGCGCCGTGGAGCCGCTGCAAACGGCCTCTTGCCCGAGGCTGTGCCGCGGGGATTTGTCCTCCCTGCTGTCCGTGCTCAGCTCCTTGTCTGGGGGAGGAAGGACAAGGACAGGATGGGATTTGCCTCCGTGCCAGAGGGAAGGGCAAGGAGATCCCCCCAGGGCTGTGCTGCAGCCGGGGCCGTGCTGGGCTGGGAGATGGAGCAGGACACAGGGGGAAAGGGGCACTGACTTCCTCCTCACCTGCCTGCGGCTCCCGGGCCATCGACCTCGTCCTCATGGCCTCCTCCTCCTCAATGCAGCCAAGGTTTGGGAAATCCTGGTTTGTGGAGGAAAACAAGGGCTGAGCGCGTTGGGTTTGATGGTGGCGCTGCCCAAGGGCAGCTGGAGCAGTCAGAGCCCCTTTCAGCCTCGGGGGCCCGGAGCCCGCTCAGCACCAACCTCCCGCACCCCTCCAGGCTGCCGGGGGTCCCCCGGCTCCGGGATCGCCCCTCTGCGCTCTCCCCGCTCCGGGGCTCGGCTTTGGGCTCCTGCAAATCCAAACACCCTCTGAACCGCAAAGTAAAACCCTCCCGGAGCCCCCCATGATGGATTTGGGGCGAGCTCCCCCTCCCCACTCACCTGCGGGTTCTTGGGGGGCGATTCTGCCGCTCCCGGGGGACGCTGCGGTCTGTGCGGGCGTGCGGGAGAAGAGCGTGGTTCCAAAATCGCTCCTCCTCTTCCTGCCGCTCCTCCTGTGTCCCTCCTCTTCCTCCCGCTGCTTCTCTTCCGTCTCTTCCCGCTCCTCCTCTTCCTCCCGCTCCTCCTCCTCTCCCAGCGCAGCCAGAGCCGCTGGAACTGGGGTGCCCAACGCCCTGAGCAACCCCCAGGTCCCTCCCAGGACCCCTCAAATCCCTGGAACCGAGCGTCCCCCGCATCCCCTGGAAGATCCCCCCGTGTCCCCAGCAGGTCGTTATTTAACATCTCTATTTTTACCCTGGTTTTGGGTGTTTGGGAAGGACAAAGAGAAATGCAGAGAAAATCCAGGCCACGGGGAAGGCTGTGCAGCCCCCAGCCAGGTGTCTTCCCAACACGGATCAGCAGCACCAGGGCTCAGGGGGGCTCTGCCCACCGGGGGTCCCTGGGGATCATCCAGCGCGGATCCTGCCATGGGGATGGAGCTGCAGCAGGGCACTGTCTTGGTTTGACAGACAGGTGTCTGCTGAGGAGCTCTGGAGCTTCTGTAAAAAATGGAAAATGTAAACTCCCTCCCTCTAAATTAATATGACTTGGAAATTAAGGAGCTCCCTGGCAAAGATATGGGATTTAGAATAGCAGTTTTTCACTGGGAAAATGAAAATAAAAGTATAGTAATATAAAGACCAAACACTGGCAAGGTCAGAATGCAACCTGTAACCCTGTTGCTCAGGGTGTTGGTTACAGTCTGAATAATGGTACCTGTAGTTTTCTTGGAGTGACAGATGTGGTTTTGTTGAAGCAATGATTTTGGAGAAGGGTGTAGTTACTTTTTTAACATCTAGTGGTGATGAAGATAGGCCTGGTCTTCTTCTGGGAATTTAGTGGGAAAGGTTGCTCTGATGTTTCAAATTTCAGATTTTATTTAGGTAGGAAATACTTGGCTTTTCTCCTTGGGTGGGGCATCTCCCATAAGGTATAACTCCTTGTGGGGAGGAGTTCTGAGGGATGGGTCATGGAAGAGATAAGGAGCCCTGCTCCACCTGGTTTCAGCAGATGCTGATAGAATGTATACTTCTGCTTGCATCTTGCATTGCAACTTAAGACATGATCTACTCCTTATTCTATTACCATCTGCATCCTACCTTAATTAATACCTTCTTTCAACTCTGCTCTATATTTTTATCCACAGTGAAACTTACACACAGTTCTCACTTAAGATTAGGTTTTTCTGTGGTACTCAATGGGTTTCTTTATCTTTCTGCATTACCTACTAAGTGTAACTAGGTTTTTGAGCAAAAACAATTGTACGGATTGGTTTGCCTTTGCTTGAGGTGGGCCTAATCTAAACAGTCTTAAAATACCTTTTATGTGTACTACAGGACTTTATCCCCATCCACTGTGTGCAAGGCTTCAGACTGGGCAGGACTTGCTTGAGTGATGGACTCTCAGGTGTTGACTATTTAGGTGGCTTTTGTTAAGTTCATTTCTCAATTTTTGGATGTTTCCCTGCCAAGTGCCTTTAGGGTAATTTTAAGTAGTCTGTTGTACAGTTCAACTTTCCTGGCAGCTGGTGTGTGATAAGGGATATGATCTATTTATTCAATATCCTGGTTTTTGGCTGAGGTGTTTCTAAGGCTGTTCTTGAAATGGGTCCTGTTGTCTGAGGATTCTCTCAGGGGTGCTGTGTCTTTATAGGACTTGCTTTTTTGGGCTTCAGACGGTGTTTTGAGTAGTAGTGTGAGGTACAGGGTGGGTTTCTAATGATCTAGTGGTGGCTTCTACAATTGTGATCACGTAGCACTTGCCTTGGGGGGTTTGAGGCAGTGTGATGTAGTTCATTTGCTGGGCTTCTTTATACTTATATTTGGAATACTGCCCCCCATATTAGAGAGGCTTTATGTGCTTGGCTTGCTTGATTTTAGCACATGTCTTACAGTTATGGATAACTTGAGAAATGCAATTTATAGTTAAATCTGCTTTTCAGTTTTGTGCCTACTTATAGGTGGCATTTTTGCCTTGATGGCTTGAGGCAGTATGGGCCTATTGAGCTAGGAACAACTCTCCCTTATGTTGCTAATTTAAATTTATTTGTGACATCTCTATTTTTGCAGCTTGATCTACTTGCTCCTTGTTTTAGTGTTCTTTATTAGCCTGACTTTTGGGGACGTGGCCGTCTACATGATGGACTTTACAGAGAGTTTGTCTGAGTGGCAATGTTTTTGCACTCATCAGCAGCCTCAATTGGTTTTCCTTTATGTTGCTAGCTGGCCTTTTTTTACCTTTCTAGCTAACTCCACAGAGCATTGGTTACTATTTATGATTCAGTATAAAGGTAGAGCTTTGGCCAGTTCTCTCTTTCAGCAGTGTCCAGGGCCAGCTGAATGGCTTTGAGTTCAGCAAGTGCACTTGATTCACCTTCTCCTTCAGTAGCTTGTGTGACTCGTCGTGTGGGGCTCCCTGCGGCCACTTTCCACTTCTGGTTCATCTCAACCATGAGACAGAAACTGTCAGTGACAAGAGCACAGCGTGTTTCTTGTGCTGGTAGTTGGTTGTATGGTGGAGCTTTTTAGCCTGGGTTACTTGTTTCTGCTCCTTTTTGTTAGTGAGACTAAAGTTTTTATCTTGTGGCCGGTTTTAACTGTTTTTAAAATTTCAGGGTGATTTGTGTTTCTAATCCGGCCGTGCTGTGTGATGAGAGCAATCCATGGGCTCCATGTGGTGTGGGTGGCGTGGTGGGTAGAGGAGCCTTTTCTTTAAACATCCACCCCAGCACCGGGAGTCAGGGTGCCAGGAGGAGTTGTGCTTTTGTGATAATTTCTTTTGAGGTGGCTTGAACTTTCTTATTATAAGTGGATAAGATTTCGTTGAGTTTTTGTGTTTTTTGGTGAGTGTAGTTTGCTTCAGACTTTCTGTAACTTTGACTCTAGAATTCTAGTGCTCGGCCTCGAGTCTCCCCAGGCACCTTCTGCTAAAGGCTCCAGGACAAGCCATTGTTCTTGGCTGCAGAGTAAAGCACATTCCTCACCTCTGGTCCCATCCTGACTGGGCCAAGGGCACTGCATGAGCGATTTTCTGCTTGGTCTGGGTGAAGGTTTGTTGCTGTTCAGGGCCACAGCTGGAATTGTTCTTCTTAGGGTGACCAGGTAGAGAGGGCTCACAATGTGGCTGCACTCAGGAATGCATTCTCTAAAAACCTATGGCCCCTAGGAAAGCTTGTGTTTCCTTCTTGCTGGTTGGTGGAGACACTGTGATGATCTCATTGATCATTTCAGTGGGGATCTGGCTCTGTCCATCTTGCCACTCTACTCCCAGGAACTGGATCTCTCAGGCAGGTCCCTTGACTTTGCTCTTCTCGATGGCAAAACCTCCTTCCAGCAGAATCTGGATGATCCTCTCTCCTTTCTCAAATACTTTTATTGCCCTGTTCCTCCACACAATGATGTTATTGATGTATTGCAGATGTTTTGGAGCTTTACCCTTTTCCAGTGCAGCCTGGATCAGCCCGTGGCAGATGGTGGGGCTGTGTTTCCACCCCTGGGGCAGTCGGTTCCAGGTGTACTGCACGTCCCTCCAGGTGAAAGCAAACTGAGGCCTGCACTCTGCTGCCAAAGGAATGGAGAAAAATGCATTGGCAATGTCAATGGAGCCACTTTGCTGCCTTGGGCTCCAGCTCCTCCTGGAGATCCAGCGTGTCCGGCACGGCAGCGCTCAGCACTGGAGAATCAACGACTGGGAGAGAGAGGGGGTCTACTGACTGCTGATCAGAATCCAAATTTACTCTCAGCTACATGTGCTTATATACCATTTTTAGGAAAGCTGGTAATTTTTTACCACATTGATTGGGTTAAACATCACACAGACAAGCTTACACATTTTGCAACATTTCTATTTGATTCATTCTTCTTTCCTGTCACCAGTCTTGATCCAATCTTCATGGAGTCTTCAAAGCTCTGTTTGCTCTTGCCAAGGCATCTTGGTTATCAAGCTGCTTATGCTAATTAAATCCACAGCACTCTGTCTTAGCTCCCACAGTGGAGTCACTTCATTCAAGGCACAATAGCCTACAGTCAATTTCTATTGTCTGTCAGACTTGCCCACAGGCAAACTGGGGCTGTTGAAGGGTGAGTGGGTTTTACTGAGCACCCTTTGACTTTCTAGCCAAAATTTTATGGGTGGGGATAATGGCATCTTGATTCATCTGATACTGCTGGCTGTGTGCTGTTGAGGTGGCAGTTGGTACTTGTTGCACTTTCACCTTCAGGAACCTACTGTAGATGGGTTTTCTGATAGTCCAGGCAAGGTGTTTAATTTCTCAATGCCCTCTGCCTCTACAGCAGCTGTTCCAAAAGCCCACCTGAGTCCTTTTGGTCTTTGTAATAGCCATTCCAGAGGAAGAGTATGCCCAGAATTCATGGAGCCTCTGGGCCAGTCACACTGGGATGTTTCTGCCACCCCTTCCCAGTCAGGCTCATTTCAGCCTCCAGCAGAGTCAATTCCTGTGATCCCCCATCACCCCAGCAATGGAAACAGGTTCTGCCCCCACATGTCCCAGTGGCATTAGGGTACACTGTGCACCAGGATCAACTAAAGGCTCTGATGTGCCAGGCCATTGGATCTACTCCATCCAAAAGACCTGGCTGTCCTGTGCCTCTCCCTGGCTAGAGGCAGGGCCCCTCTAACCCTGGTTATCATTTCCTTCCTGGGCATACATACTAGAGGTTCTTTTAAGAGGATCCCACAGGTCATCTTCCTTTCTGCAATACCTGGCAGCTTGGTCATGGGAGGTTGAGGCTGCCTTCACTTGAGTGGAACTCCCTCTCTTAGTGCTTCCCTCCCTGAGTTGATGCACCCGTGCTGCCAGCACAGAAGTGGGTTTCTCATTTTGCCTTTTCATGATTTCCCCATGGTTGTGCAAAAAGAACCACAGGTCAGCTCGTGGGGTGTACCCTCTCTCCCTAGCTGGGGGATGTTGGGCTCTGACTTTGGGGCCTGTGACTGGCACTGATGCTGCACTGATCTTCCTCACCTCTTCCCTTATCTCCCTCATCTCTTCCTTAAACTCCTCTTTGAGCTCCTTAACCACAGCAGAGACATGAGCCTGCCTCGAGCCATTGATCACACTCTCATAATTTCTGAGCTTGTTGGTGACAGAACCCACTGTCTCTGGGTTGTTATCAGCATTAATTGTCACAGTAAAGGTGCATTTGGATGGCCCCAGGTTTGCCAGATTGCACAACATCTGCCCTGTGCACCTGACCTTGTCAGGGTCATTGTCCTGCTGCCCCCTGCCAGCTGCCTGGGCCCCTCTCATGCCTGTCCCACATCCCTGGGGCTCCTGTCCCTGCTGCTCCCCAACACCTTCACTGCCCCCATCAAAGCCCCACTCAGCCTCTGCACTGTGACCTCTGGAAAGAAAGAAAGGATGAGAGAAAGGAAGTGTTGTCAATTGACCCTGGCTGGATTTCAATCACTGATCAAAGCTGCTCTCTCACTCCCCTCCAGAGATGGACAGGAGAGAGAAAACAGAATGAAGGTTTCATAGGTTGTGATAGAGACTGGGACTGATTACTCAGCAAATGCCATCATGGGAAAGACAGGTTCATAATTAGAGATACTAATTGAATATCTTGATCTCCTAATCAGAACAGGATAGTGAGTAGTAAAATAAAGCTTAAAAAACACCTTCTGCCCATCTCTCCCTCCTTCTCATCCCTACCTCCTGCCCCAGTGAGTGCAGGGATACAGGGAATGGGGGTTCTGCTCAGTTCATGTGTTGTTTCTCCTGCTGCTCGGGGAGAGGAGTCGTTCCCCTGCTGCACCAAGGGGTCCCTCCCAGAGACTCTTCTCCATGAACTTGTCCAAGGTGAGTTCATCTCACAGGCAGCAGTTCTTCACAAACTGCTGCAGCGTGGGTCACACTTGCATGGGCTCACAAGTCCTGCCAGGACCCTGCTCCAGCGTGGGCTCCTCTCTGCACGGGTTTGCAGGTCCCTGCCAGGTCCCTGCTCCAGCACAGGTTTCTCATGGGGTCCCAGTCTCCTCTCAGGCATCCCCCTGCTCCGGCACGGGCTCCTCCAGGCGCTGCAGGTGCATCTCTGCACTCCGTGCCCTCCATGGGCTGCAGGGGCCCGGCTGCCTCAGCACAGACTGCACCATGGAATGTCAGGGCAATCAGCTCCAGCCCCTGGAGCAGCTCCTGCCCCTCCTCCTGCCCTGCCCTGCCTGTGTGCACACTTGTTCCTCTCTCATGTTCTCACCCTGCCCTTCCCTGGCCACAGTTACAGCTACACAATAATCGATTTTCTTTTTCTTCATTCTGTTATCCCAAAGGTGTTACCACCATTTCTAACTGGCCCAGCCTTGGCCAGCTCTGGTCCCTCCTGGAGCTGGCTGGTGCTGACTCTGCAGGACATGGAGGAGCAGCTGCTTCCAGCAGCCTCTCACAGAAGGGGCTCCTGGAGCCCCCCCTGTACCAAAGCCTGGCCATGCAAACCTAGTATACGTGTGGAAGGGTTTTTATTAACATTATTAATTCTTATTATTTCTATTATATCTATTATGACTAATAATATTACAGTTTTTTGTATTATTATTATAATTATTGCAGGTAGTTTTAATCTTTTAACTTTGGACTCTATATTAATTGTGACTATAGCAGAACTCAAAACAAAACTTTTTAATTGTAAGTGGAACTTAGAATTTTGGCAGCTGCTTGCCCTGCCCTGTTGTGTGTCACTGCTGTGTCTGAAGTCGCTGTTGCCAAGAGCAAAAATTGGATGGCATTGCTCACATATCAGAAAGAGAGGGCTCATTCCAATCCAATGCATTGCCTGAGCTCTTCTAATCCCAGTGCTCATAGCTTGTTTTCTAACCTTGTTGGATTTCTCACCTTCTGTTCATATTTGTGATTTTATACCAAAATGTTCTCGGATGTGATTTTGCAGGATTCTGTAATCAGCTGTCTGTTTTGCTCTTGGATTTCTTAATGGTGTGTCAGAACTGAATGCAGCATTTCGGGTGGGAGCCGTTCAGTCTGAGCTCGGATTCTCTGCGATTGTCAGCAGCAGCTGGTTTTGCCCATGCAGGCAGAGATAGCAGAGATTGCATGCAGTGAATCCTGTGGCTGGTTGCGGCACCCGCAGCGGGCGGTGAGCACGGGCAGCTGCCGGGATCTTTGGGGCTCGGAGGAGCCGCAGGCGGGCGCTGCGAGCGGCTCCTCTGGGGCAGGATTTTGTCCCGGTGCGGGGCAATTGCCGCGGGCTGGGCGGGCTGGGGCCGCTGCCGAGCGCCGCCGCCTTTCCCCGGGAGCCCCCGGGCAGAGCTCTGTGCTCGGGGCCAAGGGCCGGGCGCCCGCTCGGCGGCTCCGAGCCGGCAGAGTTTTGGGGGTGCCGCTGTTGGGCCGGCACAGCCCCGGCGCTGGGCCGGGGGATGCGTGGGACCCTCCCGCGCTGGGGTTGGGCTGCCCGGCTCAGGCGCTGCATTGTCAGCCCGGAGCCGCCTGGCGATCGCCCGGCACCGGCGGGGCTGGGGCTCGGCACAGCGGAGAAGGGCGGCACCGGAGCCGGGGGACCCTCTGCGGCCTGCGGGGGACAACGGCCCCATAAGGGGGACCCCCGGCACCCTGGAACGGGGAGCCCGGACTGGGGAACCCCGGCAGCCTGGAGATGTTGGGACCATGGACAAGGGAGACCCAGGGTGTGAAAAACACGGTTCACTGTTTTGGGAGAATTAAAAGGTTTAATAAGAAGAAAATAAGAGACATACATACAGCAAAGGGTTCAAACGGCCGGGTGCTTGGCATGCTGCCCAGAGCACACCGCTGCTTCGGGAACACCCCTTTAAATACCTTTTACAATCCATCCCTTTGTTACATATTCATAACCTTCATGCATAGTCAGCTGTTTCTGGGAACTGTTTAGCATGGCCACTCCTTGGGTCCGCCTTTTTAGAGCATGCGTGTTTCTTGGCTTGTGGTTTTATTCTTCTCCTTCTCCCTTTTAATTTGGGTGGTGGTCCCAGCCGGTGAGTGTTGATAATTGTCTTGTCAGCTGCAGGGTCCCCATCACATGTTCACGGGCTGTTATCTTTGACTAAGCGGGTAGTTTAAGCATACTATCTCTAAAAAACTTATGTCTGACTTTTACTATTAACTAAGACTATATCCATATATAAATGCTATTTTAACATTATACATATAGCATTTATCCCAATACTTGCAAAGAGCCAAAATGTCATGCATTTATAACAATACCCCCATCTATATTTTTGCACGTCATTTGTCTTGAGCAATATTCCTTGTTTTCTAGTCTCCTTTTTTTTCTTGTTTTCCTCATAGATAATTTTTGCTTCCTTCAAGGGGTCTTTTACACCTTTTTGTTCCTTTAACATCATGATCTTTTGTGTTATTCCAGGTGTGGCCAATTCTGGGTCCACAGGCATTGTTACAACTTGCCTGCCTTGAACCAGGCTGGTGATCAGCCGAATAAAGCAGGATCAGACAAGGAAGAAAGATCAAGCCAGCTGTAGCACATAAAAGGAAGAAGCCCAGCTGCTTCCACCATTCAATTCCCAATACATTGTCCCACCAGCTAGTGTTTAGCATTGATTCCCATTTTTGTGCTGGTACATGAGCTATTTTTCTGATATCATTGACTATATCCAGTACAGCATCCCCATTGTCACCTATCTTCAAACAACAATCTGATACATTAAATTTTCCACACACACCTCCTTCTTCTGCCAACAAGTAATCTAAAGCCAGTCTGTTGTGATACACTGCAGCCCTTGTTTGACTTTGTTGGTTCACTATTAATTCCATTGCTGGACCAGTTTTGTTTGTTATTTTCTCTACCACTGCCTGGAGCCTTATAATGTGATTTAACATGTAAATTGGAGTTTGGTATCCGCAGCTCCCATCTTGTGCCCAGGTGACTGGCCCATATGTTTCAATTATGTGTTCAGGGGGACATTCTTCATCTCCCCATTTTTGGAACCCTCCAATCAATTCCCTTTTTTTTTCTCTTTAAGTCTTTATCAACTGATATTTTAAATGGTCTCCCTTTGGTCCTGGTAAAAGAAAAAATCCTGGCTGTATAATTCCCAGAGTACAACTCCCTTTCCACTGGGAAGGGAGTTCAGGGTATACTCTTTTCCCACATATCCAAAATAAGCCATCAGGTGCTTTCCAATAATTATTTGTTTGTTGATTTATGTTTTCCCAAAATTTGGATATTTCTGGGATTCCATAGTAAGGATTTTTGCCTGTAATATTGAAAAAGTCTAATTCTGTCATTATATGCACACTTTCCCCTTTTTGTTTTCCCTGCATCCAGTACTGGGTTGGTTCCTCTGGGATCCACCACATCAATGTTCCATTACTCACTTTGTATCTCTTACAAGGAGTATTTCCTACTTCTTTATGAAAATTTTTCCCAGTGCACCAGAGACATTCTTCCCCTATCCCTGTTGAACTTAAAATCCACCCTTCTGGTCGCCTTCCCCCCTTGGGATTTGTCTGGTTCCACTTAAGGAGTTCAATTGGACCTGAGCGACTGCCTTTCCATGGCCATTCTTCTGACATGAGAGCCCCCCACAGACCCAGCAGTTAGTTATGTTAAGCTCTTTACTTATTCTTTCTCCTAATTCTACAAATTGGTTCTTTCCCAGTCTTGAGATATCTGTCTCTCCTTCCAGTTGCTTTTCAAGTTTTGCATATAAATGTTGAAGTGAAATTGGTACAATTTTAGGCTGTGGTGCTATTTTTCCTTTTATATTTATTAATTGTTCTTTTACCAAATCTTGAGCCTTACTGTTAATGATATATGTAAAACAAATCCATTTCTCTCCTTTTGAACATGCATTTTCCAATTTGTCATCGCTTATTCCAAGGTTTTCTGCAATCCAATATTTTTTCCCATTGTGTTCACAAGTACTTAATTTGGATGGGTTATAACAGTGGCTGTTGACATGGGTGTGTGTAATAAGGAAAGAACCTCGGTGTCTCTCCATGTGCAGCTTCCAGCAGCATCTGTAACATGGCCCTGCCAACCTCCCGACGGGGAAAAGGCAAAAATGAGTGACAGAAAAAGGAATAACAGAGGTCTGGTGTGGCTTATACCTGCACCTCCCATGCCTGTGGGGTTGCAGCCCACAGCAGGTGTTATGATCTTCTCAGTGGCAGATACAGAGGCCAGTCTGGTCTTGCCCTCTATTTCCTTGTCACTTGCTGGTTTTGACACTCCTTAGCTGTAGATTCTTACTGTTTCCCCAGCTCAGGTATTTCCCAGTCAACAGGTATTTAGTAACTCCCATCCATGAAATAAAGTTACTATTTTAGTGGTTCTTAATTTTATCTGGATAGGGACAAGATTTGATATGCAGAACTTTTTATAATGAGACTGCTAATTGTATATCTTACAACATCAGTTTTATAATTTAGACCTTTTATACTTAATGCAGTGAGTATGTTCAGTGTTTAGAACGAGTCAGACAGGATATACCGTGTGGCATTGATGGAAGTTGTCATTTGGGTCCTCCCAGTTTGTCACCAACTGTTCCTCTCTGAAGAGTCAGTTTAGTGTCACCAGGTTCAGATGTTATATTCCACTCTTTAGGTTTCTCCACAGCTCCTTTGATTCTGCTGCCGTGGATCCACCCGTGTTCCCTGTCCGGACAGCGGCTTCAGTTGTCAGCAGTACCTGAAAAGGACCTTCCCATTGTGGGGTAAAGATTGTTCTTTCCATGTCTTCACCAGTACCCATTCCCCTGGCTGGATATTGTGGATTTTAAATCTAGAGGTGTGGTTTGAGGGATTATTCCTTTTAATTGCAAACTTTCAAGGGTTTTTGCAATTGTGTTGATGTATCCTCTAACACTCTTTTCCCCTAATTCATAAGTGGCAGTTTCATGTTGGGTGGTCAGAAAAGGGTAACCCAAACATCATTTCATAAGGTGACACTCCTAGGTCAGACCTAGATTGTGTTCAGATCCTCATTAGAGCAAAGGTAAACATTTCATCCAGGACATCTGGGTTTCAATCATTAATTGTGTTAGAGTTCTTTTTAAAGTCTGGTTCATCCTTTCTACCCGGCCCAAACTTTGTGGATGCCATGGTGTGTGTAATTCCCACTTTATTCCCGAAGTTTGAATTATCTGCTGTAGGACTTTTGATGCAAAATGTGTTCCTGTGTCTGAGTCTATTATATTAATCATTCCATACCTGGGAATAATTTGTTCCAAAAGGGTTTTACAGACCACATTAGCTGTGGCTCTGACAGTGGGAACAGCTTCCACCCAATGAGTTAGATGATCTGTTATTACTGATAAAAACTTCCATCTCTGTACTTGGGGAAGTTCAGTGAAGTTTACTTGAATACTTTGAAATGATCCAAGTGCTAATTCACTGCCTCCAAGGGTAGTTTTTTCATTACCTTTTTAGTTACCTTTTGATAGATATACATCTTTCAGTTACTTGTTTTGCCAATCCAAAAATCCCAATACACCCAAAATTCCTCAGGAAGTGATCACACAGAGCTTGAGTACCCCCATGAGTCTTTTGATGTATATCCTCTAATATTTTTTCTAGTAAGTGCCTTATTAAGTAATTGTCTGCCATCAGGAAGCTTCCATTTCCCAAATTTGTCTGACTTTCCCCCTATCCTACTGAATTCTTTTTCTTCGGCTTCACTAAATTTTGGAATTGCTAATTCTTCACTTTCTGGGATCAAAATTTGCATGACTTTCTCGACCCCATTTTCTGATGCATCTTTAGCTTCTTGATCTGCCAAGTTATTTCCTCTTATTTCTGGAGTCATTCCCTTTTGATGTCCCTTGATATGTACCACAGCTCTTTCCTCACGCAGTTTCAATGCCTCCAAAATTTCCAAAATAATTATGGTGAATTATAAACAATAAATCGGCTTCTGCAAAATCATATTGATCTGCTGTCCAGAAGTCCAGTTTGTTCCTGCAGGAGTTGTGCCCGATAGGGCAGGACCCCATCCCCTATAGGGCACAGCCCGATGTGTTAGGAAGAATGAGGAGTTGACAGGAAGGTCTCACAGATGTGTGTGTATAACAGAAAGATTTTTGAATGTAGAATCTGAAGAAGGAAGAGAGATGAGAGCAAGTTTTGATTTAGAAGAAAAGAATTGCTGAGCCAGTCTTACTGGGTAACTAAGAAGGCAAAGGGCAGTGAGTTGGAAGGGGCTTTTATGACTCTGAGCAAAGGATAAATCAACCTCAAACAAAAGATGTTTTTGCCAAGGAAAAGAATTTTCACAGGCAAACAAAAATACCATGTTGCAAGTAGAGAAAAGATCTCAGGATTTTCCACTGCAAGAAAACTGAAAAACAACTTCTCGCTTAAACTGAAACACACCAACCTTTTGTGATTGGGAAATAGAAACAAGAATATTGTAATGTCAGTAGGTATGATAGGCTACAGGTGATAGTGAAGGGATTGATTGGTTGTCATGTCTTAGGATGCTCTGTAATGAAAATTATTTAATGCATTGTAACCTGAACTAGAGGAAGCTTTCAGAGGAACCCACAGATGTGGCTGTCAGGCTGTGGGCTGGACTCCTGTCACCCGTGGCCCGTGAATTGCTGCATCACATGGATACAATAAACAGGATTTTAAATGATAAATAAATTACTGCATCATTTGGATATAATAAGCAGCATTTTAAAGAGCCCGCCTGGAGTTCTGCATCCCTCATTTCAGGCTCTTACAATCAGAGAATCTCACATGCAGCAGCTTGATGGACTGTTTTGCTAAATGAATTGCTTTTCATTTATTGCCAATTCATGACATTTTATTTCTTTTGGATAATACAATCTCTGATGACTAAAAATAAGTGCTGGTTCTGAAACTGCACAAAATGAGAACACTGTGTCAAAATGCTAGAGGCTCAGTTCTAAAAACTCAGCAAGAAAAAAAATGGCTTGAAGTTGTTAGTATTGACATTTACATTTGTTTACAAAGACAGGAAAATGCCAAAGTATTTTTTTACACTGCTCTGTGTAGGGATTTTGCAGGTATTATATCTTTGTAAATGATTTACTGAATCCTACATAGAAATTGCATGAAACAGAGTTCCATCTGCTCTTAGGATTCAATTGCAGGAATTGATAGGAAGTTGAAAGAAAGGTGTGAGTCAGCTGTGAAAAGTGGTGTGGAAGCAAAGGTCTTTTACATCAGCAATCCCATAACACCAAGGGCTCTGCACTGTTTTAGTTAGACTGTGCAGATGTCAGAATATATGATTCTAATACAATTTAGCATGGCCAAAACTGAGGTGAGTCACACTGACATCCAGTCTGGTTTACTCACACTCCAATTTTAAGTTCTGTCATGGCTGTCAAAACCTTACCATTGCATTAAAGGATGCAGGTTCTTCTGCTGCATGCATTAAGGAGATGAAGAAAACAGAAACTTAAATTAGAGCAATTGCTCTGTTGTCACTAAGAACAAAATGGATATAAGTAATAAAAACCTCTTAAATGTATGCTAGAGAAAATTCTTCCTGGTCAGACACACTTAGTGAACATGGCTGTGTCCTGGTCAGTGTAAATACAGCCAATCATCCATTTGGGCATGTCCTTAAAAACTGCACATGGACTGCACAGTCCTGTTAGGATACCTGCATTTGTACTGCAGTGTGAAATACAAGACCGGGTGCTGGGCAGGGGGAAACTTGTTGCTTCCTCTGAGTGCAGTAAGGAGAGTTTAGGGAAACTGCCATCAGCAGAAAGATGAAAGATAATTCTTTTGAATTTGATAATTATCATTTTTTCAAAGATAATTCTTTTATTTCCTGCATTTACAGTGCCTTTTGATCTTTTGGGAAACAGAAGTTGCCGATCTTACTTTCATCAAGCTTAAGTTTTCAGAGTGGTCCACACAGTTCATGGTATTCACAGCAGTGTCTGGTCAGTCACATGCTGCTGAAGCTCTTCTGAAGATCAGTTTTAATAAATAATTAGTATTTCAAAGACCACTGGTGTGCAATGACTACAGTACAATGACTGGAATGTGAGAGCAGTGAATTAACTTGCAGTGCTGCTGTGTTCTGCACAGCCTGGCAGCTAAAGCAGCAGTCCCTTTATTTGATATGCTCTGCCCTTCTGACCTGTCTCATAGCAGGCAAAGCACAGATTTTACTGCTGCCTGTCTGTCATTAAAGTGTGTCTGAAGGTGTTTTGCAGTTAGGGAGTGCATTAAAAATGCCACTTCAGTCAGTGCTGAGCTTCAGTGACAAAAATGCCACAAGCTGCTGTTGCTTTGAAAGAGCAGAACCAAAGTCCTGCCAAAACACAGCAGTGGTGATTTGCTGATGCTGTGTCTGGCTCTGATGCTGTGGAAGGGCTATGGAGCAACAAAAAACAGCAAAAAGACACTCACCTGCCTGGTGCAGAAAAGAGCAAGAAAGAGCAATTTATTGAAAGAAACCATTGCCTTAAATAAGGCAGTTAATGGAAAACAAAATACAAACAGATCATTGGACAGAGAAGGAGACACCTCTCCTCCCTGACTTTCTCATGGACGTTGCTGGTGTTTATCTCTGTTATGATTCTTTCTTTTGTGTTTAAAGTAAAGGAGTCTCTGGTCTGGGAAAAATCCTGGCTAGAGGCTGAGAAAGTTACATGGCCTGAAAAAAATACTTAGAACTTGAGAAAAAGGCCTAGCTAAAATGTGCCTAGGCCTCCAGCAGTGTCCACAACCGGGACTGGCACCGGCTGTGGGGATTGGTTGTGGCTTTAGATCTTCCCAGAGCAGAGCAGCTGCTGGCTGCTGTAAAGTTGTTTCTTGTCAAGGCACGTCAGGCTCCAAAGGCAAAGAGCCCAAGGCTCTCCAGTCCCTGTTCAATCTCTCTGCCATAAAGTCCCGATGGAAGCAGGAGCAGCTCTCTGCTGCAAGAGGTCGAAGCTGCGGCTGGTGCAGAGTCTCCAGAGGCAGATGCTCCCTGGCCTTTCTTCTTCTGTTCTTTTCTCCTTCATCTTCCTCTTACTCTTCTTTTTCTCTCGCATGCTGGTAGTGGTGATGATGATGGTGGTGGAGGAAGCGTGAGCAATGACAGAGGAGTGAGAGAGAGCTCTGGCTCCAACACATGGATTTTTTTTGACAAATTACCCAATGAGCCAAAACCATGAAGCTGACGAATTTCTCCTAAACCTATTAGAATTCCGTAATACTAAAGTCTACATATAACTTGTGCATATGGCCTATCTGTTCTATGTGAAGAATATATAAAATATTCCTACGGTCATTTTATTTTGTCTAGAACTATGTTTTTAATGTCTCAATGCAGCCACTATTTTATATGAGATTCCACAGCTTTTGTTTTTATGGTATTTAAAACATATTTCTACATACTTCAAACTAAGACTTATACTTTTACTTCATATCTATGCTACTTAATATTTCTAATTCCTTATACTAAAACTTAGACCTCTATTTAATGTCTGTGTGGTTTCTTGCATTTCAATTTGTGAAAACATTTTTAATTTAATTCTGGCATACTGTTCTTTCTTGGAGGGAGTCAGAGAGGCTTCTCTGTTCCACTCTCCAATAACCAGGAATGGGGACAGGGACTGAGAGTGGGGACTGGGAAAGGGACATTGGAATGCAAATGAAAACAGGAACAGGGAATAGTAATATGGGAACACAACAAGGAATATGGAAATAGCAATTGGGCAGAAAATATGGGATGGAGATTTAGAATATGGGACAGGGAAGAGACATGGGGATAGGGCAACAGCATTTGGAATGGGAATATTAGAAGGGGACTGGAAATATAGAAATGGAAATATGAGAATGGGACTGGGATCAGGAATACAAGAAGGGGAACAGGACGGGGAATATGGGACTGGGAATATGTAAACGGTAATCAGGCAGAGAATACAGGACAGGGAATGATACCGGGAATGGGATCTGAACTGGGACAGGTGCAGGAGTGGTGTGAGACAGGAATGGGCTGAGGGCAAGGGCAGTGACAGTGGGGAGAGGAGGATCCTGGACAGGGGACAGCGGGAGCCGGGTCAGGGGGAAACGGGGAGGGTGTCAGGGCAGGGGGTCCTTGATCAGCTGCCCCAGAACCTCCGTCAGCATCTCCCAGTGCAGCCAGAGCCGCTGGGCCTGGGGTGACCAAAGCCCTGAGCAACACCCAAGGAAACCTGAAGTCCTTGGAACAGAGAGTCCCCCACATCCTCTGGAAGATCCCCCTGTGTCTGCAGGCATGTCTTAGTTCAATGTCTTCATTTTTACCCCGGTACTGGGTGTCTGGGAAGGACAACGAGAAAAGCAAAGGAAATCCAGGTCACAGGGAACCAGCACGAAGCTTTTCCTGCACTTGGGGCACTCACGGGGCTTCTCTCAGTGGAGACTCCGTTGGTGTCTGGTCAAGGTAGATCTCCTGGAGAATCTCTTCCCACACTCGGGACACTCATAGGGTCTCTCCCCGGTGTGGATGTGCCGGTGCACAATGAGGTTGGAGTTTTTTCTTGAATCCCTTCCCACAGTCATGGCAGCAGAAGGGCCTCTCATCCCTGTGAGTGCGATAGTGCTTCAGAAGGCTGGACCTGCTCTCAAACCTCTTCCTGCATTTATCACACTCGTAGAGCCTCTCCCTTGTGTGCATGAGTTGGTGGATGATGAGGTGGGAGTTTCGATTGAAGCTCTTCCCACAGTCGGGGCAGCAGAAGGGCCTCTCCCCTGTGTGAATGCGATAGTGCTGGTGGAGATGGACGCTTGTTTGAAACCTCTTTCTGCATTTATCACACTCATAGGGCCTCTCCCCTGTGTGGCTCCTCTGGTGCTCAGTCAGGTGTGAGCTGCGGCTGAATCTCTTCCCACACTCCCGACACTCGTAGGGCCGTTCCCCTGTGTGGATTCTCCCGTGTCTGATCAGGTTGGATCCCCACCTGAAGCCCTTCCCACATTCCAAGCACTTGTAGGGCTTCTCCCCCGTATGGATTCTTCTGTGTTTCATCATCTCTGATCTCCACCTGAATCTCTTCCCACATTCTGAGCACTTGTGGGGCTTCTCCCCATGGTGAAGCTGCTCACGCAGCCCCAGCTCCGAGCTCCGGCCGCCTCCCCGGCCCGGGCTGGCTCTTTCCTGCTGGGATCCCCTGGCTGTGCGTTTGCAGCCCCTCCTGCTGCGGGATCTGCGGGGCTTTTCCTCCCCGTTGCATTCCTGCGCCGTGGAGCCGCTGCAAACGGCCTCTTGCCCGAGGCTGTGCCACGGGGATTTGTCCTCCCTGCTGTCCATGCTCAGCTCCTTGTCTGGGGAGGAAGGACAAGGACAGGATGGGATTTGCCTCCGTGCCAGAGGCAAGGGCAAGGAGATCCCCCAGGGCTGTGCTGCAGCCGGGGCCGTGCTGGGCTGGGAGATGGAGCAGGACACAGGGGGAAAGGGGCACTGACTTCCTCCTCACCTGCCTGCGGCTCCCGGGACATCGACCTCGTCTTCATGGCCTCCTCCTCCTCAATGCAGCCAAGGTTTGGGAAATCCTGGTTTGGGAAAATCTGCTTTGGGAAGGAAAATTAGGTGTGAGCGCGTTGGGTTTGATGGTGGCGCTGCCCAAGGGCAGCTGGAGCAGTCAGCGCCCCTTTCAGCCTCGGGGGCCCGGAGCCCGCTCAGCACCAACCTCCCGCACCCCTCCAGGCTGCCGGGGGTCCCCCGGCTCCGGGATCGCCCCTCTGCGCTCTCCCCGCTCCGGGGCTCCCGCCTTCCCCCCCGGCTCTGCCGGGGATCCCCAGAGCCGATATTGCTCCGTCCCCGCCGATACCGGGCGATCCCACACTGGAGCCGCCAAGATCCCGCCAGCGCCATTTCCGGCTCGGCTTTGGGATCCTGCAAGATCCAAACATCCCCTGAAACGAAAAATAAAACCCTCCCGGAGCCGCCCATGATGGATTTGGGGCGAACTCCCCCTCCCCGCTCACCTGTGGGATTTTGGGGGAGGCGATTCTACCGGACCCGGGGGAAGCGGCGGCCTCAGCGAGCAGGCGGGAGAAGCGCGTGGCTCCAGAATTGCTCCTCCTCTTCCTCCCGCTCCTGCTCCTCTCCCAGCGCAGCCAGAGCCGCTGAAACTGGGGTGCCCAACGCCCTGAGAAACCCCCAGGTCCCTCCCAGGACCCCTCAAATCCCTGGAACCGAGCGTCCCCCGCATCCCCTGGAAGATCCCCCCGTGTCCCCAAGCAGGTCGTTATTTAACATCTCTATTTTTACCCTGGTTTTGGGTGTTTGGGAAGGACAAAGAGAAATGCAAAGCAAATCCAGGCCACGGGGAGGGTGTGCAGCCCCCAGCCAGGTGTCTTCCCAGCACGGATCAGCAGCACCAGGGCTCAGGGGGGCTCTGCCCACCGGGGGTCCCTGGGGATCATCCAGTGCGGATCCTGCCATGGGGATGGAGCTGCAGCAGGGCACTGTCTTGGTTTGACAGACAGGTGTCTGCTGAGGAGCTCTGGAGCTTCTCTTGAAACGGAAAATGTAAACTCCCTCCCTGTGAATTAATATCACTTGGAAATTGAGGAGCTGCCTGGCAAAGATATGGGATTTAGAGTAGCAGTTATTCACTGGGAAGATGAAAATAAAAGTATAGTAATATAAAGACCAAACCACTGGCTAGGTCTGAATGCAGCCTGTAACCCTGTTGCTCAGGTGTTGGTTACAGTCTGAATAATGGTACCTATAGTTTTCTTGGAGTGACAGATGTGTTTTTGTTGAAGCAATTATTTTGGAGAAGGGTGTAGTTACTTTTTTAACATCTAGTGGTGATGAAGATAGGCCTGGTCTTCTTCTGGGAATTTAGTGGGAAAGGCTGCTCTGATGTTTCAAATTTCAGATTTTATTTAGGTAGGAAATTACTTGGCTTTTCTCCTTGGGTGGGGCATCTCCCATAAGGTATAACTCCTTGTGGGGAGGAGTTGTGAGGGATGGGTCATGGAAGAGATAAGGAGCCCTGCTCCACCTGGTTTCAGCAGATGCTGATAGAATGTATACTTCTGCTTGCATCTTGCATTGCAACTTAAGATATTATCTACTCCTTATTCTATTACCATCTGCATCCTACCTTAATTAATACCTTCTTTCAACTCTGCTATATATTTTTACCCACAGTGAAATTTACACACAGTTCTCACTTAAGATTAGGTTTTTCTGTGGTACTCAATGGGTTTCTTTATCTTTGTGCATTACCAACTAAGTGTAACTAGGTTTTTGAGCAAAAACAATTGTACGGATTGGTTTGCCTTTGCTTGAGGTGGGCCTAATCTAAACAGTCTTAAAATACCTTTTATGTGTACTACAGGGACTTTATCCCCATGCACTGTGTGCAAGGCTTCAGACTGGGCAGGACTTGCTTGAGTGATGGACTCTCAGGTGTTGACTATTTAGGTGGCTTTTGTTAAGTTCATTTTTCAGTTTTTGGATGTTTCCCTGCCAAGTGCCTTTAGGGTAATTTTAAGTAGTCTGTTGTACAGTTCAACTTTGCTGGCAGCTGGTGTGTGATAAGGGATATGATCTATTTATTCAATATCCTGGTTTTTGGCTGATGTGTTTCTAAGGCTGTTCTTGAAATGGGTCCTGTTGTCTGACAATTCTCTCAGGGGTGCTGTGTCTTTATAGGACTTGCTTTTTTGGGCTTCAGACGGTGTTTTGAGTAGTAGTGTGAGGTACAGGGTGGGTTTCTAATGATCTGGTGGTGGCTTCTACAATTGTGATCATGTAGCACTTGCCTTGGGGGGTTTGAGGCATTGTGATGTAGTTCATTTGCTGGGCTTCTTTATACTTATATTTGGAATACTGCCCCCCATATTAGAGAGGCCTTGTGAGCTTGGCTTGCTTGATTTTAGCACATGTCTTACAGTTATGGATAATTTGAGAAATGCTATTTATAGTTAAATCTGCTTTTCAGTGTTGTGCCTACTTATAGGTGGCATTTTTGCCTTGATGGCTTGAGGCAGTGTGGGCCTATTGAGCTAGGAACAACTCTCCCTTATGTTGCTAACTTAAATTTATTTGTGACATCTCTATTTTTGCAGTTTGATCTACTTGCTCCTTGTTTTAGTGTTCTTTATTAGCCTGACTCTTGGGGACGTGGCCGTCTACATGATAGACATTTACAGAGAGTTTGTCTGAGTGGCAATGTTTTGGACTCATCAGCAGCCTCAATTGGTTTTCCTTTATGTTGCTAGCTGGCCTTTTTTTGCCTTTCTATCTAACTGCACAGAGGATTGGTTACTATTTATGATTCAGTATAAAGGTAGAGCTTTGGCCAGTTCTCTCTTTCAGCAGTGTCCAGGGCCAGCTGAATGGCTTTGAGTTCAGCAAGTGCACTTGATTCACCTTCTCCTTCAGTAGCTTGTGTGACTCGTCGTGTGGGGCTCCCTGCGGCCACTTTCCACTTCTGGTTCATCTCAACCATGAGACAGAAACTGTCAGTGACAAGAGCACAGCGTGTTTCTTGTGCTGGTAGTTGGTTGTATGGAGGAGCTTTTTAGCCTTGGTTACTTGTTTCTGCTCCTTCTTGTTAGCGAGACTAAAGTTTTTATCTCGTGTTTGGTTTTTACTGTGTTTAAAATTTCAGGGTGATTTGTGTTTCTAATCCGGCCGTGCTGTGTGATGAGAGCAATCCATGGGCTCCATGTGGTGTGGGTGGCGTGGTGGGTAGAGGAGCCTTTTCTTTAAACATCCACCCCAGCACCGGGAGTCAGGGTGCCAGGGGGAGTTGTGCTTTTGTGGTAATTTCTTTTGAGGTGGCTTCAACTTTCTTATTAAAGGTGGCTAATTTTTTTTTTTTTTTTTTTTTTTTTCGGTGAGTGTAGTTTGCTTCAGACTTCGTGTAACTTTGACTCTAGAATTCTAATTCTTGGCCTGGAGTCTCCCCAGGCACCTTCTGCTAAAGGCTCCAGGACAAGCCATTGTTCTTGGCTGCAGAGTAAAGCACATTCCTCACCTCTGGTCCCGTCCTGACTGGGCCAAGGGCACTGCATGAGCGATTTTCTGCTTGGTCTGGGTGAAGGTTTGTTGCTGTTCAGGGCCACAGCTGGAATTGTTCTTCTTAGGGTGACCAGGCAGAGAGGGCTCACAATGTGGCTGCACTCAGGAATGCATTCTCTAAAAACCTATGGCCCCTAGGAAAGCTTGTGTTTCCTTCTTGCTGGTTGGTGGAGACACTGTGATGATCTCATTGATTATTTCAGTGGGGATCTGGCTCTGTCCATCTTGCCACTCTACTCCCAGGAACTGGATCTCTCAGGCAGGTCCCTTGACTTTGCTCTTCTCCATGGTGAAACCTCCTTCCAGCAGAATCTGGATGATCCTCTCTCCTTTCTCAAATACTTTTATTGCCCTGTTCCTCCACACAATGATGTTATTGATGTATTGCAGATGTTTTGGAGCTTTACCCTTTTCCAGTGCAGCCTGGATCAGCCCGTGGCAGATGGTGGGGCTGTGTTTCCACCCCTGGGGCAGTCGGTTCCAGGTGTGCTGCACGTCCCTCCAGGTGAAAGCAAACTGAGGCCTGCACTCTGCTGCCAAAGGAATGGAGAAAAATGCATTGGCAATGTCAATGGAGCCACTTTGCTGCCTTGGGCTCCAGCTCCTCCTGGAGATCCAGCGTGTCCGGCACGGCAGCGCTCAGCACTGGAGAATCAACGACTGGGAGAGAGAGGGGGTCTACTGACTGCTGATCAGAATCCAAATTCACTCTCAGCTACATGTGCTTATATACCATTTTTAGGAAAGCTTTTACCACATTGGTTGGGTTAAACATCTCCCAGACAAGCTTACACATTTGCAACATTTCTATTTGATTCATTCTTCTTTCCTGTCACCAGTCTTGATCCAATCTTCATGGAGTCTTCAAAACTCTGTTTGCTCTTGCCAAGGCATCTTGGTTATCAAGCTGCTTATGCTAATTAAATCCACAGTACTCTGTCTTAGCTCCCACAGTGGAGTCATTTCATTCAAGGCACAATAGCCTACAGTCAATTTCTATTGTCTGTCAGACTTGCCCACAGGCAAACTGGGGCTGTTGAAGGGTGAGTGGGTTTTACTGAGCACCCTTTGACTTTCTAGCCAAAATTTTATGGGTGAGGTTAATGGCATCTTGATTCATCTGATACTCCTGGCTGTGTGCTGTTGAGGTGTGTCATGATCCGCCCAACCCGAGTGGGAGTCGTGACTGGTTCTTTTATGGATCTCAGAGCGCAAAAGACACAGCAGGGGACAAAACCAGTTTACTTTTACAGAAATGCACTTTATTTAGTGCCAACCAAAATGCAATAGTGGGACAGAGAGAGAGAGAGAAAGGGGGGTCGGGATTATAGCTACCAAGACGGGCAGACGAATCCTCGTGGAGCAGCCAATAGATGTCTGTTGCCGTCTGGGGAGGTCTCGGGGGTCTCCTCTGAGAAAGTCACTTTTATAGTCCTTTCCCAAAATGAGTGGCTTCTGGCCAAAAGGTGGGAAGATTTATGGACTATTGTATGTGGAGCTCGTTACCCTGAGGAACAGGTGGAAACCAGACGCTTCAAGGCACACCAAACCATCTTTGTTGTTATGGACACACACGGGGCAGCCCATACTGAGCAGTCAGTATACTGCCCACCATCTTCTTTCCAGCTGCCCTCTATTTGCACTCCTGCAAATGCTGCTGGTGCACTCAGGCTCTCCATTCCAGGCAGTCTGGAGCTCCTGCTCAAACCCATCCCTCTGTGTCCCCTCTTGGATGGAATATCAAGCAAACAACACAGGATGTGCAGAGAACATGAACTTTATTCACTTTACTATTCTAAAAATCTACACTACGGGGGACTATGGGGTAAGAACCTTATGCCTAACTTACTTAAATATTTAGAACCAGAACACTAAGGGGAAGGTCAGCTTCTTGTAGAAAGGTGGTGGGGGTTGCTACAGCTAAGGATGGGGTGTCTCTAAGGCCTAAGATGGGGAATGTCGCCGTGCCCGGGCTGGCACGGGTCACACATTCCCTGCAGTGCTCTGCACGCGGTGCTGGAGCTGGAGGTCAGCGCTGGGGCAAGATTTAGGATCTCCTCCACCTGCTCCTCCTCCGGCTGGCCCCCTGTGCTGCTCTGCTGTTCTGGGCCCTCTGCTGGGAGCAGTGTCGCAGGCACAGCTGCAGCATGGTGCGGTTGTTCCTCAGCAGCCGGATCAGCTCTGTGGGACAGCCTTGTCCTGGGCAGCAGCTGCGGGGCCTCTGGTGCTTCTGCTGCAAGGCAAAGCACAGGGATCCCGATGGAAGGGGCAGAGGGGCAGAGCAGGGCCCCTCTCTGGGCTGCCTTTGGCCTCTGAGCAAGAGAGCCAGGCCTGGCCAGGCTGCAGCAAGCAGAGCTCTGGCTGCCTCTGCCTGGGGCTGTCCCTGAGCTCAGCCCTGGCCTGATTCCCAGCCAGAGGCTCAGCTCCACTCTGCCATGGGGCCTTGGCCAAAGGGCTGCCCAAGAGGTCCAAGCCCATCCTTCCTGCCTGACCCCCCATCCCTCACCCTTCTCCAGCGTCTCCAGCGCCCTCTGTAGCGATGCCATCCCAGGACAGTGCCTGTGATCAGCAGCTGCACCAGCAGGCATGTCCAGAACAGCCACGATATGTTAATGCACGAGGCGGTCGGCTCAGGGTCCCTGTCCTGCAGCTCCAGCTCCTCGAGATACAGGCCCGTGCCCGGCCCAGGATGGCTGGATGGGTCGGGACGATGGCCCAGGAGCAGCAGCAGGTAAAAGTGCAGGATCCAGGGGACCGGGTCGGCCATGGTGCTCTGGGGAAGCTGCCACCACCACACACGCTCTGGACGTCTGTCCTCGCCGAGGTCAGCCCAGGCTGTGGGGCACAGCGGTGGCTGGGGACAGTTGCCAGGCACCATGCTGCCCCAGAGGCTGTGATGTCACAGAATCCAAGCACTGGCTTGGAAGAGTTCTGGGAGATCAACTCCAGCCTGTGATCCATGGTTACCACGGCAAGCAGATCTGAGCCTGGAGTGCTATGGCCAGGCTTACCTTGAACACCTACTGCAACGGTGACTGCACCAGTGCCCCCTGGGGCACACCATTCCCATATCTCATGCCCCTTTCTGGGCAGCAGTTCTTCCTAATGTCCAGTGTGCACCTCTCTTGGCACAGCTTCAAACCCTTTCTTGTCCTTGCCCATCTCTGAGACGGCTGGCACTGCCTTGGTGTTGTTGCAGTATGTTTCAGTAAAATAGAAATATAAAATTAGTAGTAGTTTTCCTAAGGACTGATCAAGTAGCTTAGGCCCTGAGTTGGCAAGAGTGAGGGGTATTCAGTTAAGTAAATTTATGTGTGTACCGAAGTAGAACTTGCTGAAACAGTAAAAATGTTACTCTCTTAAATAGTGCATTGTTTATCTACATGATGTATGTGACTTGTTGCGGGGGTGCGGAGCCGCTCGTGGAGGAATAGCGAGGGGATCAGCCAGACAATCAATGTGATTGATAAAGCATAATCCAACTTTATTGGGAGCATCAGACAGTTTTATAGCCCAACATAGCATAAATCACCATTATTCATATTAGTACAATCTTATTGGTTTTTACTATGTACGCCTTCTCTTATTATTGGTTATTGCAAGTGTGAGATAATCACGCCTACTGAATTTCTAGCCAAAAAGCATACGTGCTATCCCGCTGCTCCTACTTCCCTTATTCTTATACTTATTGCTATATGGTATCCATCCCAGGGTTATACCTCGCTTGCTACGTGCTTCCCTGGAAGTTAAGGCCTTGATTGAACAATGGGCATATGTATTACTTATCGACTAACTCTGCAAATTATGCTAGCTGCATTGCTTTTGCAAAAGTCTCTTAAAAGCAAACACTGCTGCTCAGCAAAATCTGCTTAAGAGCAAGGCCTAGCTACTACTTAGCAGGAGCTGCTCTCCTGCAACAAGGCCTCAGCTGAGCCATATCCACAGTTGTGTCCATGGCTTTCTAACCAATTCTCAACAATTCCCCCTTTTTTATTTTGTGCAAGAAAAGCATGACTCATGGCAGACTCTGCTATGCGTGTCATGCTTTTCTGCAAACATTGAAAAATGCTCGGAACAAGCAGAAGTACAACCACAATTACAAGTGCAATTATTATAAGGTGCTGTAAAAGAGATGTCAGCCATGGCCCCAAATGTAATGACTTTAGCCAATCAGTTAAACCTAATCCAGTGTATTCTTGCAAGTGAGTAGTAAGTTGTTTCAAATCACTTATTTGTTTATGAATGGATACAGAATGATCAGAAAGGATCATACAACACATTCCTTCAAAGTCTTCACATCCATGGCCTTGTGCTAAAAGCAAAAAATCTATAGCTGCTCAGTTTTGCAAAGTAGCATGACAAACAGAATCAACGTCAGTCAAAAGTTGTGATAGAGCTATAGAGGTAGCATTAGTCTGTTTTGCTAACCAACAGCCCAGTTTATCAAGTTGAGAGAAAGCTCTTGCACTAGCAGCACCTGGAGTAAGAATAGATGCTGCTATAATTTGTGCAGTTGACCAAAATTTGACATTATCCTGACAGTCAGATTTGTAAGCATGAGCCAATCTTTTAATGCGAAGATGTCTTCGGCGTGCCTGTAAAATCATTGACACATTAGGAGTAAACAAGGTAAGTCTTTTAAGGTACATGGTCCTCCCCTCAATTTCGATGGTATGCCTGGCCAAGCTCTGTCCCCACAAATCAAAAACACACCTGGGGGCAAAGCAAAAGGAGTGTTTGTGGACTCTGAGATAGTAGCAGAAGTATAATTGCACCACAGTGAAGCATTTCGATACACTGAAAGAGATGCATTTACCAAAACTGTGTCTAGCTGATGTAAAGATTTTCTAGAGTAATTGAACATCACATATGCATCAGCTCGAACTGACCCCATCAATTCCAATTCTTGGGGTTCTAAAGATGCATGCCTTAAATATGGAACCCATAAGTCCCAAAAATTAACATTGTTCTTCGGATTTGAAATGTTACAGACTGAAAGTGCATCAGGACATGGCCAGAAATCAAGTGGGATACCAACCAAGCATGTAGAAAAAGGATTACCTGGTGTTGATAAAGACAGGCATATAGCATCTTGCCCAGTCTTATTTGCCAGGGTAACCCACACATTAGTTTTGGGTTGTGTTGGTATCCATGCTTCAGTCAGGATGAAGGAAGCGATTAGCATCTCTAAGATTACCATGCCTAGATTCAGGCTGAAGATGCCCCTTAATAACATCATCCCATTGATGTTCTGGTATACAACAGTGACGTGTAATATCTGGGATATCCCGAGAACAGACAGATTTTAGTACTACTGTAGCAGCAAACCACTCTATCTGTTGGATAGCAAACAAGAGACACCAACGTACTAACAATCGATACCTGTTCTTACAATTTTCAACAACATACCCTACAGTTACAAGAGAAGGTTGCCGGCGATCACGTTGTTCACCTCCTGAGGAAAAATGAGTGTCAATTAATGCCAAAGCCTCTGGCTGCCAATTAGTATGTTGCAGCTTTTCAGTACAAATAAGACACACAGGTTGCCAGAAGTGTGTTTGATGTAACCAACACTTTTCCTTACATGTACCACATTTTATCAATACCCATGCACCTCTCTTACATTTTTTATTACAGCTTAAACATTGTCTCTTTCCCAGTCCAATTTGATCAGCAAATAATGAAGGTTGGTAAATAGCAAACTCTTCCAAATCAGAAATGGTCCTCTTCAGAAGAGTCTCGAGTTGTTGGACTAAGGGTTGTACTGCCAGATGATCCCTCAGTCGCTCTCTCTCCTCTTGTTCCTCTTCTTCCTGGGTCTGAGGTGGAGGAGGTGCAGCCTCTGTCATCAATCACTGGACAAATCCATTTGCTGGGTACCCAAATGGGTCCTGTGGGAGCAATAACACACACGTAACCTCTACCCATATATTGTACCTCAGCAGGTCCTTGTGTCCTAGGTTGCACAGATGTAAAAAGCCATTCCAAAACAAGTGTCTGATGATCTGCTGTGAGCTGTGTGAGAGCACCCATGAGGTGATCTTTTCCCTGTAAAATAGTAATGTCAATGGGTACATCCTCCACTCTCCGAGAAACAGCTCTTTCAGAGATAATTGTAGCCAGTTTTTGTAAAATCCATGTCCAACCCCTTCAACTGCCTCCAGACGATTTTGCAGTGGCCAATCAGATGGCCAATGACGCTTAGCAACAATGGTAATGTCAGCACCTGTATCCAATAAGGCTCGAAGTCGCCTTTCCTGTTGAGCAAAATGTAATATAGCCTCCACAACAGGGCGCTGATCCATTGTAAGGGTAAGTAATACCAAACCTCCTGTAGATCCAAATCCACCAGTTCCTCGCAGTGGTCCTTGGGCCTCCTTAATCAGCTGCTGTTGTGGAATCAGCTGAGCTATGTGGCTTCCTGCAGGAATACTGATAGGAGGAAAACGTGTATGAACCATAATCATAATTTCACCTGTATAATCCACATCGATAACTCCAGGTTCAACAGTTAGTCCCTGTAAAATAGTTGAAGATCGTCCCAATAATAAAGCTCCATAAGATTGTCCATTTAAAATTAAAGGTCCACAAACCCCAGTAGGAACCTTTAAAGGTTTAGAGTCTTTAAGTACAATGTCTATTGCAGTTGCCAAGTCCAGGCTGAGGCTCCCTCTTTGTGGCTGGCTGAAGTTCACCGGCAGGGAGCAAGGAACCTGTTGCAGTGGCTGGCTGACGTTTGCAGGCAGGGAATAAGGAGGGGCTACCAGAGGCACTTGGGTGACTTGGTACGCAGTTGGTGTCTTCGCGCCGCGTCCCCTCACACTCGTCTGGGGAATGTGAGTTACGCTGACAGATACGGCACCAAACATTTGTAGTTTGACAGTCTCGTCGTATGTGGCCATTCTGCCCACATCGAAAACACCTCACATTGGAGTGAGACTTGTCAGCAGTCTGAAATTTATGTGGCTTTAATGGCTCAAGTGCAGCAACAGCAAAAGCTTGATCCTGAGACTGCCTGCCTTTTAGAGTTAATGTTAAATCCTTAACAGCCTCAACTAACATAGCTTGAGTTCCTTGTGGAATTTTACTCATACGATCTAACAAATCCACTACAGTCCAATCACCTGATAATGTAGCTATTATCGATCTTACTTGTGCATTGCTATTTTGTATAACACATTCCTTAAGCTGTGGCCCCTGCATATATTGAGGTACTCCTGCTCTCTCTATTGCAGCAGTAAGCTTGTCCACAAAACTAGAAAATGACTCCTGTGGACCTTGTCTAATATGCATATAGGATGGTAATTCTCCTCTCTCAGTTCTAACTAAATCATATGCAGCCCTAGCTAATCGCATTGCCTCCTTTACTATATCTGGGCCCAATAATGCTTGGGCGTCTATCCTGGCAAATTGACCTATTCCCATAAATCTGTCCATTGTGACCCCCCTAAGTGGATCATTAGGTGCCCTTTGAATACGTGCAGCTTCTTCACACAAAGCTTGAAAATGAGCCTGCCATAGCATAAACTGTGATTGTGTCATAATTAGTTTAAAAACATTTTTCATGTCCTCTTGTAACAATAGTCCTGAACCCCAAATATAATTAAGCACTTGTTTTGTAGGCTCCCCGTGTATTCCTGCCTCATTTACTGTACTACGTAATTGCACTAACAACTTCCAATCCAAGGGAGCTATTGTTACCTGCATGCCTTCTGCAGTAGGAGAATATGTAACCGGAAATGCCTGCTGTTTAACTATTGAGTCTCCCTGTAATTTTGCAACAAAATTTTGGTCCCCAGCTGCTATTGCTTCCCCCATGAATTTATTCCAATCTCTAGCCTCAATTTCTACTTTTATCTTTGCTTTTTCCTCAACTTCCTTATCTGAAACTTGCTCAGTTTGCTGCTTTGTTATGTCTGTGGGAGAGGCAGAAGGCTCTGCTACAGGAGACTGAACAGCTGCGTTAGAAACAGATTTTTGTGGCATTGTAAATTGTGACAGAGTTGGTGGATCTGGAAGATTATTTTCTCCAAAAACATACATACCAGCTTGTGTAGCTCGCTCTGCAGCAAGAGGTTTACCATCTAAACGTACGGATTCAACAGCAGCAATTTTTTTCTCAGCCTGATATGCTTCAAAAGAGTTAAAGATAGCCTGCCAAGGCCGAACTAGCCTTTTAGCCGTCTTATCTTTCCAAATGACCTCCCAAGCTAAACAATCTCCTAGTTTTTTCCACTCCTCAACTGTAAAAAGCTCCTCAGGAGCAATAAAAAATCCTTTCTCCCTAGCATAGTCTAATAACTTTAATAAGTCCTTCTTATAATCTATTTCCACCTTTAGCTTTTCTAAAAAGCATTTAAATAAATTAAAAGCCGCTTGTCCTGTCTGCTTAGCCATAATTTCCCCCTTTTTTGTTTTAGTTTTTTAAACTAACGAAGGGGGCAGCTCAGGAATCAAAACTCAATTTGCGTGCGCACATTACATTGCAGCCTTTACCACAGTCGTGTGAAACGCTGTACGGCGGCGTAATCAGGACGGCGAGCCTCCGGAATGTGGAGAACCCAGGCACGGAAACCAGCAGTATGCCAGCATACAGGAATCTTTGCCCTCCAAGCGCTGCAACTTGGAGCTTCCCCACTCGCTTACCTCCAACAGTGCGGTGGAACGAGCCCTATGGTTAGAAGGCCTTAGGGTCGGAAGCCACTTGTTCGGGCGCCACTGCGGGGGAGCGGAGCCGCTCGTGGAGGAATAGCGAGGGGATCAGCCAGACAATCAATGTGATTGATAAAGCATAATCCAACTTTATTGAGAGCATCAGACAGTTTTATAGCCCAACATAGCATAAATCAGCATTATTCATATTAGTACAATCTTATTGGTTTTTACTATGTACGCCTTCTCTTATTATTGGTTATTGCAAGTGTGAGATAATCACGCCTACTGAATTTCTAGCCAAAAAAGCATACGTGCTATTCCACTGCTCCTACTTCCCTTATTCTTATACTTATTGCTATATAGTATCCGTCCCAGGGTTATACCTCGCTTGCTACGTGCTTCCCTGGAAGTTAAGGCCTTGATTGAACAATGGGCATATGTATTACTTATTGACTAACTCTGCAAATTATGCTAGCTGCATTGCTTTTGCAAAAGTCTCTTAGCAGCAAACACTGCTGCTCAGCAAAATCTGCTTAAGAGCAAGGCCTAGCTACTACTTAGCAGGAGCTACTCTCCTGCAACAAGACCTCAGCCGAGCCATATCCACAGTTGTGTCCATGGCTTTCTAACCAATTCTAAACAGAGAGGTAAATATTGCTGCTGCCCTAGGAACTTCTTTTCATTTGTGAAGTGTCAAGAAAGCCCAAGAGTGTTGAAACTCACACAGACCCTGGGGGAGGCATCGGGGTATTTATTGTTGCAGCCTCTCCCTGTAAATAACCCCCTGCCAGGCTCAACTTCAGAAAAATTCTCCAATAATATCCAACCATCCGCTTCTTTTTGGCTGAGATGAGCAAACACCCATCAGTCCACTCCAGCACTGGAAATACTTCAAGCAGTGCCTACAGGGGAAACTCTTTGGCCCTGGACTCTCTCTGGCACTTCCTGCTGCAAGGACATTGCTGGTCAGTCAGCTTGACCTCAGTACCTGGTAAGGTAATGGAACAGTTTATACTGATGCCACCACACAGCACTTACAGGATGGCCAGGGTATCACACCCAACCAACACGGGTTTAGGAGGGGTAGGTTGTGCTTGACCAACCTGGTCTCCTTGTATGACCAAGTGACCCGCCTGATGGATGCAGGAAAGGCTGTGGATGTTGTGTACCAGGACTCCAGCAAGGCCTTTGACACAATCTCCCACAGCATTCCCAGGAAAAGCTGCAGCCTGTGGCTTGGACAGGAGCACTCTGTGCTAGGTTGAGAACTGGCTGGACAGCCAGGCCCAGAGAATGCTGGTGAATGGTGCTGCATCCAGCTGGGAATCAGTCACCAGTGGTGTCCCCCCGGGGTCTGTGCTGGCATCTGTTCTGTTCAATGTTTTCATTGATGACATGGATTTGTGTATTGAGTCTTTCATTAGTAAATTTGCAGACAACACTAAGATGAAAGCATATGTGAATCTGCTGGAAGGTAGAAGGGCTCTGCAGAGAGACCTGGACCAGCTGGATGGATGGGCAGAGTTCAGTGGGATGAAGTTTAATGAGTCCAAGTGTCAAGTCCTGCATTTGGGCCACAATAACCCCCTGCAGCACTACAGGCTGGGTATGGTGTGGCTGCACAGTGCCCAGGCAGAAAGGGATCTGGGGACACTGATGGACACCAGCTGGACATGAGCCAGCAGTGTGCCCAGGTGCCTAAGAAGGCCAATGGCTTCTGGCCTGGATCAGGAATAGTGTGGCCAGCAGGAGCAGGGAGCTCGTTCTTCCCCTGTACTCAGCACTGGTGAGGCTGCACCTTGAGTGCTGTGTCCAGTTCTGGCCCCTCAGTTTAGGGAGGAGATTGAGATGCTTCAGTGCATCCAGAGGAGGCAACAAGGCTGGTGAGGGGCTTGGACCACAAATCCTGTGAGGAATGGCTGAGGGAGCTGGGGTTGTTTAGTATGGAAAATAGGAGACTCAGGGGTGACCTTATCACTCTCTACAACTCCCTGAAAGGCGGCTGCAGTCAGGTGGGGTTGGTCTCTTTCACTGGGCAGCAACCAACAGAACAAGAGGACACAGTCTTAAGATGTGTCAAGGGAAAATTAGTTTGGATATTAGGAGAAAGTTTTTCACGGAAAGAGTGATAAAGTACTGGGATGGTCAGCCCAGGGAAGTGGTGGAGTCACCATCCCTGGATGTGTTTTAAAAAAGACTGGATATGGCACTTGGTTTCCATGGTCTAGTTGAGGTGTTAGGACATGGGCTGGACTTGATGATCTTGAAGGTCTCTTCCAATCTAGCCATTCTATAAATTCTATGTTCCATGCAACTGCCAATGGGATCAGCTGCTGAAGGGGCACCGGGTGTGGCCCTTGGTGACACTTGGCAACGTGGAACCCAGAGACCTTTGTGACATGGGAGAGCCCAACGCTGGCTGAGGGGTATATAAGGGGTGCAGAGGCCTGGGGTGCCCAGTCCCGTGAGAGCCGTTCTTACAGAAGGAAGCAGCTCCCGGGACCTGTTGGCGCTAGAGGCCTTCAACGATGGAGGACGGCAAAGCCAAGCCCAGCTCCTCCTCGCCAGCCAGCCCCCTGCCCAGCTGGGGCCGAGCCCAGGCCCACGGTGGGCCCATGGTGAGAGCAGTGGGTGCCTCAGTCTGGGCCCAGCCAGACACTGAGGAGAAGGGGCCCTGTCTCATCACAGAAGAAAAGAAACCTGACATGGATGTCAAGGCTTCCCTGTGGACACAAGTTCAGGCCCAAGAGCTTCACCCACAGGAAGAGTCTACAGGATGTGAATCGCACCAGGTGGTACAAGCAGCAGCAGGCAAGGAAGCATCCCCATGCGGAGCTGGGAGCTTGTCCCTGCGGATGGTGGCCCTGCGGGTGCAGCGCGGAGATACGGAACCGGGAGAGCTGCCCCAAGAGGAAAAGGAGTTCCATGACCCAGAGCTGCCCCAGTACATGGGGCTGAGATGGACCCATTCCAGGAGTGCCAAGGTGATATACCAGAGCTGTCTGATGGAGAGACCAGCGTCTGGGGCTCCAGCAGTGAGGAGCTGTATGCTTCCATGGAGGAAGTCAACAGTGACAACAGCAGTGATGACTTCACATATGTCACCTGTGACTCAAAGCTGACCATCACCAGCTTCATCTCCAGCTTCGGGACTACTCCTGTGTCGCAGGAGGAGGATGACCTGGATGAACTCAGCATCAATGACTGGGATGAACCCAGCATCAATTACTGGGACGAACTCAGCATCAATGACTGGGAGGAATTCAACATCCTTGAGGACGAACTCCGCATCCTTGAGCAGCAGGAAGAAGGCGGCAGTGCCCGAGGCCTGGCACCCCTTGCAGAAGACGAGCTGTGTGAGCCTGCCCCTCAGGAGACCTTGCTTGAGGAGCAGGAGCCAGAGTCCCTCCCTGCCTCTGTCCCTTCAGCTGCCCAGGCCCCCCAGCAGCAGCTGGCTGCCCCCAGCACACGGCCTGGCCCCTTCAGACGGGCGCTGCGGGCGCTGCGGGCCCTGGGGACACTGCTGTGCTGCTCCTGCCGCAGCTCACAGCCACACCACGAGAGTCTGTGCCAGCGCCACACCCACCTGCACACGGCAGCTGGGCCCACGGAGACACACTGCAAACACAAATGCAACTGGAGCCTAAGAAATAGCAGTAGTTAAAAAAATAGGAAAAATGGGAATAAGAGAATACAAATAAGAGAATAGGAATAGGAATAAGAAGATGATAAGAAGAAATAGTAGCAGTGTTAAGTGAAAAAATAGTTATTAATATAAGAATATAAAATAGGATAAGAATGACAGCAAGCATAACAAGTTAATAAGATTAATCAGAAGAATAGAATTAGAAGAGTAAGAATAGGATAAAGAAGAAATAGAAGAAATAAGAATAAAAATTAAAATAGGAATAAGAAGAATAAGAGTAAGAGTAAGAAGGAATAGTAGTAGTAGCAATTAAGAAGAAGGAAAAGAAGAAGGGAAAAAAGAAGACTTGGAGGATGATGAAGAAAGTATTCGCCCTTCAAGGCCAAGCTCTGAAGAGGTCAAGACCCAAGTGGAGAAAGATCTGACATTTCAGTGCCAGCCTCCAGAACTTCATCCAGGATACATCCTCTGCAGGACGAAGTAGGAAAACAGCTGAAGCTCCAGCAGATCCTTAATAAACTTTTGCCTTCTGAGTATCAGTATTAAAACTTTGTTATGTCAGTGTCTTGATTTTTTATTAATCTAGTTATTATCTATTAATTTCTTTTCTCAAAAGCTGATGTTGCACATAAAAAGTGAGCTGTGGAAAAACCCAATGTTTCAAGTGATTAACACAAACTCAGCTTCATGGACATGCTCAAGTGATCTAAAATTGCTCCACACAACTCTGATGGCTCAAGAAAATCAGTGTAGCTAAACCCACATATGGCCAGGATAAAAAAGAAAAAGAGAAGAAAAAAGCATTAAAAGCCAAATGCCAGCACTACAACACAAGGATTCAAACCCTAACACAGCTCATTATGTATCCAAATAAGGCTGGCATGGTCTTGGCCAGGGAATCTGTTCCATATGTTTGTGCGTACCCTCCTCTCTCTCCTAAAGAGATCTTAGTAAATGGAACAATTCCTCTTTGCAAGGTGAGCCTTTGGAAAGGTGTGGTGACCATACCTTGTGCTCACCTTTAGTTCCCTTCGACAAAACCCCCAGACTTCAGGACATTTCATTTACAATTCTGAGCTGAAGATGACATTGCTCGGTCTGAGCTAACACAGGGAGCCCCTGGAGACACTGCAGCCATAATTTTTTCTGCACATTTTTTCTGTAATAGCTGGAATGCAGTAACACTGAGAATAATCAGTGAAAAGCAGGTATAAATAACAATTCAATAAATACAGTCTCATAAAAACAGCCATGTAACATTTCCCTGATCATTTCAGCAACACCCTTCACATCCAGGGCAGCCTTGAAAGTCAATTCCCAACAAGTGTGTTGATGTCAAGGAGCAGTTCATTGTGTCAATGGTTTTATCTCTTCCATGAGATTCAGACCTCACAGTTCACAGCATCAGCGACCCTCAGATCTGTGTTTTCCCAGAGGAGAGGCACCCAAAATGCAGCTCCTGCTCTCCTGTCTCACAGGGGCTGTTCTGCAGCCACACAGGGCGGGGCAGGGCAGGGCAGTAATAAAGCTCTGAGCTGTACTTTTATGCAACAAATACATTTTTTAAAAGGATGTGGCTTCAGAGCATTTTTTCCCTCTTTCCTTCTTATATGTCTTAAATGCACCTATTTCTGTCAGTGCTGAGGACACCTGCAAACCACAGTTAGTGCTTCCCACTCCCCACTGCTATCAGGTACCTCTTATAGTGAGGGAATCCCTTTAAACCATTTCCATTAATTCTTAAAAAAAGAATTGTTAGATTTAACATGAGAATTACATAATTACAAAACAAAAAGCTGTTATTCAGAAAGATTGTTTTAATTCTTTTTTTTTGCAGAGTGCCTTACACCATCCACAAGGCCTTATTGCAAATGTTATTAAAACATAAGTTACAACATATTTTTTCCCATGTTAAGCAGCAAGTTCTCCTACAGTTTTCCCTTACACAGCACATCTGGATTAATACCTGTGAGATGCAACAAGGGGAGTCTGTAACACTCAACAGATTCAGAGGTTTAATCATTTGCCAGAAGCCACCAAGTAGCAGATAAATATTGAAAACTGAGAGCAATTATGACAAAAACTGTGCTTACACAACCGAGGTTACTAAAAATGCAAATAATGACAATGCAATTTTGGATTTGGCTCACTCCAGAGAGTGCCAATTCCTCCCTGGAAAACATGACAGAGGATGTGGAACCTCCCTCCACGGAGCAGGATCCACACTGCTTAAGTGAAGTACAGAATGGCAGCAATTCAGTGAGTTTGGATTAAACAAAGACCAATTATGCACAAAAAGAAATCCCAGTGTCCCCATGCCAGAATCTCTGAGCACCCCCTGACTCTCCAGTAACTCCCCCAGTTCAGGCTAGACACTAAAATTCTGTGTTTACAAACCAAAACAGGTCTTGTCATAGGATCTACAGACGTCACAAGCTGAATAATTTAAAATGTTGTTTTCCCTTCACACAAATAAAGCCCATGAGGTGACTCAACACCACACTATATCACTCATGCTGATCTTCCACTCAGTCTTTTTCTAGAGACAGTATTTCTTTGTTTGAACAAATAAACATATTCTCAAAGTATAGTCAAATATTTTTACAGCTGGCAAGGTTCTTCCCTCATTTGAAATGAGAGTTGAAGAGGAAAACCAATTAAGCAAGTGGTTAAAAAAAAGAAAAAAGCATCAGCTGTTCCCTGAATTGGGGCACCAATAACCATCAGATCCTAACACAGAGTAAATTAACCTACACAAATCTCTAACAGCCATTTGTGTTTAAGCATTATGTGCTCAAGTTTCTGAAATAACATAAATTTAGCTTTGGGCTGTATCGCCTCTGCCTGATGGGAAAACCTGCTAATTCTAATTAAGGCAAACAAAAACCAGTCACCAGAGCTGGTGTTCTCACTCTAGCCCAGCCTCCCCAGGGCTGGAAAATAAAGACCAATCCAAGTGGAACACTGGAGCTGGGAAGGGATGGACTGTGCAGGACTCTCCCTCAGAAGGAAAGCAAAGAGGGAACAACGGCCAGACAAAATACACATTTAACAAACAGAAATTCAAAGCAATAAGATGACTTGGCAGATTCTTTCTAAAGAAGCTTACAGGGTTTGGTAGAATTTATTGAAGGAAGAAAGTGCTCAGAGGGGGAAGAGTGCCAGCACATTCCCTGAGACCACAGCAGCAGCACAGAGCAGGAGCTGATATTTACTGCTCTCCCCCACCACCCCCAGATGAAAACAGCACCTTTGGGTGAT
This sequence comes from Erithacus rubecula, assembly GCF_903797595.1. NCBI lineage: Eukaryota > Metazoa > Chordata > Aves > Passeriformes > Muscicapidae > Erithacus > Erithacus rubecula. The sequence goes on from NW_027636159.1 coordinate 353,257, forward strand.
GTACAAGGACAGCGGCTGCAGAAAAGGATGCAGAATTCCTCACATGCCAGGATATCCACTGTGAGATCTGGATGGACTGGAAAACCAACTAATGGAACAGTATTTTATGGTGAGAGGTAAATATTGCTGCTGCCCTAGGAACTTCTTTTCATTTGAGAAGTGTCAAGAAAGCCCAAGAGTGTTGAAACTCACACAGACCCTGGGGGAGGCATCGGGGTATTTATTGTTGCAGCCTCTCCCTGTAAATAACCCCCTGCCAGGCTCAACTTGAGAAAAATTCTCCAATAATATCCAACCATTCGCTTCTTTTTGGCTAGGATGAGGAAACACCCATCAGTCCACTCCAGCACTGGAAATACTTCAAGCAGTGCCTACAGGGGAGACTCTTTGGCCCTGGACTCTCTCTGGCACTTCCTGCTGCAAGGACATTGCTGGTCAGTCAGCTTGACCTCAGTACCTGGTAAGGTAATGGAACAGTTTATACTGATGCCACCACACAGCACTTACAGGATGGCCAGGGAATCACACCCAACCAACACGGGTTTAGGAGGGGTAGGTTGTGCTTGACCAACCTGGTCTCCTTGTATGACCAAGTGACCTGCCTGATGGATGCAGGAAAGGCTGTGGATGTTGTGTACCAGGACTCCAGCAAGGCCTTTGACACAATCTCCCACAGCATTCCCAGGAAAAGCTGCAGCCTGTGGCTTGGACAGGAGCACTCTGTGCTAGGTTGAGAACTGGCTGGACAGCCAGGCCCAGAGAATGCTGGTGAATGGTGCTGCATCCAGCTGGGAATCAGTCACCAGTGGTGTCCCCCCGGGGTCTGTGCTGGCATCTGTTCTGTTCAATGTTTTCATTGATGACATGGATTTGTGTATTGAGTCTTTCATTAGTAAATTTGCAGACAACACTAAGATGAAAGCATATGTGAATCTGCTGGAAGGTAGAAGGGCTCTGCAGAGAGACCTGGACCAGCTGGATGGATGGGCAGAGTTCAGTGGGATGAAGTTTAATGAGTCCAAGTGTCAAGTCCTGCATTTTGGCCACAATAACCCCCTGCAGCATTACAGGCTGGGTATGGTGTGGCTGCACAGTGCCCAGGCAGAAAGGGATCTGGGGGCACTGATGGACACCAGCTGGACATGAGCCAGCAGTGTGCCCAGGTGCCTAAGAAGGCCAATGGCTCCTGGCCTGGATCAGGAATAGTGTGGCCAGCAGGAGCAGGGAGCTCATTCTTCCCCTGTACTCAGCACTGGTGAGGCTGCACCTTGAGTGCTGTGTCCAGTTCTGGCCCCTCAGTTTAGGGAGGACATTGAGATGCTTCAGTGCATCCAGAGGAGGCAACAAGGCTGGTGAGGGGCTTGGACCACAAACCCTGTGAGGAATGGCTGAGGGAGCTGGGGTTGTTTAGTATGGAAAATAGGAGACTCAGGGGTGACCTTATCACTCTCTACAACTCGCTGAAAGGCGGCTGCAGTCAGGTGGGGTTGGTCTCTTTCACTAGGCAGCAACCAACAGAACAAGAGGACACAGTCTTAAGATGTGTCAAGGGAAAATTAGTTTGGATATTAGGAGAAAGTTTTTCACAGAAGGAATGATAAAGTACTGGGATGGTCAGCCCAGGGAAGTGGTGGAGTCACCATCCCTGGATGTGTTTTAAAAAAGACTGGATATGGCACTTGGTGCCATGGTCTAGTTGAGGTGTTAGGACATGGGCTGGACTTGATGATCTTGAAGGTCTCTTCCAATCTAGCCATTCTATAAATTCTATGTTCCATGCAACTGCCAACGGGCTCAGCTGCTGAAGGGGCACCGGGTGTGGCCCTTGGTGACACTTGGCAACGTGGAACCCAGAGACCTTTGTGACATGGGAGAGCCCAACGCTGGCTGAGGGGTATATAAGGGGTGCAGAGGCCTGGGGTGCCCAGTCCCGTGAGAGCCGTTCTTACAGAAGGAAGCAGCTCCCGGGACCTGTTGGCGCTAGAGGCCTTCAACGATGGAGGACGGCAAAGCCAAGCCCAGCTCCTCCTCGCCAGCCAGCCCCCTGCCCAGCTGGGGCCGAGCCCAGGCCCACGGTGGGCCCATGGTGAGAGCAGTGGGTGCCTCAGTCTGGGCCCAGCCAGACACTGAGGAGAAGGGGCCCTGTCTCATCACAGAAGGAAAGAAACCTGACATGGATGTCAAGGCTTCCCTGTGGACAGAAGTTCAGGCCCAAGAGCTTCACCCACAGGAAGAGTCTACAGGACGTGAATCGCACCAGGTGGTACAAGCAGCAGCAGGCAAGGAAGCATCCCCATGCGGAGCCGGGAGCTTGTCCCTGCGGATGGTGGCCCTGCGGGTGCAGCGTGGAGATACGGAACCGGGAGAGCTGCCCCGAGCGGAAAAGGAGTTCCATGACCCAGAGCTGCCCCAGTACATGGGGCTGAGATGGACCCATTCCAGGAGTGCCAAGGTGATATACCAGAGCTGTCTGATGGAGAGACCAGCGTCTGGGGCTCCAGCAGTGAGGAGCTGTATGTTTCCATGGAGGAAGTCAACAGTGACAACAGCAGCGATGACTTCACATATGTCACCTGTGACTCAAAGCTGAGCATCACCAGCTTCATCTCCAGCTCCTGTGTCGCAGGAGGAGGATGACCTGGATGAACTCAGCATCAATGACTGGGACGAAACCAGCATTTATGACTGGGACGAACTCAACATCCTTGAGGATGAACTCCGCATCCTTGAGCAGCAGGAAGAAGGCGGCAGTGCCCGAGGCCTGGCACCCCTTGCAGAAGACGAGCTGTGTGAGCCTGCCCCTCAGGAGACCTTGCTTGAGGAGCAGGAGCCAGAGTCCCTCCCTGGCTCTGTCCCTTCAGCTGCCCAGGCCCCCCAGCAGCAGCTGGCTGCCCCCAGCACACGGCCTGGCCCCTTCAGACGGGCGCTGCGGGCGCTGCGGGCCCTGGGGACACTGCTGTGCTGCTCCTGCCGCAGCTCACAGCCACACCACGAGAGTCTGTGCCAGCGCCACACCCACCTGCACACGGCAGCTGGGCCCACGGAGACACACTGCAAACACAAATGCAACTGGAGCCTAAGAAATAGCAGTCGTTAAAAAAATAGGAAAATTGGAATAAGAGAATACAAATAAGAGAATAGGAATAGGAATAAGAAGATGATAAGAAGAAATAGTAGTAGTGTTAAGTGAAAAAATAGTTATTAATATAAGAATATAAAATAGGATAAGAATGACAGCAAGCATAACAAGTTAATAAGATTAATCAGAAGAATAGAATTAGAAGAGTAAGAATAGGATAAAGAAGAAATAGAAGAAATAAGAATAAAAATTAAAATAGGAATAAGAAGAATAAGAGTAAGAGTAAGAAGAAATAGTAGTAGTAGCAATTAAGAAGAAGGAAAAGAAGAAGGGAAAAAAGAAGACTTGGAGGATGATGAAGAAAGTATTTGCCCTTCAAGGCAAAGCTCTGAAGAGGTCAAGACCCAAGTGGAGAAAGATCTGACATTTCAGTGCCAGCCTCCAGAACTTCATCCAGGATACATCCTCTGCAGGACGAAGTAGGAAAACAGCTGAAGCTCCAGCAGATCCTTAATAAACTTTTAATAATTTTTTAATTAATATTTTTTTATTAATCTAGTTATTATCTATTAATTTCTTTTCTCAAAAGCTGATATTGCACATAAAAAGTGAGCTGTGGAAACCTGAAGCAAGCTGGGCAATTAGGGCTGAACTGCTCCCTCCATCTGCTTCACAGAGAATATTTATTTGATCCCAGGAATGCTGGTTACTCAAGCAGACTAAACAACTTTGATTCATTTCAGCATGTGAGGACTGGGGTGTGCAGCTCCAGGCCAGGCTGGCAGGACTGAACAGGAATTCCCAAACAGCACTGGAGTCATGGTCCCCTCAGCATCCCCTGTTCCACCCAGCCCAGCCTGCCAGGAATCTGGCTCAGCAGTAAAAGCATGAATTCTAATTACCTCAGGATTACTGCACCACATGGAATGATCAAGCTCTGTGATTCCAGAGTCCCACCTCAGGTTCCCATCCGGGCTAAAGGCTGTGTTTTGGGTTAGGAACAGGCTGCCTGAGCCGGCCCCAGCTCTCTTTGATAGTTATCAGCACCTGGCTGCTCTTGGGGTCCACAGGAGTGCAGAGCCACAGATAAACCCTGCACCAATCTGTTTGCCTAGAGGTAAAACTTATTTTCTTCTGCACACCAAAGTTCCTTTCATGCCACCTGGTTTAGATAAGCTGCTCAAGTTTTGCCTGGTTGGATTTGAACAGCTGCTCCCTGAAGATGAAGGGACAAGACCAGGAATAGTTAATAACTTTCTTAACTGGAAATACTGTTGAATCATGCATTTATAACTTTCTTAACTGTAAACACTGTTGAATCATTCATTTCCCTCCCGACAGATTGCACAAAGCCTCCTCAGTGTTTAAGTCTAACCAACCTTTTAACTGGAAATAACAACCCTCGGCAGGATTTTCCTGTCCTGGCACCAGTTTCTCTCAGAAGTGTCCCCCTGGCTTCCAGCCAGAGCATCTATAAATGGCATTTATTAAAGCCAAATTTTGAGATAGAGGAAGGTGTGGGTGGAAAATTCAAGACAACAACTGAATTCTGAGTAGGTTTATACCTACAAAGCACCAGGGTCATCTCTGTTCCCTAATAATAATTCACATTATTTCCTATCCTGCCTTTGATTTTGACACTCATTCTCTATACCAAAAAAACCTGTTCTCTGTTGGCTTTTATAGCTGCAACTGTTCTGGTGTCTTTGCAGCTCTGCAAAGCCTTCAGTCTCAGACAGGACACCTAATTTCTGAAATTCCACCCCATGTACTCATATACACCCCAGCCCTTCTCCACAGAGCTGATTCCCACAGGCCACCCCAGCCTCTGCTGGTGCTGGTCTTGTTCCTCCTCAGGTGCAGGATCTGCATTTGCCTTTGTGGGATTTCCAAAGGTTCCTCTCTGCCCATCTCTCTCCCACCTATCTAGGCCCTCTGAAGGTCTGCACAGCCCTCAGGGAATCAGCCACTCCTCCAAACCTTTTATCACCAGTGAACTCCCTGAGGAGCCATCAACCTCCCAGGCTCTGCCTGTCCTGCTCCAGCTCCCATCATCTCTCCTATGTTTATCACCATTTCAGTTGCTCTGTCTTTCCTTACAGAGCAAGAAAATAAGAAAAAAATCCAGGTGGATTAATGCCAAATTATGCTGGCATTTTACAGAGAGCATGAAAGACAACAAAACTGACGATTTTCTAAAGTAAAAGCACTATTACAGTCACAGTAACACCTATCAAGGAAAAATCTGTTCCCTAAAATAAGGAATAAATTTTAATATAAAATCTCATCAGCTCAAGGTGGTACCAATTAATCAAAACAATTCCCTTGCAGATTCTTCACAGTCACTGTTTTTTAAATGGTAATTCTTTCCTTACTTGCTATTCCAGTGTTGCCACAAAGGAGGTTTAAGCTGATTTTCATCCAATCTTAAAAAACAAACCATAACTGTAGTTTAAAATAGTTGGGATTGTTTACTCCTCTCAGTTCTACATGCCAATTCAAATACTGAAAAAATGATAAAATAACAGCACTACTGCCAAAATGAACACCTGAGAAATGCCAAAGTCACAATGCACAGTACAGAGGAATACTAAAATCTCTGATTTTTAATACACTATGAGTAGTGTACAATTAGCAAACTCCAAGAATGTTCTGGATTCACATGCCCGCGCACACCCCAAGTGAGCACCTTAATAAAATTAATCATTCATTAACTATGAACAGTCCTGGGTATTTTTATGAAGATGTTAAGCTGCTAAATGAATTTGAAGCACAACAGATGCTTAGTACTCAAACCAAATGCTGCTTTTCCTATATATTAAGTATATATATATTTGTGTGGATTCATAAAAACACTCCACATCTACTAAAGTAATTTAAAAATATCAGCCAAAATGTTTCTGCTTCCCCATAGCTTACAAACTCAAGTCATGAGCCAAAAACCTCAGCAATTCCAGAGAGGAACCACTGCAATGATGCCACAGTAAGCACCAATTCTGATTAAAACACCTGAATTTATGAAGAATTTTTTTTTTAAGTTGAAAAATACTTTTGGGTATGGCTTCTGCACAAAAATTCTTTTCCATGAGAGTCTGCCAACTACTACAGAGCTACTCAGGGTTTAAAGTGTTACTCCAGGTTGTGCCTGGGCCAGCAGGGCAGAGGTCAGAGCTCTGCAGTAAATTCCTGCCATCAAGCAGCTGGCAGATAAGGGTTGGGAAAAGAAAAAAGAAAACAAACACAACAAACCCCAAAGCCCCACTGGCCACATCTCCTTACAGTCAGAGACCTTGTAAAATGTCCTTTGTCTCCCCTGATGCCAAACTCCTGACGAGAGGTTCAGAACAAGGCACAGGGGGTAGGGAAAGAAGAATTTAACAAACCTAAACCACAAAGCATCTCTTGGACTTTGTTTTTCGAGTGTTTTGCAATTTTGCTCTCAGAAAGTCATGCAAGTTTTATGAAACTTGCATGGAATTTAAATCAAAGATTCATGCTGTAATTTTTAGCCCTTAGCCTGAACACTGGTACCTGCACTTGTGTGCCCACACTAAAATAGCTCATTTCTGTCAAACTCTGCTCTACAATGCCAGGAACAGGAATAAAGCACATCCATGTGCATCTGGCAATGGCACAATGCACAGACCCACCTGGGGATGCTGCTGCCAGCCCTTATGCTCTGCAAAAACTCTTCTACCCACTTCAGGCTTCAGTATTAAACACTAAGCAAAAGAAAATGTTATAGATAATGCAAAGGCCATCTCTAGCAATTCTCCTTGGCAGATGTTTGTGCAGGTCCTTTATCCTGGTGGAGGAGAGGCTGTTGCTGAGTAATCTTCCTCCTGAACCCCTCAAGTGACAGGAGTTTCAGCTGGGATCATAGCTACTCACAGCTCCCAAATCAGGTGTCACAGACCTGACAAGGTATTAGGGGAGGACACAGCGAGTTTCACACAGAAGACATTACAACCTCACAACAGAAGAAGCCACATATGGAGAAGGAGATAGGTATGCTTCATACAACTTGCAAAGAAAATTCAGATTTGAACATGGTAAAATCAGCTTTAAAATAACAAGGCTGCAACAAATGCTCATTTAATGAAACAACAGCAAACTAAACCCCTTTCACATCTTCAGGTGTCTATTTGATCATAACACAGGTTCATCCTGACCATCGTTCACTAGATGACCACAGACATACTGCAGCTTCCTGAAAATATCATCTAATCACTTCCTCTGCAATCCCAATTAATTTCCCATAGCACAGCCCCAGCTGGGCACAAGGAAGCTGTGGCTGCTGCTTTCTTTGCTAAAGTTCAAGTGAATCCAACTCTGTCCACGGTTGCAGGTGTGGTTTGTCACTGAATTACAGAATCATGGACTGGGTTGGGGGGACCTTAAAGCCCACCCACTGCCACCCCCTGCCATGGGCAGGGACACCTTCCACTACCCCAGGATGCTCCAAGTTCTGTCCAACCTGGCCTTGGACACTTCCAGGGATGGGACAGCCACAGCTTCTCTGGACAAAGCATAAGGAGAGAGGCTGTGCTCCTCCACAGATGTGAATCAACCACAGTGGCAGTAAAGCCCTGGGCATAAGGATGTATTTAAAAACACCAGAGATGATCCTTGTGCTTTTATAGGTAAAAGAGATCAATCAGCCAGGACTTCAATGCGTTCAAAAAGGCCTTTCATCAATGTCAGGCAAGAGGACAGAAATTAGAAAATACCTTCAGCCAAGTAAAACTGGCTCCATTCACTGAAACTATAATAACCATCTGCTTCTTGTTGCCTCTGTGCTGTTACAATTCTGTCCAGAATGACCATGTTCAGAGAAAGTGAACACAGAGGGGGGGGAAAAGAATTATTTACAGCAATTCTACAGTTCTCCTTTTACTTCGATGCTCTATTTAAATATTCTGGCTGTTTCAAGGGCTTGGTAAAACTGGCTTTTGTAGACTGAACACAAAAAACAAACAGGAGAAAAATGCAGTGTTTTCCCCCCTCAGCCAGAACACAGTGAGAGCACAGTGGTTAAGCAAAGGCAGAGTAAGCTAATTACCAAGTACACAGCTGCTCCTACCTGGCAGAAAGCAAAGGAAAAAAAATACTATGAGTCATCAAATGCAGTTCCTAAATCTGGAAAAGCCTTACAAAAATAACTTCCACAAGAAGGGACCAGCTTCAGAGAGAGAGAGAAAAAAAAAAGCAATGCAGATAAAAAGATCATTATTTCAGAACAAAAACTATATTCCAGTTTGAAAGAAAAAAAGGTTTTTTGGCAAGGCAACTACTAAATATGTCATCTAGTTAAAAACAGCTTCTCTTCTTGTGGTTTGCTGGGGCAAAATAAGCGGAGATCTCCACCAGATTCATTTTTTGTATCAAACACTGAAAGGGGATGGGAAGGAGTCATTTCTAACCCAATTTAGAACATCTTTATTCCTCTCCACGATCATCAGCACCTCTTACATCCACCTTCAACACACACAGAGCTTCAGATACTCACTAGGAATTCAGGGTAAGTTTTATGTTCCACTTTCAACAGGAAGGATAATCCTGACTTCCTGGTTTTGAAGGCACACAGGGATACAAATACACAACTGTTTATGCTTTGGCAGAACTTCTGTTTTGCAAAGCCCTTAATTGCATCATTTGTCATTTATTTTAGAAAACAGCAAATAAGTCTCTAAACTATTAGTAGCAAAATAAGAATTTGTAGTAAAAACATTGCTTGATATTTTTTATTTTTCAGTTTTGTTGCTAACTTCAGCATTTCCCTGATTTCTTTTGGGAGTCTTGCACTCATGCAAGGTTACTGCTCATATTGTATTACACTGGCCATTACATTTGAAGATATTTAAATTTAGAGATTATATTTAAAAAGAGAGGAGCTGAAACTTCAAACCAGGTATGAGCTGTTGGTTTGTGAGCTTTCTGTGTGTTAGGGTTTTAACCCAGGTGTCAGAGGAGGTGAGTTCTGACCAAATGAGCACTGACTGACACAAGAGCTATTGCTGCCCATACATCCCCTCACCAAACCCAGGAAGCCAAAACTGCATTTCCTTCCGTTTTCAATAGATTTTTGATCCAAAATTCCAACTGTATAATTAAAACTATTTCTGAGAGAAATGCATCAGCTTCATAATCTGATCCCATGATCTGTTCCATTATAAGCTGCAAAATATCCTGACCTTAAAAGTCTTTTCCAACCTAAATGATTGTGTGACTCCATGAAACACATTTAAAATAAAGACAAGGAGTATTCTGAAACAAAATCCCCGTTTCAATTATCCTCCAAAAGGTCTTAGAAATTGCAATGGAAAGTCTCCTTTCTGCCCAAACCACCAGATCCTGTTTCAAATGCCCCAAGTTTCAGCTACTTTATACTCCCACCTCCCATGCCTCCTAGTAGCAGTTACCAGAAATTTGCCTCAGGTTCATTTTAGAAGGAAAGATTAGATTTACAATTAACATTCCAAAGTAATTTCTTGTGTAACATTTTCCCATTGCTAATCATTTACCCAGTGGCAAGGCACAGGAATCCACACAGGGTGAGTGTGCAAGGACAAACACCTAGAGGCTCTCAAAATGCAGCATTTAAAGTGAAAAAGGCCATGTTTTACAGGGAGAAAAACAGTTTTCCAACTTCCTTTCAGACTGATCTGCAATTTCTAGATCTTTCAAACAAAATTAGCTGACTTCTAGTAAGATTCCTTTTGATATTTTCTTCCCTTGATGTCTGGGTGGATTATCAGCAAAAAATACATTCGTTTTTTCCTTACTCAAAAAATATTTGACTGCATAGCATCTCCCCAGAACAGACAGCAGGAGACTGACACTTACAGAAGTAAAAAAAAAAAGACCCCAACAAAATAAGCAAAGAACAGAAATAAAGTCACACACATCATTACTGAGCACTGCTATTTGATAAAAATAATTATTTATGTTCAATTGCAGTGTAATTCTTCCTTCACCTCTCCTGCATTTCATGAGGTTTTCTTAGCAGGTTTAATCAAATTTTCCAGAATCTTGTTGGATATTTAAATAATTATATTCCCTACTTAATTTGCACAAAGGAAAAGGCTTTGCTTTGATTCATTGGTTAAGCATTAAGTAATTAGATTTGCCTTGTTGTTAAAGAGAGGATAAACATGTTGCTCAGTTACAATCTAAACCCAGAGCTGCCCCTTTTCCCCTTTTTGCCCTCCAAAAAGTTTCTTCCAAGTGGGCACTTGGAGATGACCTAAATGAAACGAGCCTGGAGGGACAGGGGGCAGGGATAGGTGAGGTATTGAAAGGGAGTTTTAAAGAGAAATTACATTCTTCTTCCAACATAGCCACAAATCTTCAGATAGCTCAGAAATTATCCTCCCTGACTCTAAACCAGCTATCATAACTAAAAAAATAGAACTTGGCTACAAAATTATCTTTTTTCCATCCTGTTCTTACTATGTACTACCACACAAACAAAAACAAACAAACAAACAAACAAACAAAAAAGATGGCATCACCTCCTTGATTGTGTACACAGAGACAGCTGGAAAAAGTAATTTCTACACTGCAGGATCAAGTGAGGAATGCTGACACAGCCTAGAATTGAGAATACACCAATAACCCTGTACAATAAAGAGAAAATTTGCTGCTTATTATAAGTTAATACCCACCAGATTGTTCACAAAACACAGTGTCTAGAGACAACTTGTTCACAGCATTTACTATTGAAAAAAAGCCACAGAAAATAAATCTAAAAGCCTCATATCCCTATCCTATAAACCCAGGGCAGAGATGTAGAGAACATTTGTACAGGGTTGAGCTGGGAAGGTTTCCACACTCACCCTGCTTTATACTTCCTGAAAATGTTTATTTAAGTTGCTATTTTCCATTACTGTTGTGACTCCTGTCATTTGAACACCACAGAAACAGCCACAAAGTGTCAGTACAAAGCCAGAAAAACAAAAAGACAAAGCTCAGAAAGAACAAAGCCTATTTGAAATCTGAAGACACCCGCACAAATCTTTTTGAAGAAAAATAACCCAAAACTTTTTCAAGTGAAAAATAACTCCTCCAAAAACATAGAAATTCAAGTGAAACAGTCAAGATAAAAACAAGGAAGTTCAAATGCACTTATACTGGAAAATAAAAGAATTGGTTTTGTTTGCTATCTACAGTGATTTTTCCTAAGAAAACATTCACCAGAAGACAAATATTTAACATTACTCAAAAGCAACAGTCCCTGTTTAAAGCTGTTCTGTAAGACCAACAACTCTGTTGAGCAGGCAGTGTTTATAACAAAAACGTGCTTTTTATATCAGACAGTTTGTGCTAACTCGGCAACATTTCCAGCTCAGCACACTCTGTACCAGCAGGGCTTGCCAGAACTCGGCTCTCCACGAGCATTTTCCTATTTGTTAACTATTTCTTCCAAAAGAAAGGAACTAATCCCAGTGTTTCGAAATCTCTTCCCAGCATTTAACAAGGAATTTATTTGCCTAACAAATACACAAGGAAACACTAATGTAAATAGAATAATAGCAAAATAATTTCTGCTATGTAAATCAGAGAATCCAGTGGTTTGCTTTTAAACCAGAACAACACAAAGCCAGGCATTACCATGTTTCCTACAAGGCTAAATCAGAGAGGAATCCAAGAGGCACTAAAGGCTTCTTAACTTTTCCCAACTCTGTTCCAGATAACAGCCAAAAAAAGCCTTTACATTTTGATTCTGTAGTGCTGGTAGTTTTTTATTTATTAAATATTGATGAAATATTAAAATATTTATTAAGTCAGAGAGAGAAGGGTGGTTGATGTTCTAGTTTAATGGATGAGCCAGGAGCACAGGCAGCCTGTCACACAACCACTGTTGCTCAGAAAAGAAAATCCATGGAATCACAAAAGAAATGTGCATCTACAATCAAAACCTACACACCCCCATGGCCAAATCTCTTCAAACCTCAAAGTTGTGCTGAAACACGGGGGACTGTCAGCATTTAGGGGTGCTTTACAGCCCTTTGGCAGCTGCCCTGACCCTGCAGAGGAGGAACTTGGCCACAGCCAGCTCAGCTCAGCCACATATGCATGAACACATTTGTGGTGCTTGCACACCAAGGTGAGGGTGCAACACATCCCTCACACACCCAAACCAGGTATGTGACACAAATACCTGTTGGTCACAACACATGGTGTCTCCTGAGGGGAAAAAGCAGCAAGGCCTAATGCCACCCATGCAATTCACCCACCTGCAGATGAGTGACAAACCCCAATTATCACACTGTACTGAGGAACAATAAATACTGGGCAATCACCAATTCTCATCACTCTGCCTCTTCTGGTATGTACAAAATGGGTTTCTTTTGTCAGCAATAAAATACTGACCTCTGAAAAACTGATTCCACTTCCACAAAAAATCTGATAATGGGATTTCAGGTTATGATGGCTGTGCCTGCCACTTCCTTGTGTCTCACCCTCTTGGACACTGCACAGCACAGTCAATTTTTTTGCAAAGCTCCCATTCAATAAACTATAATTACATAAACCCCCATTTTCACACACATATGGTTTTGAAAACTCCCTTTATCCACTGGGCAGCTGTGATGCTGAACAGAAGCTATGGCCAGAGCTATGGTACATGGCAGAAAGTTCTGTGAGTCCCAAGTTTCTGTGTGTTTTTATTTGGTTGCAAAATGTCATATTTCTGACACACGATGGGGATTTACATCTGCAAATGCTCAACATGTGACAGTGACAGACTGGGGCCGTGTTCACTGTGTGTTTTGTTAACACTGACAACAACCACAGCCAATAAAACTCTGGGAGTCTTTGTACTCCAAATGCACTGTATTCTTTTCTAATATATTTGTACAAAATATCTTAACTTCTTCCATTTTCCTCAAGCACTGTATATCCAAAGCTTTAAAAAGTTACAGTTCATGGGATTTCAGGGTTCATTTTCTTTTGTTCTTTTTCCTTTTCATTTATTATCTATAATTCATCCCAGATGTGGCATCAAATGCACACAGCGGGATATCCTTAAGCATGACTTTGTAGAGTTCTTTGTGCCACCATCTAACATTCTTAATCACGTGAAGATTAGCAGAAAGACTTAGCT